>NC_024803.2:26001386-26601386 GCF_000309985.2 Brassica rapa
GAGTGTTCATATATAATTTAAAACACTAATTAGAATATATCAAACTAACATTTTATTTTAACCAATTTTTAATTTTCAAAAAATAATTCTTTCAAAATAAAAGAATCTAGTTGGAATGTCGTTTGTATACATGTGTTTCTTTTCAAAAAAGTAATATTTTCTGACCTTTCATTTTCTGTAATTTTCCTACTGACTTTCCCTTTTTTTCTAGAATATATATGTCATTATTCTATATTATATCTTCCATATATACACAAATTTTTTATAACACAAAAACATAAAAACCTTAAAACCAAAAGTGATGTTAGGAGTTTTCAAGGCTCCTAAGACAAATGTTGTAGTATAAAATGTCGAACCAGTTCTGAGAGATATCAAAGCACCGAGAATGCAAGTAATCACTTAATCTAAGTGCAACCAATGATTTAGATGGGGTTTTTAAACTATGACTAATTAAAAGGAATAACTAAATGATACTTTCTTAACTATTGGAAAAGAGAACTCATGGATATAGGGATTAGACCTCGGGTGATCAAGTTTCGAACTAAAGATGGCAAACGATCAATCAATCTATTAACCTTAAGCTTAGACACAATCCTAAACAAACTCTATGTCTAGATGAATGTTCATTTACTAAACACAATTCAAACATCAAATGTCTTTGGTTGAATATATGAAAGCAATCATTACTAACAAGTCTATTAGCTATCTTAGCATCTCTAACAACAAATGTCTTTGGCAAAGTATGCTAAAAGCCTAGGAGAGTTGTCTCGGGCATTTCATCGAACACCTTTCGGGGTGAAATGCCTAAGGATCAACAACTGAGTGGCCAACTCAGAAGATGCTTTATGTTCACTCTACTAGCAAGGAAATATGAATGATCTACACTAAACATCCTAGTTCTAACCTAATCACCCTTAATCTCCCTAACCCATGAATTCAAAAGGTGATTACTCACTAATCTCCATGATTCCTCTTAAACCCATGTTGGATTTCAGATTAATCATGTAGAGAAACACAGGAAATAAAAGGAACACAGAATTTCAATAACAAAACTGATCAATTGATTCAAAGAGATGACTTTCCAAAGGTTTTTGGGTTTTTTCTAAGAACAAAGATGATCCCCTCTTGGTGGCTTACAGAGTATTAAAACATAGGTTTTAGAATAAAAACGTGCATAATAAAATGACAAAAAGGCCCTTGAGAAAACATGAATTCGAGCAGATAGGCGACGCGCAGCGACCTCGGCAAGTCGCTCCAGCACGTCGCTCTGGGCTTCGGGAGCGACCCAGGCTGTGTCGCTGCGAGAGGTCGCTCCGGCTTCAGTTTTGAGCTCTGTTTCGTCAAAAGACGCGAGCGACTTCAGGACGTCGCTCCAACGTGGTCGCTCCGAGAGGTAAGCACAGCGACTTCAGACGTCGCTCGGTTAGTCGCTCCGAAGGTAAGGCACAGCGACTTCATCGTGTCGCTGCGGGTTAGGTCGCTCGTGGGTTGCTCGTCCGCTGATCACTTAAACACTTCTTTTGAGCTCCAAATGCACCCAAATGTCTCCAAGAACTCCATGTGGTACTCCAATACCTGATAAGGACTATGTATGCAAAATGCAACCTAGACATGGCTAAATCCTAATCTATATGATCAAATGCACATGAATAAATGGATAAAACAATGGAAATATGCAAGATATCAACTCCCCCAAACTTGTTCTTTACTTGTCCTCAAGTGAACTTTCTAGAACTCATAGGGAGAGAGGTTTGAAGGTGGGAGCTCATAGCCAAAAGAAACACAACTAGCAAATATAATTAGCACACTCTCTTATTACACTCTAGCTTCTCTAGGCCTATCTCAACTCCTTTTGTCCCTACACTCATCATCAAGCATCCACACATTCAAATCAACCAACTCTCACATTCATTAAGCACAAAACATCAGGTGAATTCTTGCAAATGGTCCGTTGGTCCAAGTCATTTGGTTGGGTAAGGGAAGGCTTTTATTCAAGTGATTCAAGAGGTTCAAAACATATGATCTTTAAGGTGGTTTACTCTCAAAACAAGTAGCCTTGACATTGCACATAATATATCTAAGAAAGGGACCAACTCATGCATACAATGCTCAATCTCCATTGTTCTACCCTTTTCCCAAACATACAATTACACAATCATTCCCAAATGTCAAACCCAACTCACATCTCTCACCAAAAGATCCTAAGAACTTTAACTCTTTCTTTTTGAAATCTACAAGGGATTTTTCTACAACCTCAAAACATTTCTTAGCTCCTAACAACTTTGCTAGCCCCCTTTCTTTCTTTTCTTTTTTTTTTTTCGATTTCTTTTTTTTTTTATATTTTTTTTTTTAGGTTGGGGGCCAAGACTTTTCAAAACTAGAGCTAGAGGTTCTCTACTTATCCCAGAAAATCAATTCACTTAAGCACAAAGAGTCTATCCTTTTTATTTTTTTTTCCCAAATCATGATCACAACACTCACCCTCCCACCTATAGCTAGACAAAAGAGTGTCCAATCTAGCAAAAATGAAGATCAAGCATTGTCGTTCCCGATACTCTCAACATTATGCGCATGTAAGACTTTCCGAAGAAGGCCTCACTCATCAAACAATGAAAGCTTAAAAGGAAGGAAAGGTTTTGGGAGTGGTCTACCACTAGAGTTTGTCAAAAAGATTGGCATAAAAGATGTGACAACTCCAGTGTGTATAGCCATGACTCAGTACACAAGGGACCCTAAGCAAGAAGCATTAAGTTCATTCATTTCTAATAAGGTTGTAGTTGGCTTCAAAGACTGAGTTTCAGCAATCAACAAGTTTCAAGAAGAGTTTTCAAGGCTCGAAACATACAAGTCTTTTCGAGAGGTGCATGGCTACTCAATGGTGCAACGTAGTGTTCTTTACAAGGCATTTAAAATCATTGCTCCCAATGCAAGTGAATGCAACCTATATGCTCTAGACTCTCCTAATGGTGCAAATGATGCAAACTAAATGAAAAATCTTTTTTTTTTTTTTTTTTTTATGCAAATAGGTGTGGCAATGCATGACTCAAATGAAACACAATCAAAGCAAACATGATCAAATGCTTGGTACCTCCCCCAAACTTGAGTTACACAGTCTCTGTGTTGTCAAAGAAAGAAGGAGATACCGAGAAGAAAACTAATATGCAAAAAAAAAATGAATGGTATATACAAGGGAGAGAAAGAAGTACCTCCTATGGATAATAGGTGGGGGCAGATGCCCCAGCATCGTCGTCGTCAGGAGGGAAGGTGGTGTAGTAACCACCGGATGCTGAACCGGAGCCTCCATACCATGGCTGGCTCTCAACCTCGTCAATCTCGTGCTCACTGTCAGAAGAAGCGAGGGATGGGGATTTGTTGCCGGAAGTGGAAGGTTGAGTGGGTGGGTTCCTCCACTTACGCTGAAGCTGCGCAGCAGTGAGGGGGAAGCCAAGAGCATCAGGCGGGGGTGGGGGCTGGGGGTTTGAGGTGTTCGCGAAAGCGAAATCGGCTGAGCTACATCCAGCTATTCCTCCCCTAGTTAAGACATCAGCTACTTTCTTCATGAACTTGGCTGAAGTCTTTGCCTGCTTCTTCACAGTCTTGCTGAGCGCCTTGCACTTATCCTTCAGCTTTGCTATCGTTCTGTCCTGAGCTTTGTTCCACCTCTGGAGACGACCAATGTGGTCATGAGCATCACGGAGAGCTCCAGGGGGAAGGACTCCGTCATGGGGCTTGAAGTAGTAGCGCGGAGGTCCATAGATATGCTCAGACGTGTCTGCAACAGGCGGGTCAGGTTGCGTAGGGACACTCCTTCTCCTTGATGAAGCTGCTTGAATTGGATCGAGAGGCCCGTGTTCTCCGAGAAAGTACTCCTGGGGAATGTTGAAGCTGACAGCTCCTGGTATCTCTAAACTCGTCAGGTTCCGGTTTGGAAGAACCACCTCGACTGGCTTGCCCTGCAAGTAGTAGTGGTAGACGTAGTCCTTCCCATACATCCCACTGAAATAGGTGGCAATCCTCAAGTAGGTGCCATCAATGAACCTAGGCCCCGCTGCGTCCTTTCCCAAGGGAACATTCAGAAATTGGAGCAGTGGTGTGATCATTCCGCCTATCCCCATCTTTGGGCGCGAATCAGTGGTGTACCACGCCCAGTCTCTGTAGTGTTCGAGACGGCCCACAAAGAAACTGACCATCCCAAAGGTAGCATAGATATCAGTGCTGGGAAGGGGTAACACTCCAGGTTGAGCGTAAGGACGGATAGCCGGACAGAGCAGTCGCATGTCTTCCTCAGTAACATTACCAGCTTGCTTCCGTGGGTAGAAAGCATGGACTAGCAATCTGTGGAGGTAGCGTACAGACGGGTGTCGGATGTGTGAGTTCTTGTCAGCCCCGGTAGAGTGCCTGTTTCCAGTGATCAACTTCCAAAGCTCTGTGGGGAGGTTCTCACACTTGGGAAGTGAGTGGTCTTCTAGGTCTTGGAACCCCATGACCCTCCCAATGTCCTTGAAGTTCATGTTGTATTCCCTTCCATTGACCTTGAACGTGATTTTTCCCCATCCTTGCCTCACATGCGCCGTGTCGTGGTAAGTGACCACAAGAGAGGATAGGAACTGACAAGTGACATCCTTGTAGAAAGGATAAGCCATGGTGAGGAGTTTTGGCATCTTCAAATGTCCCAGCATCGCCTCAATATCGGATTCTAGGCCCAACTCCTTCAGCAAATCGAGGTCGGCGAACCTGGTTGGAGCCCAAGTGACCCCATTCTTCAAGTGATCATACAGCTCCTCCACAGATGGAGTTTTTGCCCTGTCTCGATCAACAGCAACCCCTTTTCCTTTGGACATCTTGGCTTTCTTCGTAGGTGCCTGCTCATCAGCACTCTCAGTTTCACTCTCCTCATGAGTGGGAACTGCTACACTTTTCCCAGCCCTCTTCTCTTGTTCTTGCGATTTCCTTGCAGCCAACGTCTGCTGTCGAACGGTTCTCTGCGTCCCTGACCCAGTTGGCTCGCAGGATAAAGCTTTTCCTCTTAATGCAAACTCTTCTTTCAGCTTCTTGCTTCTCAGCTTCCAACTTTCCCTTTGTCTTTTAACCATTTTCACCTGAAGAAGTAAAAACTTGAAAAGGGATAAGTAGTTGGAAGTAAAGAAAAACAGGATTTTGCAAGAGAAAATTGCAAAAGTGAACTTAACAAATGAATTATCAATTTAAACTCAAGTTCAACACAATGCAACAATTCTCACTCTTGTAACACCTTAACACATCTAGTTCACCCACAAACTCACCCAATTAAGGTCAAATTCGAAAATCCCTAATTCCATGAACCCTAATTTTGCCAAAGTGCAAATTAAACTCAATTTCACCATTAATTCAACAACCCAACTTGATAGATAAACTTTCCCTAGTCTATTTCACCACAATCTAGCAAGAAAGTGACCAAATTTCGACTTTCAAATTCTAGGGTTCATGGACCTACGAATTTGAATTTAAAAACTCAATACCTTGCTCTGGATGAAAGGAAATGGTGAATGGGTGGTGAGGAATAGACTACAGGGGCGAAAGCTTGGTTTAGAAACAAGAACTAGTTGATTTGGGTGAGAATTGAGAAGGTTTTGGGATTTTTGGTGTGGGTGAGTTTGAGAGAGTTTGTGAGTTTGTGAGAGGAGGGGAGAGTGATAGAGATAGAGTCGCGGGGGTTGGGGTAGTTTAGGGTCGTCCGGTTCGGTTTAGGGTGGTCTAGGGTCGGTTTACTTGAATCAAACCGGGGTTTAGAGTTAGGAAACTTACCTGGACCGGTTCGGGAGCGACGTGAGGGTGTCGCTGGGAGAGGTCGCTCCCGAGTCGTTTCCTCGCGTCGTGTTTCGACAAAACCGCGAGCGACCTTGAAGTGTCGCTCTAGAAACCTCGCTCTGGGCTGGAGCGACTTCAAGGTGTCGCTCTAGGACGTCGCTCCGGGTCAGTTTTTGAGCTCCGTTTCGTCGAAAACGCGAGCGACTCCGAGGTGTCGCTCCCATAATGTCGCTCCCAGCTGGAGCGACCCTTCGGCCTCGCTCCGAGACCTCGCTCTGAGGCGATTTTTTCTTGATCCGACGACGAAAACGCGAGCGACCATGGAGTGTCGCTCTCGAAACCTCGCTCCCAGCTGGAGCGACCTTGAGGTGTCGCTGTGAGACCTCGCTCCCACGCACGACTCCTGCTCAAAATGAACCGATCAAGCACCTGCACACAACTTCTCTCTCTTTTTTTTTTTTTTTAATGCAATAAGATGAAAAATGGAAATACCAATGCAATATGTACAAGGATACGCATGGGACTTCCTCCCAAGTGAGCTTGTTTTAAGTCCCGAGCTTGACTTTGCCTCCTTTTAGATTAGGCCGGGGTAGGATCAGACAGTGGAGTTGAAACCCCATCTTCCTCTGGTGCAGTAGCCATGTAGAGCTTAACCCTTTGTCCATTGACTGTGAAGTCTCTTCCATCAGTGCTCCACAAAACTATTGCTCCATATGGTCTAACCTCCTTGACCTTGAAAGGACCGGACCACCTTGACTTAAGCTTTCCTGGAAACAACTTCAGCCTAGAGTTGTAGAGAAGAACTTGGTCTCCTTCTTTAAACTCTCTCTTCAGGATGTTCTTGTCATGGAAAGCCTTAGTCTTCTCCTTGTAGATTCTTGAGTTCTCGAAAGCATCCAATCTTATCTCATCAAGCTCATGTAGCTGAAAGAGCCTTTTCTCCTTGGCACTCTTGATGTCAAAGTTCAGCAACTTTATTGCCCATAGTGCCTTGTACTCAAGCTCCACTGGCAAATGGCAAGCTTTCCCATACACTAGGTTGAAAGGTGTGGTACCCAGTGGTGTCTTGTACGCTGTCCTATAAGCCCAAAGTGCATCGTCAAGCTTATTAGACCAATCCTTCCTTGTAATCCCCACAATCTTCTCCAGGATAGATTTGATCTCCCTGTTAGAAATCTCAACTTGGCCACTTGTTTGGGGATGATAAGGAGTTGCCACCTTGTGCTTCACACCGTTCTTCTTGAGAAGTCCCTCAAGCAGTTTGTTAATGAAGTGGGAACCTCCATCACTGATTACAACTCTTGGAACTCCAAACCTTGGGAAGATGATGCTCTTGAACATCTTGATTACAACTCTAGCATCATTGGTGGGGCTTGCAATGGCTTCCACCCATTTGGAGACATAATCAACAGCCACAAGGATATATTTGTTGCCAAAAGATGATGGAAATGGTCCCATGAAGTCAATACCCCAGACATCAAACACTTCAACTTCAAGGATTGGATTTTGAGGCATCTCATTCCTCTTGGTGATGTTTCCTCTTCTTTGGCAAGAATCACACTTCGAAACAAAGTCTTGTGTATCCTTGAACATGTGTGGCCACCAGAATCCAGCTTGTAATACTTTTGCAACTGTCTTGAAGGTGGCAAAGTGACCTCCATAGGATGATCCATGACACTGTGCAAGGATCCCATCAATCTCCTCATTTGCAACCACTCTCCTATAAAGCTGATCTTTGCAGAGAATGTAGAGGTAGGGTTCGTCCCAGTAATATCTTTTCACATCCTTGTAGAACTTCTTCTTGGCATACCCTACAAGATTCAAAGGTTCTCTTCCTGTGGCTAGGTAGTTCACCAAATCAGCATACCAAGGTTCTTTCTCCTCTGTTGCTTTGACCTTCTTCCAGCTTCCTACCAGTCTCACAAACTGCTATCACTGCTTCGATAGCCATGATCTGCTCTTCAGGAAGTCCTTCGTCAATAGGGATACCAGACTCTACCCTCAACCTGGACAAATGATCAGCTACTCCATTCTCAACTCCAGGTTTGTCCTTGATCTCCATATCAAACTCTTGGAGCAAAAGGATCCACCTCAAAAGCCTGGGTTTTGCATCCTTCTTGGCCAAAAGGTGTCTCAAGGCGGCATGATCTGTGTAGACAATGACTTTAGACCCAACCAAGTAGCTCCTGAACTTCTCAAAGGCAAAAACAATTGCCAGCATCTCCTTCTCTGTTGTGGCATACTTCATCTGGGCATCATTGAGGGTTTGGCTGGCATAATAGATCACATGGGTTTTGCCATCTTTCTTCTGCCCCAGAACAGCTCCCACAGCATAGTCACTGGCGTCACACATGATCTCAAAAGGGAGATCCCAATCAGGTGGCTGGACAATTGGGGCACTAACGAGTTCACCTTTCAGCTTCTTGAAAGCTTGTAGACATTCTACATCAAAACTGAAGGTAGCTTCCTTGCACAGCAGTCTGGTCAAAGGTCTAGTGATCATGGAGAAATCCTTGATGAACCTCCTGTAGAATCCAGCATGACCAAGAAAACTCCGGATGTCTTTCACTGTCTTTGGTGGAGGCAGACCAACCATAACATCGATTTTGGCTTTATCCACCTCAATCCCCTTCTCTGAAATCTTGTGTCCTAGCACAATCCCTTCCTTGACCATGAAGTGACACTTCTCCCAATTCAGCACAAGGTTGGTGTCTTCACATCTCTGTAGGACCCTGCACAAATTTGACAAACAAGCAGAAAACGAAGATCCGTAGACAGAGAAATCATCCATGAATACCTCCACAACATCCTCAATCAGATCAGAGAAAATTGACATCATGCACCTTTGAAAGGTGGCTGGAGCATTACATAGTCCAAATGGCATTCTTCGATATGCAAAGGTACCATAGGGACATGTGAATGTCGTTTTCTCTTGATCATTGGGATGTATGGGGATTTGGAAAAATCCTGAGTACCCATCAAGGAAACAATAGAATGGGTGATTTGCAAGTCTCTCAAGCATCTGATCAATAAATGGTAGTGGAAAATGATCCTTTCTAGATGCAGAGTTTAGTTTTCGGTAATCAATGCACATTCTATGACCTGTGATGGTTCTTGTTGGTATCAATTCATCCTTGTCATTCTTGATCACAGTGATACCACCTTTCTTTGGTACAACATGCACAGGTGATACCCATTTAGAATCTGAGATAGGGTAAATAACACCAGCATCTAGGAGTTTAAGAATCTCTTTCTTTACAACATCCTTCAGGTTAGGATTTAACCTTCTTTGATGCTCGATAGAAGTCATTGATTCATCCTCAAGATGTATCCTATGCATGCACAAAGAGGGTGATATCCCCTTGATGTCATCTAGTGAGTAACCTATTGCCTTTCTAAATCTTTTAAGTGTTTTCAAAAGTTCAGATAGCTCATTTTCAGTAAGTTCACTACTCACAATGACAGGGTAAGTTTCATTAGGACCAAGGAATGCATACCTTACACCATGGGGAAGAGGTTTAAGCTCCACTTTAGGTGCCTTAAGTTCACTCCAGTCATCCTGCTGGTTGTCCTCTTGTTGAGTGACTGAGACTTGTTGGTGAACCATCTGTGGAAGCTCCTCGTACTGGTCCTTACTGAAAAACGCCTGGTGTGAATCCAGCATCATCCCATAGGCAGTACTCTCCAGGTTCTCAATCACCTCAGTCTCCTTCTCTACAGTTAAAGCATGCTGTAGAGGGTCCTCTAGTGACAACTCTTCAAGGAGTTCATCAGCAAGGGCATCCATCTCTTCGATGTAGAACACTTGTCCTTGAACTGTTGGCCTCCTCATTACTTCCTTGATGTCGAAATGCAGAACGTGCCCTTTACCCAGATGGAGATCAATCTTGCCTTCTTTAACATTAACAATAGCTCCTGCTGTGGCTAAGAAAGGTCTTCCAAGGATTAAAGGATCTTGAGCTTCTTCACCCATTTCAAGCACCACAAAGTCTGTAGGGATCTCATAATTTCCAACCATCACTGGGAGGTCCTCTAAGATACCCACAGGGTACTTCACTGAACGATCAGCCAATACCAGAGAAAGTCTACACTTCTTGTACTGAGTGAAACCCAGCTTCTTAGCAACAGATAGGGGCATCAAGCTGACACTAGCTCCCAAATCGCAGAGACATCTATCAAATACCATAGGCCCAAGAGCGCAAGGTAATGTGAAGCATCCAGGATCTTCTAGCTTCTTTGGAATGACCAGCCTCTGAATGATAGCACTGCACTCATGAGTGAGAATCACCATGCCCTCCATCTCTTTCTTCTTTGCAGCTACAGCATCTTTGAGGAACTTGCTGTATTGAGGGATCAGCATGAAAGCATCTATAATGGGCATTGTGACTTGGACTTCACTCATTTGCTTGTCAAACAAAGCTTTGTACTTCTCTAGCAGCTGCCTCTTGAATCGACCTGGGAATGGAAGCTTGGGTTCATAAGCAGGAGGAACAAAAGAGTTTTCACTTGCAGGAGTGACGACTTCACCATCTTTAACTGTTTTCTTCTCTTCTCCAACCTTTCCTTTTCCTTTTGCTTCCACTATCTTTTCCAAGATCTCGTCATTGATCTTCTCATCAACAATCACCACTTCATCATCTATGGTGATGGCAACCCCCTCACTTTGTTTCTCAGCATCCTTGGTGAGAGTTCTCTGAGGTAACTCCTTACCACTCCTGAGAGTGATAGCTTTCATGGTTTCCTTGGGGTTTTGCTCAGATTTCCAGGTAGAGAACCTTGTTGGCGATTTTGTTGAGTGTTCATGGCAGCAAACTGGTTCTCCAAAGCTCTGAACTTGTTGTTGAGCTCATTGTAGCTCCCATCAATCTTTGAGTGAAGATTCTTCAACTCATAGCCAACATGCTTCTCACTTCTTGTTTGAGACTCCAGGATTTGTTTCAGTAGAGCATCAGTGCTGCTGACTTGAGGAGTGGAGGTAGAGGGATTAGATTGTTGTTGGGAAGAATGGTTGCCCTTGTTGTTGAAACCAGGAGGAGGGTTCTGCTGAGGTTGATAGCTGCCTTGCTGATTGTTCCGAGGCTGATAACCACTCTGCTGGTTGTTGGAATAGGACTTCTGTTGGTAGTTGTTGTACTGAAAGTTGGGTTCTTTCTTGTACCAGCTACCATTGTTGTTGATGAAACACAGCTCTTCCTGACCTTCCAAACCCTCAACTTCATGGACAATAGCTGGTGTCTCTTGGCTTGGGTTGCCGACAAAGTGCAGCTGCTCTTGGGTAGCTTTATCAGCAAGGAGGATGTCTATCTTATCCTGTAGAGCTTTCAACTCCTTCCTCGTTTGCTTATCCTCAGTTCTACTGCTTCTGTCGTGGTCTCCACTGTAGACTGCATCGCTCTTAACCATGTTGTCAACCAGCTCCTCTGCATCCTCCTCAGTTCTCCCCAAGAAGAACCCATTACTAGCTGTATCCAGTCTGGCTCTGTACTTAGGGAGAGCACCACGGTAGAATGTGCTCAGCAAGCTCTCCTTAGAGAAACCATGGTGTGGGCATTGAGCTTGATAGCCCTTGAATCTCTCCCAGGCTTCACTGAAACCTTCCAAGCCCTTCTGTTGAAAGCTGGAGATCTCGTTTCTCAGCTTAGCAGTTCTTGAAGTAGAGAAGAACTTCTCCAAGAATGCTTTCTTACAGTCATCCCAAGTGGTAATGGAGTCGCTGGGTAAAGACTTCTCCCACTGACGTGCCTTATCTCCCAAAGAGAAAGGGAATAGCTTGAGCTTTAAGGCATCTTCGGACACACCATTGGTTTTTGACAACCCACAATAGCTGTCGAACCTGTCCAAGTGATCAAATGGATCCTCTAGAGCCAAGCCATGATACTTGTTGTTCTCGATCACGTTGAGGAGTCCTGACTTGATCTCAAAGTTGTTGGCTGCCACAGCGGGTGCTCGGATTCCCAATCTATGACCATGAATGTTTGGACGGTCGTAAGTGCCAATGGGTCGAGCTGCTCGCTGTTGGTTAGGTGGGCCATTGTTGTTAGCGCCATTGACGCCTGCATCTTCTTGATGAACGTCTCCCATGTCAGTGTTCAGTCTCTGCAATTGAGCCTGATGTTCTTCTTCTCTTCTCTTTCTAGCACACTCTCTCTCTCTAAAGCCCTGATGTCTGCTGCTCTTGGAACTAGGTTTGATGGACCCCTGCTCCTCAAGTTCATACACCTGTAGATTAAAGGGAGGTGAAGAAGAGTCAGTAACAAAAGAAAATAAAAATGACTTAGTCTCAAGCAATTGACTAAATCTCAATGTTTAAATCTACTCAGAATTTGGCAACGGCGCCAATTTGATGTTAGGAGTTTTCAAGGCTCCTAAGACAAATGTTGTAGTATAGAAGATTGTCGAACCAGTTCTGAGAGATATCAAAGCACCGAGAATGCAAGTAATCACTTAATCTAAGTGCAACCAATGATTTAGATGGGTTTTTAAACTATGACTAATTAAAAGGAATAACTAAATGATACTTTCTTAACTATTGGAAAAGAGAACTCATGGATATAGGGATTAGACCTCGGGTGATCAAGTTTCGAACTAAAGATGGCAAACGATCAATCAATCTATTAACCTTAAGCTTAGACGCAATCCTAAACAAACTCTATGTCTAGATGAATGTTCATTTACTAAACACAATTCAAACATCAAATGTCTTTGGTTGAATATATGAAAGCAATCATTACTAACAAGTCTATTAGCTATCTTAGCATCTCTAACAACAAATGTCTTTGGCAGAGCATGCTAAAAGCCTAGGAGAGTTGTCTCGGGCATTTCATCGAACACCTTTCGGGTGAGAAATGCCTAAGGATCAACAATTGAGTGGCCAACTCAGAAGATGCTTTATGTTCACTCTACCAGCAAGGAAATATGAATGATCTACACTAAAACATCCTAGTTCTAACCTAATCACCCTTAATCTCCCTAACCCATGAATTCAAAAGGTGATTACTCACTAATCTCCATGATCTCTCTTAAACCCATGTTGGATTTCAGATTAATCATGTAGAGAAATACAGGAAATAAAAGGAACACAGAATTTCAATAACAAAACTGATCAATTGATTCAAAGAGATCACTTTCCAAAGGTTTTTGGTGGTTTTCTAAGAACAAAGATGATCCCCTCTTGGTGGCTTACAGAGTATTAAAACATAGGTTTTCAGAATAAAAAGCGTGCGTAATAAAATGACAAAAAGGCCCTTGAGAAAACATGAATTCGAGCATATAGGCGACGCGCAGCGACCTCGGCAAGTCGCTCCAGCACGTCGCTCTGGGCTTCGGGAGCGACCTCAGGGTGTCGCTGCGAGAGGTCGCTCCGGCTTCAGTTTTGAGCTCTGTTTCGTCAAAAGAGCGAGCGACTTCAGGACGTCGCTCCAACGTGGTCGCTCCGAGAGGTAAGGCACAGCGACTTCAGGACGTCGCTCCGGTTAGGTCGCTCCGAGAGGTAAGGCACAGCGACTTCATCGTGTCGCTGCAGTTAGGTCGCTCCGGTGGGTTGCTCGTCCGCTGATCACTTTAAACACTTCTTTTGAGCTCCAAATGCACCCAAACGTCTCCAAGAACTCCATGTGATACTCCAATACCTGATAAGGACTCATGTATGCAAAATGCAACCTAAACATGACTAAATCCTAATCTATATGATCAAAATGCATATGGATGGATGGATAAAACAATGGAAATATGCATGATATCAAAAAGCATCAGATGAAAAAAGAAAAAAAAAACAAAAGCATCAATAGGAGACTCGCATGAAGAAACACATGAACAATCACAAGAACGAGGAAAAAGGTTCATATATTCATTCAGTGGAGTCCTGAAGAAAATAAAAGTTTGATAAATCTACTTTTAGATGTTGTTGCTTTGGGTTTGCGTGACAATATTAGCGCATTCAGCAAATTTATGGTGGAGAGAAGAATTCTACCTACCTTCAATCGATTGCATGGATGCAACAAAACATTTCAACACTAATCAAACAGAATGAAGATCTTTAAAGAAAAAAATATCTAAACACGGCTGAACTTCTTCGCTTTATTTTAGGCACATCCGAATTTCAAATTTTTCCGTGATGAAAAAATTTGATGATCTCAATGTTATATTGACAAGAATATAGTGACAAGTATGAATGCTATTGGATTAGGTGATACTACTGATGCACAAACAACAGTTGGAGTTGTAGAAAGAACAAACAAATTGTGGTAAAGAGTTTTCATTTGATGTCCAACAAAACTATGAATCTCAAACATCTATTTTTTTAGCAACCCTCCAAATGATACTTTGGAAAAACTTCCTTTATGAAAGTGACATATGGTGTTTTTGGCATCTTGTATATATGTTTTCTAATTGATTTTCAAGTCTTTATCGAGTCTTCCGAGTCCTTTTCGAGTCATTACAGGTCTGGAGTTGCATTGGATGGGAGATAGACCAGATGGAGGAAAAGAGGAGAGAAACAGTGCAATTTGGTGAATTTCATGCAGACTGTTCCTGGTCGAGCGGAGCAACCCGAGTGCATGTTCCAGCGGCAGAGATT
Organism: Brassica rapa; assembly: GCF_000309985.2. Lineage (NCBI taxonomy): Eukaryota > Viridiplantae > Streptophyta > Magnoliopsida > Brassicales > Brassicaceae > Brassica > Brassica rapa. The sequence continues at coordinate 26,015,749 of NC_024803.2, forward strand.
TTTAAGGAAACTTCTAATATTTTGGGATTTGCCCTAATCATCTCAATTTTCTCTTCTGCAGCCGCCAGAGACCTGCAATATATCTTTTTATTATTTTCTATTATTATTGTACGCTAGTTTTTATGCAAGAAACCATTGGAGACTTTGTACTTGAAAATTTGCTACCTTGAAAGGGAAAAGGCTTCATCTCTCTCACCTTGAGAATTTATTGATTCAACATGTTTTCTTCATCTATTGTCTCTGTGTTTTCTATGTTCATGACTAATTAGTCAACTTGCTTAGTCTAGGGTGTTAGGATGTTAGATCTGTGAGTTAAACATATATAAATGAAACCATTTATTGTCTTCATTCATAATTGTTCTTAATGCTTGCATTAAACTGACCGCTTAATGTTAGATCCTAGTTTAACATGTTCATTAACTGTGTAATAGGTTGCTAGATCTGTTATGAATGAGCATCACATCCCTAATCAGCGAAAGTAGATATTAGAGTGTTTTGTGAACATATCGAACTTGATCTCTATTGCTTGCTTGATCCAAACGAGAGTTTAGGTATCAAGATCGATCAGCATAGGGAGCAGTACCACGACAGTGGACAGTTCTACTTGAGTGATCCGAGTTCTAGACTTGCTCTTAATTGAACTTGAATAATTGTTTGGCTCACACTTGCTTAACACCCGATCAAACCACCCTAGGCTAGCATTTTAATCGTCTGAATACTTTAATTAATCTTGTTACTTGTTTCTCACGAAACCCTCATATCTTAAAACCCCCATATTGTTTTACCTTGATATTGATCCTATAGAAATAAAGTGTAATCGTTGGTCTCTCTGGATTTGATCCTAAAGTGCTACGTCGACATACCATTCGATTGTAGTACTGTGCACATTAGGTTAATTGCTGTGCGTATACACGTAATATCAGCAAGAGACAAAAAAACTAGTCCTCTTAACAAAGTTGATGATCTGTTTACTCAAAAAAATGGTGTAGAAGAAGCTAACGAGATAAATGCTTTGACAACAATCAGTCACAAACTCTTCAATTTGACAGAAGGAAAAGAAATAAGACAAACAAGAGGCTGAACAAAGAAAAGTAGAGAAAAAGAAAAATAATATAGGGGAAGCAATCAAAGAAGTTTCTGAATCGGAGGAACATGTGCGTTACAATGCCGTTAAATTGATTCATCAATTAGTAATGAAAGACTTATTCGTTAGCATATCCGTTGACAACGAATGTTGCGGTTTGATTAAGGATGATGTATATGATTTTGATTTGAGCTATTACTTATGTGTGGTTTTTATTTATTATTATTTACTGATGTTGGATCTTATATATTGATTTTTTTGCATTTGATTACATGGTTTTTATAATGAAATTGGTGTGGTTCGAAACATGCACTAATCATGTGTCTTTCATACAAACATATTATGATCCACTTATTGAGACGAAGAATCTAAGATAAGAAGAGTTGAAGAGAAGGAGAGATTACAGGAAATAGATGCATGCAGGTGGATGTGTTTTCGTGGACGCGTGTTGGTGGATGCATTTCCGTGGATGCATATATATATGGATGCCATTTGTCTTGTCTAGTCTAAGTTATCTTGGAAGGTGAGGTACTGAAGGTCGAAATCGTCCAAGTTGACCTCCAGAAGTCAAAAATGATGTTGGGGAAACTTCTAGACAAGTGGGAGCCATTTTGAATTTGAATTACTGCAAATATAGCTGTTGGGTCAGAAGGCAGTCTATTATCATGTGTCTTTCTATACATATTAGAGTGATTGTAACGATGACATATGTACAAATCACTTGGTAAATAATGTATCGAAATATCTAAATTTATTAAATATGACTACAATACTCTAGAATCCCCAAAAGCTTTCATCCTTCAAACCTTAACCAATATGTTAAGGTGCTTCCAACAACACCACTCCTTAGACCATATTTTAAAACAAAAATGCAAATCATAATAGGCAATTTGCCAAAAAGACTCGAAACTTAATTTAAATACAATATTATACTCTAAATTTAATCAAATGCAAAATTAACATAAAAATGTAGCAAAATCAGATTTATCCCCTTATGACTAAAAAATGGTACACTTTTTACGGTTATATTCATGGGAAGACTTCTCGAGAAGTCTATTTATATAATTAATTTATAAATTTTGAAAAATATTTTGATAGGAAACAAATTGAAATTATGTAAATATAAATAATTTTAAATCAAGTAAATTTGCATTTAATAAAATTGAATTGTTTTCACATAGATGAGAGAATATAGATTGTAAGTCATGATTGTTCGTTGGTTAGAGATTGATAACATATGTTCAAGTAGTGTTAGTATTTTAGGGTTAGATTTTAGAATCGTAATTTTTTTCTTTTGAAACTAAGATTTGACTTAAGTGTTTAGTTTTGTATATATTTAATATTTATAGGTTGATTTTACGTTTAATAAAGTATTCATTACTATCTAGTTAAACTATTTGATTTTATGATTTATGGATAGAAAACTATTTAAGAAGCCTGCCAAGAAGTTATGCACTAACAAACTTCTTTATAAGTTTTCTAGAACGTAAGGTAAATTTAAGTTATGAGACTTCTGAACATCTGTTTCATTTTAAGTGTTATTTTGGGTTTATGCACACAAATTAAAACACAATTAATTTTGTATATTTCCAATATAAAAACATCATTATCTATACTCCAAATCATATTCAACCAATAGAAAAATAAATTTTTGAATAAAATTAAAAAAAAATTGCATTGAAAGTCGAAAACTTATTTTATAACGAAAATTTTTCTCTAAAACGACACTTAATATAAAACGGAGGTAGTATAATGCAGTAGCAGTTTTTTAAACAATTTTTTTTAAAACAGAATTAGTTTTTTTCCTCTCAAATGGATGCAACAAAATTGGATGTTTCTCAGTGTAAAACTCTTTAACCTCTTTCTAATCGCTTTGAATTTGAAGACACCAAACTTGACATCAGTTTCTCATCTCTTTGGCTCATGTCATTCTCACCACTCTATCTTATTTTTTAAAGGTTTTCCATTCTATGGTTTTCATCTTATTCTCCTAAAAAGTATACATATAACTATTAGATATGTATTTTGTGTTTTTGTTTATTTGAATAAAAATATAGATCAACCTAATGTGATTGTTTTTTTTTATTTAGGCTTAAAAATAATATTTTTGAGTTTTTCTATGTTTAAGCCATTTTTAATGTTTTTTGATATTCATATTTTTCATATTTGAAGACAATATGTAGGATTTCATATTTCATTAGAAGACTTCATTAATACTCCTCGAGAAGTCTGCAATGCATATTGATAAATTTGGTAAGAATTTATTTTTCACTAGTTATTTTGTGTGATTAAAATTGAATAAAGTTATAGATTCATTTTAATGTGACTATTTGCTTATTATTGTAGCTTAAAAATTGTTCATAGTATATCTTTCTCTAGAAAATAAGATAAAAATCTCTAAATTTTTTATATTTATTTTTGTGTGTTAAAATCAAATAAAAAAATATTAATTCCAATATGATTATATATATATATATATTTGTTATTATTTTACTTGTAAAAGTTATAGTTTCAAACAATATAAAATATATTTTTGTTTTTGTGAACTCTGGACGAACACGTATTTCCCATTGTATCCTTTGGAGAAATCTTGCTGAGAGTCAGGAGCACAGTACCTTCCTCGGTTGATGCATTGCGATTTGCATTATCTGCTTCTAGAAACGCTTCAGGACAATACCAGGTAATCATCCGCATCTGCCGTTTTGTCCTCTAGTGTGTCAATGGTGATAAGTGGCTCAGGCCTGTTATCTACCACGAAGACGGTCCGGCACAAGTTTGTTGTGCGTTCCAAGCCTACAAGGAGAAGTAACAAGACGAATCAGCAACGAAAAATTCAGGTTCCTAGTGCAGCAATTCATGCCCGTGAATCAAATAAAATAAATAAATCAATAAATAAATAAAGGGTGTAATCATTCAAGAAGAGGGAAAGAAATGTGAGACCTTATAAATTTTACCAAAAACACAAACTGTTCAAATTTTTCACCTTTTCTATCTAGTGTTTTTGGTAAAATTTTCAAACAAGCTCACCACTGACTAACTGATTGATGTGAGACCTTATAAATATGTCTCCCGATTCTACTGATTGATATGGCAAAAAGCACCGTCAAAGGATTTAGGCCCGATCATCATCCCATGAACTATTTAATTCTCAGTATACTAGGCCCATGTTCATACTAGATTTTTATAAATTATATTTTTTTACTATGTTCTCATATTTCCTGGAAACTGTAATAGATGTACTATTTTATTTTGTGTGGTAATCATGTTAAATTTTATACATTTTTCAAAAGTTTTTACAATGTTGTAAAAACAACTTATGAGGATAAAACACAGATACAAACCCAATTAAAGAAACCAGAAGAACATAAGGCCACTCCTTTGTTTGTCTATCAAAGGAATCCACAGATACAACCCAATTAGATATAGTATCTTTGTTTGTCTTAAAGAAGACGTAGATTGAAACTACTTTGAACTTTATCATGTTTATTAGCCTATATTTTATATAAAATGAAATAATATTGCAGTGATTTCAATATATTGGAATGGTAAATTTGAAGGCCAACCTAATAAATCAGAGGCTACGCTGACCAGAAAGATGTGAATGTTGCAGTGTGTTTATATTGTACACCCATCAATTCATTTAAGAAAGATACCTCAATTTTTCCACACGAACGTTGCTTTCACTCTCGCTTTTAAAACATCTTTGGATTTATATGTCTACCTCTACATATACATATATATATATATATATATATATATATATATTTATATATAATATATATTAAGTTAGGAAGTACGTTTACATTAAACATACAGTTACCAATGTGAAAGTGAAGAAAATGCGTTACACGTTTATAACTAACAAGAAATCTAACCATAGATTCTCTGTAGTATCAGAGCTAATGAGTTTCATATATATATATATATATATGTGTTTCAAAAAAAAAAAAGTTTCATATATATATATATGTGTGTGTATGTTCTATAAGCATATATATTATAGGTACATGTCCTTTTATTCATATATGTGTGCCATAGACTGTTACACACAAAAAAAGTGCACATAGACATGCTCGCATGATGTTGGGCATACATGATACATATGCCTATAAAAAGAGTCTTTGATGCATATTCTAAGGAAAAAAGGTTCGTATCTGTTTACCCGATTATATTAATTAATCCATTCCACCTACAATTATTATAAAATTCACGACATGTTTAATAATTATCTATGGGTATACTAAAAAAAAGCTGTGCCAAGAATATAAATAGCATAAATCTTGAATGATTAAGGTATCAAACATTATTCGCCATCTTAATAACTAAACAGCATCTATCTATAGGTTGGGTGCTTGATTATGATAACCGTTTTTTCAATTGCATCATATTATGATATATAAGCTCACGAGTAACAAAAACAAAGGGGGACCACAAAATTTTAAATGTTATATCAGTACCATTAAAAAGGATCATTTCCAAATTTTGCCTTTAATGAAAATTGTAGTTTTCTCAAAAATATTCTTATTTTTATAAAGTATTAATAAAATTCATTAATGGCATTTAAGTCTTTTGGTTTTTGGCCTACATATACACACTTAACTGGATCTATAAATAATGAGCTTATGTATATATTTAAAAGATATATTAACTTTAAATTTAATATAAGTATAAATATATTATGAACTATAAATAAATTAAAAAACATGAAAATATTATTTTCTTAAATATACATATCAATATTCAAAATAGATCATTTGAATATTATACATTTTTTCAATACAAACCAAAATCCTATATCCTACACCATATTATATGGTCCATATATCATATACATATTTGAGTATCATTTTTCCATGTATAATGTTATTTTATACATAATATTGATATGGCAATTACAAGTGTTCAAGCATTAAAAACTATCTAAAAATCAATTTTTAATTCTAAAACAAAAACACAAACTTATAATAGGTTATTAATAACGAAAATAAACTAATATTGTCATATCAATAAGTTTTTATATTATCATTTTTTATTTGGATAAAATAATAAAATTTTATCAAATTCTAAGGAATCACTAATTTATGTAATATTAATAAATATATGAGTAATTTAATAAATTTTTTAAAAAATACTATTAGATATTTAATCGGATCAATGGTATCAGATCACAGGTTAATAGTGAGTTTTTGAGTTTTTACCGGGTTATATCGAAGTTTTAATAAACGATTTTTTCATTAAATCCGAACCGGATTATATACAATATATCGGGTCTATAAGTTCAACCATGAATCTAGGTCAGATATGAAAACAAATCTTAAAACTCAAACATTATCATAGAACAACTACCATATTTCGAACAAATACCATATTTTGAAGAGAGAAAAAAAGAAATGATAAAAACCTAAAAATTCAATTGTTATAGTTCGAAACAAAAATAATAGTAATTTTCAAATTAGTTTTCGATTAATAAATGAAAAACAAACAGTCAAAATCTAGTTTGAGTTTAAAATTAAAGAGATGCATTATCATCTTTGGTTTCTTTTCTTCTAAGCATACACATTAAAAAGGATAAGTACATTCTTGACTCGATCGTGAAATGATTTTTTTTTGTTTTTCTTCAAATCTCGATCGTGAAATGATAACTTCTAAGGAACCTCTGTAATTTAGTCGATAGAAAAGTCCAGAAACCCTGGTGTTCGAAAAAAAGAAAAGAAAAGTCCTTAAACCCAAAAGAGATATAATACAAAACTAAAGGATATATAGCTTTTTCCTGATATAAATAATCTATATATTGGGTATTTAGGGCACAAGGGTCAAATTAAAGGTCTCTTTGTCTTTCCGATCTGCTTCAGTCGCAAGTTGATTGACCTGGCCAACAATTTCTTGTTTCACCACTTTTTGACCCTCGTGTTGGACTGTGTACAGTTGATCGGATTAGCATGAGCGGTTCAGAGAGATTTTATTTATGAGAATAATAATATTGATAACTTTCTTTTTGTAAGTATAAAATTAGTAACAGGAGGTACACTCTAGGAAATTATGAGGATATTAGTAGAATAAATCAACCAAGTGTGGCTAGCTTTACAAGACAATTTGTTAATATAAGATCAACCCCCGTAGGAACAAAAAAGGGAAGAAAGCTGGCAACATACCGAACAGTGTTGATGCGTTATTAAAGCTGATTAATATTAAACTCAAAACAAAAGTTCAAAGTAGAGGTAGGCAAATACATGAGATGCAAAACATAAAAAAAGAAGTAACAGGAGGTATACTATAGGATATTATGAAGAAACAAATAACTAAAGTTGCTTTAGATGTCTGATGATAGCGACGGGAAGGGCATATATGGTCATGATAAGTCACTTGATGTGCGAGCAGGGTTAAACCCGAAAGCCTCCACGGCGTAGGCAACCTCGGAGGACATATACTCAGATGGGGACGACCACTCTTCTGCTTTCTCAGAGGGCATCATTTGTTCAGCTTTGAGATGAATTATCTGATTTTGATGTTGATGGGTAGAGGAATCTGGGTTATCAAATCGGATCATGCGTGAATCTTGGGGATCTGAGGTGTCAATGGGCAAAGTTTCAAAGGCTTGATGAAGCTGACATGTGTGGCGGCCGAAGTAAGTGGTTGAGTACAATGGAGGGTTGTTTTGGATCATTTGAACCTGCTTCTTTGCTTCGCATTTCTGGTCGTTTGTGTACGCACACTTGTAGTAACTCCTGATATTTCATCACTTTTTTTTTGTTTATATTAACACCATCAACTATATATGCAAATTAAGTTTGAATGTGAATGATAGTTATACCTTTGGTGGTCCGATTCTTTGATTTGCTTTTGTCCGTATTTCCTCCAAAGAAAGCCGTCGTGGTAGATCGGGTTTGGGGATTCGTGTCTGCGGTAATCTGAGCTCTCCGCCATTGATGTCTTTCTACAACCACCAGATGAGAATCATTTCATTCAACCATTCTTGAACATTTCAATTGACTATTTAGGTTAGATTTTTATATTTTATATACCTTCCCCTCTTGTGAAAAGGTTTCCTGCTGCTCTCAAGAACATGTGAAGAGTCTTGGGGAGATGAGTTATTGGATTTATCATCATCTTTGTTATGATCATTCGTATCGATCAAAATGGAGAGAGCATCCGAGAAACAATGGAGGACGGACTTGGCCAGATCCTCCCTTTCAATGGACGAATCTGACTCGGCGTGGTGGTCCATGATTAGCTTGAGCTGGTTGGCACACCCATGGCCATGAAGCAGCTTCTCCATAACCTTTTGCTGGCAAGACTCCATCGTTCTCTGTCTTTTGTCCAAGTCGAAATTATTAACTAGGAGATGTGATGCGCTTCTTCGTATATATGCATATATATCGATGAGGTGAGGTTGTTTGATGGGAAGTTTCGTATATATGTATTAATTACCATACACTCCTTCATTATCATACTATTATCTAATTAAGAATGTGCGGATTAAGTGTGGCCCTTGAAGTTTAACCCCACGATATAGAAACAAAAACAATGAGCACTACTATGTGACTTAACCAACAACTCTTTTAATTACAATAAATACTAGTAAATAATTATATATGTGTAAACTCACGACTTTTTTATTTGTTTTGGGCATCTAAATTATTTCACTGGATTTTCTTCTCTTTTCAGTAAAGTGGTTTTCATCTCATATAAAAACAGGAACATCCCTTACAAAATATGGTGTTAGGAAAACTAAAATATATTATTAAACCACGTAATTATAATATTAAAAAAAAGAGTGCATATATTTTATATAAGGAACAATTTAAAACACACACACACACGAAAAAAAAAATTAGGATTGTTTATTAAAAATGAGTTAACCACAACATTGGTGAGAGTGAAGCTATGAATCTCTGACAATGGGACGAGTCCAAAAGCATATGGCACGGCACCTGAGAAGCTGGAACGCCTAATTAACGGGCGAAGAAAACGGAGGAGCCAATTTAAACGGCGCAAGTGAGTCAGCTCTGTCAAATGTGACGTGGGGTACGTGACCTCATCGTACCTTACGTAATGGAACGTTGAATTATGGATGACAGATCGTGATAATGCCTTAATCCTAATCTAATCTCCTCAATTTTTTCAGATTCCAACCCACCTGTAACATTGGCCTCTATAATATTATTTAGAGACAAACTACTCCAACCAATTTATATTTTTTACTCTAAAATAAATATTACTATTTTTTATTTATAGAAAAATAGTATTCTTCTAAGTTTATTATATATTTAAAGGTTTTTATTTCAATTTGTTTTTAAAAAAAAATTCATCTCTGTTATAAGGTTTTCTATTTTATAGGAAAATAACAAAATACATTGAAAATGATATTTTATATATATATATATATATATATATATATGTAGGTCTAGTACATAATACTACAATTTCAACTTTTTAACTATATCTCCTTTTTATTAATTGCAAACACGGTATGCATATGCATTCATATTATGCCGAAGATAAACATCTAACCTTATACGTGGACGTCTAAACATGACGTAAACAATATATGTTTTACATAAAATATAGATATAAAATTAATATGTATGTATTAATTTTAGAAAACTGAACATGAAATATAAGTTTTATGTATTTTTCAAAAAAAATATAACTTTTATGCATAAAATTATAGTTTAACATATATAAATAGTTTCAGTTAAATAAATTAAAAATATGTTTAAATATATATAGGTGATAATTGTAAAACTTATAATTAAATTTATCTTTTTGCAAACAATTGTACTAATAGTTATAATCATATTAATACACAAAATAAATAAGATCATCAATATGAATAATGATATTAATTAAATATTTGATAATATTCATATTTATTTTTTTAAATTAATGCTTAAAATCCGTCTAAACATCTAGTGTTGCTTAAATGCTATTATTCGTCTGAACTATATAAATTTGCATAAAACAATGTGTAACATGAAAATAGTCCTGTTGATTATCGTATAACGCATTGAGCCAAATTTTAGAACACTTAAATGATTAAACTACATAAACACAATTAAGTATATACTAGTTCAAGTACATATATTCTTTGCTTCTGCTTCAGTATCGGCGGGTAACCATGTTGATGATTGGTCTGTGACTGTAAAATTTAATTGTAGATAAATCGGTTGTAGCTATAAAATTGTTATTGTAGGCTTTTTTACAGAAACTTTTGTTGTAGTTAAATTTATTATAGCTGTAAACTATATGATGTAGATCTTTTAAAACAAAATATGAGAAATATGTGGTGTATATATAAAATACTTATTTTTATCAATTAAAATAATTTATATTATTATTATTTGATGTTATAGATAATTTTTCATTTTACAGATTTTACAGCCTATAAAAAAAAAGATGTAGGTTTTTTACCTAAACTACATAAGAAAAAGTTTGTCTTATTTTTTTTATTTACCCTTAAAAATAAAGTTAAAGCATGATCGATAAAAATTAATAGAAACTTGAGGTCTATAACTTTTAAATATAAAGCTACAATATAGTTGGTACATTTTAGTGATTTAAAAAACAAAAACCAAAATATGGAGATAAAGCCCAATCAATCACTCTCCATATTAAGTCGTATCTTTTTTATGACTTAGAATATATCATTTAACAAAAAAAACATAGTTGTGATTCAGTTAAAACGAATATATATACAAGTATTTTTTTGGTTGTAATTAGGTTTTCTGAGTTTTGCTTTAATTTCACATGTCTTCGTTCTAAGACTTCTTCATTCATAGATTTATACAAACTCAAACATTTTATTAGACTGGATCTAATAGTAATATATTGGTCGTCATCTGAATATACCAGAAAACTCTAAAAACCTAATTAGAACAAAAAATTGTTGTGATGCATTTCAAATGAATATATACAACTCAACATATTTCAAATAATAAGTAAGTAAATCAATAATGGTACATGTATTCAAAATCAGAAGCCTAATTAAATCAATGAACTGTTAATACTTAGAATATCTTATATTTATTTTGTATGCATGACTCCAAAATAATAAATAAGTGAAAATATGTTGACAAGTTATTATGATTTAATTTGGTCATAAATTTTTATATATACACATAAAATTTGAAAAAATTATTGATATTTCACACAACTTAAAATCGATAACAATTTCATGTTTCTTTTCCAAGATAACATATATCAAATCATACATAATTTTAAAAAAATATTATGTGTAAATCAATAAACCAAATTAAATGCAGTTAACAAAATTAGTATGATTTTAGCCTATTTAGAACCATTTAACAATTATAGTTCGGCTGAGATAAATAAATACAAACTAATATCTCAAGAAATAATCGAATCGATCAAATGTTTATAAAAAATCAGATGTCCGTTTAAAAGTCTTCTATTTTTTTCATGCATATAAATTACAAAACCATAAAAAATTTATAAAAAATAAAAGAGAATATTAATTAATTATTATTAATTATATATTTTGTGATATTTAATTATTTATATGCGTGCATGAGCACAAGAGAATCACTTAGTATCTTTACAAAGGACAAACCAAGTTTGTTATTTTATTTTATATAGTTAAAAGAAAAGTTTGCTATTTTATGAGTTCAAAGCTAGTCCAAATTCTAATATAACATACTGTGTAATTAGTTTCGCTAGGATTTTGTACAGCTCAGATGGATACCTGAAACTGTGTAACCCAATAAGTATTTCAGAGATTATAAAGCACAATCTAAAGAGAAATTCATCTGTTTACGAAGGATCTTTATATATCTGTAGCCTTAAGTTAAGTTAAAGCATTATTGATAAAAATTAATAGAAACTTGAGGTCTATAACTTTTAAACATAAAGCTACAATATAGTTGGTAAAGTTTAATGATTTAAAAATAAGTAAAACCAAAATATGGAGATAAATCCCAATCAATCACTCCCCATATTAAGTTGTGTTTTTTTTTATGACTTAGAATCTATCATTTAACAAAAACATAGTTGTGATTCATTTAAAACGAATATATATATATACAAGTATTTTTTTGTTCTAATTAGGTTTTCTGAGTTTTGTTTTAATTTCACATGTCTTCGTTCTAAGACTTCTTCATTCATAGATTTATACAAACTCAAAATTTTATTAGACTGGATCTAATAGTAATATATTGGTCGTCATCTGAATTATACCAGAAAACTCTGAAAACCTAATTAGAACAAAAAATTGTTATGATGCATTCAAACGAATATATACAACTCAACATATTTCAAATAATAAGTAAGTAAATCAATCATGGTTCATGTATTCAAATCAGAAGCCTAATTAAATCAACGAAATGTTAATACTTAGAATATCTTATATTTATTTTGTATGCATGACTCCAAAATAATAAATAAGTGAAAATATGTTGAAAATTATTATGATTTAATTTAGTCATACATTTTTATATATACACATAAAATTTGAAAAAATATTGATATTTCACCCAACTTAAAATCGATAACAATTTCAGTTTTCTTTTCCAAGATAACATATATCAAACCATACATGATTTAAGAAAAAATATTATGTGTAAATAAATAAACCAAATTAAATGTAGTTAACAAAATTAGTATGCTTTTAGCCTATTTAGAACCATTTAACAATTATAGTTCGGCTGAGATAAATAAATACAAACTAATATCTCAAGAAATAATCGAATCAATCAAAATACTTATAAAAAAATCAGATGTCCGTTTAAAAGTCTTCTTATTTTTTCAAGCATATAAATTACAAAACCATTTTTTTTTGTCATCACAAAACCATATAAAATTTATAAAAATAAAAGAGAATATTAATTAATTATTAATTATATATTTTGTGATATTTAATTATTTATATGCGTGCATGAGCACAAGAGAATACAAACCAAGTTTGCTATTTTATTTTATATAGTTAAAAGCAAAGTTTTCTATTTTATGAGTTCAAAGCTAGTCCAATTTCTAATATAACATACTGTGTAATTAGTTTTGCTAGGATTTCGTACAGCTCAAATGGATACCTGAAATCATGTAACCCAATAAATATTTCAGAGATTATAAAGCACAATCTAAAGGGAAATTCATATGTTTAGGAAGGATCTTTATATATTTGTAGCCTTAAGAAGAACTAAGAAGATCAAAATAATTGAAGCATAGTGTTAATACTATATGTTTATTCAAATGATTAGAAATTTATTTGAAGTTATATTATCCATTTATAATAATTCTGATTAATGTTTACCAAGAAGCTTATTTAAGTGTACTTTTTAAGAGCATTTTCAATGGAGAACTTCACTTTGAATATGGTTAATCTTCAAAATAAGAGTATAATGGTGGACTAGTAAAAAGCCTCAAACATAATTTTTTTTTATTTTGTATTTTTAGTCCTCAATTTTAATTAACTAATCAAAACACACACATTAAATTAAAAAATATATAAATAAAAATTACTCAATATTATTGTTTCCATAACGTTTTCATATGTGATCAATCAAAGCATTTCAAAGTAAAAAATAAGTTTTTTTTTAAGATTACGAGCTACAAATTGTTAAAATTGAGTACTTTTATTTATTGCCATTTCAATGGTTGCTTGTGGTGCCTTTCTTGCATCTCTAACCAGTGTGTTGATATCACGTTCATCTTCAGTTGTTATGTTATGAATTTTAATTTGTGTAGTATTTATATGTGTTTGTAATTTTTATTTTCATGTAAAGCATATTTTGTTGTAATTTTAATCTTTAATTTGTTATATATGGTTCAACGTAATTTAATTATTGTGTAAAATAATAATTCTGTTTTAAACAATAATAATTATTATTTTAATTTTAAAATATAATTCTTATTTTAATTTTAGAATATACTTATATTTTTTATGTATTAGTAACTTATAAAAGGTATATTTAAATATTTAAATAAAATATAATTGTAAGGATTAAAGTAATAAAAATTAATATTAGTACACCTGTATGTAAATTACATAATCATGAGAAAAAAATGAAAAGTAAATAGTATTTTAAGTTTTTGAATAGTGAAATTTAAAATTTAAGGTTTCACTATTAGACTTCAAAATTTGAAAATTTGTTGTAAAGATAAAAATCTCAGAATTTGAGAGTTTGAAAGCTTGTTGGAAATTTTCTTATTACCGAAGATTATTATCTACGGGTATAAATGAAAAAAGGGTTGAAATATTCTCAATGTTGTAGGGTAAGAAATTGTTATATGAAAACTTTTAATCTTTTCTCAAACTTCAATCTGAACAGTTTCCCAAGTAACTGTCTAGATATACTCGAGATCATCTCAAATTTGATATTTAGGTGCGTCTGTATCGATGTTGCCGAATCCACCGTTTCTGGAAGATTATGCTTTGTCTTGCCGGACAGTCAGACATGCAGTTTTGGTTAAAGGAACCATAAGGTACGTCGTTGAGAGTGTTAGATCTGAGTTTGGTTGTAACTCGGTACATACAAACTTAACTCGATTGTGGGTTGTTCAAAGGTGTTTTATTAGATCGGAAAAGAGTAACGGTTTACAAGTATAGAAATCGTCGGAAAAGGTGACTGATGCTTGGTGAGCTAACAGGGAAACTACAAGTAGGCAAGAGATACAATGAGCAAACCCCAAGTTTATAGCCGCCAAATGTGCTTGTAAAATTCAAGATCCCCTCCCTCGTCGATCCTCTCTTCCTTTTATATAGATAAATTCTTCTTCCCGTTCGCCCCAGGTCGTTTCATCCTAATGGGCTTAATTCTTCTTGGACCGTGCAATTGAGAAAAGCAATCAGGCTTTTGAGCCGAGCTGATGCGCTTATTTTGTGGAGCTGAGTAAAGTAGTCCGAAGCCGAGCCCGTGCGTTTGGTCTAGAGCCGCTTAGCCAATTGATGTCATGGACTAACTTGACGGGCTAAGATCCTTTGTGTTTATGGGCCTTGTGGAAGGATGCAATCAACAGGGAGAAACATTAATTGATGGGGTTATCTGGGGGCATATACGATTTAATTTGTTCTTCCTGGAGTTAGAGGTTTTGTTGGTTTGTTGTTTATTTCTCGATCTCGGGTTAACTTGTTCATACCTCCATTTTGTTTGTTTAGTTCTGGTGGTTTAGTTCACTTTGCTTCCCTTGTTTAGGGTTATGTTTCGGGGGAAAAGTGAGTGTCTGCCTGCTTTATTTTCAGACAATTATTGTTTTTAACCGGCTATTGTATCTCAAAATTGTATTTCTCCTTTGTGTTATTGAATTCACTAGATGAACAAAACAAAAAAAAAGTAATTGTCAGACCCATATTTCATTTACAAGTTGACATGCTACATTTGCTACACATGCATGGGTTTAAAGACCTCAAACCAATTCACGGGCACCACAATTAACCCATTCACATAGTATTTGCTCTTTCAACACATTAATGTGCTGCCGGTGGTCCCTGACCATTTTTGTTTGCCTAAAATACTTTTTTGCTTGTTCAAATTTTTTGTTGTTTGGTAAGTCCTTTACAAAAATACTTTACGTATAGTTTGTTTTGACCAAAAATTGTATAGTTTGTTAAGAGTGTTTAACCAGGCTTTCATAGATTTTCCGGTTTCAGTAAACAATAATTAAAACAAAATATTTTTTCTAATATAATATAGTTTTGTATATTATGGTATGAAGCTGAATTTTATGTCTTCATCCCTATGCGTTTAGTTGTTGAACATTAAAAAAAACATATATGTTTAAAATCCAATGAAAATTAAAATTAGTCAAGCAAAAAATGATTAGTAAAGAGCTCAGCACCATCAAGTTTTAGAAATTAAAGAAGTCCACCAACTAACTGAGAACTGGTTCCTTCACCAATTAAGTAAGCACATGCGCAAATTCGAGATCCAGATCCAGCAGATCCATGCTTTTCTTGATTTCACACATTTATCTTCTCCATTGAAAGAAAAACATTTCCTCCCCAGCTGCAAGAATCTTTAGTAAAGCCAAACTTGATGACACGTGGAACCATTATTTCCAATAATATAAATAATTTAATTTAATTCTTTTGAATCTGGGTTTTAGTCGAAAAGGGCTTTTGCTTTGTTTTGTTTTCTTGTTTGTTTCATCATCAGCGCTCCTGAATCGTTCCAAACACTCTCCTGAATAGACGACGGAGATCTCGAGAGCACCCTCGATTCTCTCAAGGTTCCTACTTCTTCACCTCTCGTAAAGGTTTAGACTTTCGTTTTTCTATACGTAGAGCATCTCTGTTTTCGTATTCCGATCGTTAAAGGTGCTTCAGGATTAGGTTAATCAATTATCAATTAAGACGAACCCTAGATTCAATAGAGTAATTCGACAAAGGGGTTATTGCAGATATCTAATCGTTTGGATGACGTTATGCAGAAGCGGAGAATCATCACCGTGAATCCATCATCAGCTTCTGTTGAGATGAGCCACTTCAGCAGCAACAATGAGGCTCCTTACTCAACCGTTGTTGATGACGATACTCCATCTCCATCTCCCAAAGCAGCCACCGACAAGATTCGGAAAGTCTCAATGTTACCACTCATTTTCCTCATATTCTACGAAGTCTCAGGTGGTCCTTTTGGCGTTGAGGACAGCGTGAATGCAGCTGGACCCTTGTTAGCTCTTCTAGGCTTTGTCATCTTCCCTTTCATCTGGAGTATCCCTGAGGCTTTGATCACTGCTGAGATGGGCACAATGTTCCCTGAGAATGGAGGTTACGTCGTGTGGGTCTCCTCTGCTTTGGGACCGTTCTGGGGGTTTCAGCAAGGCTGGATGAAGTGGCTGAGTGGTGTTATAGATAACGCGCTGTATCCTGTTCTGTTTCTTGATTACTTGAAATCAGGAGTCCCTGCTTTAGGTAGCGGTTTGCCCAGAGTTGCAGCCATCTTGGTGTTGACTCTTATGCTTACTTACTTGAACTACAGGGGGCTAACTATAGTTGGTTGGGCTGCTGTGGCTATGGGTGTTTTCTCCATCCTTCCTTTTGCTGTCATGGGTTTGATTTCGATTCCGCAGCTTGAGCCTTCCAGATGGCTTGTGATGGACTTGGGGAATGTGAACTGGAACTTGTATCTAAACACGCTTTTCTGGAACCTAAACTACTGGGATTCGATCAGTACTCTAGCTGGTGAGGTGGAAAACCCGAACCAGACGCTTCCAAAGGCTTTGTACTATGGAGTGATCTTAGTCGCACTTTCTTACATCTTCCCTCTTTTGACTGGAACCGGTGCGATTCCGCTAGAGCGTGAGTTATGGACAGATGGGTACTTTTCTGATGTGGCTAAAGCTCTAGGTGGAGCGTGGTTAAGATGGTGGGTTCAAGCTGCTGCAGCAACGTCAAACATGGGAATGTTTTTAGCCGAGATGAGTAGTGACTCTTTCCAGCTTCTCGGAATGGCTGAGCGTGGTATGCTTCCCGAGTTCTTTGCCAAGAGGTCACGTTATGGAACACCGTTATTAGGGATTCTGTTCTCAGCTTCAGGCGTTTTGCTCTTGTCTTGGCTAAGCTTTCAAGAGATTGTAGCTGCGGAGAATTTGCTCTACTGCGTTGGTATGATCTTGGAGTTTATAGCGTTTGTTAGAATGAGGATGAAACACCCGGCTGCATCAAGACCATACAAGATACCTATCGGAACAGTAGGTTCTATCCTGATGTGTGTTCCTCCAACCTTACTGATCTGTGCGGTTGTAGCACTCTCGTCTCTTAAAGTAGCTGCGGTGAGCTTTGTGATGCTGATCATTGGTTTTGTGATGCATCCTTGTCTAAACCATATGGATCGAAAGAAAATTCTCAAGTTCTCCATCAGTTCTGACTTACCAGACCTTCAGCAGGAGACTCGGGAATGCCAAGAAACTCTGATACGTTAGGAGTGTGTTCTTCCTTTGTGTTTTTAAGTACAGAGCTTGGATAGCCATAGCCACGAAAAAACTCGAGTGTCATGGTAAGTTGTGTTTATTCACAAGCTTGTTCTAGTCTTAAACACGGTTTTAATAAGATGTGCAATGCTTGTATCTTCTCTTCTTTTTTGGTCGTTGCCATAATCAATGTTTTAGTAAGAAGTTTTAAATTCCTGAATGACTGGAAAGAGACAAACTTAAAAGAAGCATCATTAGAAAATCCTATCTAGTATCGATGTTTGACCATTTCCTTGCCTGAAAACAAAGTTTGGTTGTGTCTCAATCACTTCGTAGGTTCCATCATCACCATCTCAGTCGCTTGTTTACTCAACTCTCTCAAGGATTCGTCCTCCATTATTTTTATCATAGGGATATGATATGGACAATCTTAAAACAGAGGACCACACTTTTTTCAGTTCTTTTAAAAGATGTGAGATCTATGAGAGTATGGGACTGTTTTAGTGTTTTGTCTTCTTAAAACATCCCTCAATCTTTGCAAATCTCGAGACGATAAGCCCTTGATCCTCTCACGGTTAGTGCTGTCTTCTCCACCTCTCATTAAACTTTGGGAGTAAGGATAGTTTCTTCCAAGCTCTCTATCTCGTCTCTTATTGTTTAGTTAATTCAGAAGGGAAGGATAATCACCATGAGAGACTATAACAACAGTGATGTTGCATCGCCTAAAGCAGCAACCAATTCTATAAAGAAAGTTTCCATGATACCACTCGTTTTCCTAATATTTTACGAGGTCTCAGGAGGTCCTTTTGGTGCAGAAGGAATTGTGAATGCAGCAGGTCCACTGTTAGCTCTTCTCGGCTTTATAATCTTCCCGTTCATTTGGTGTATCCCAGAGGCACTAATCACTGCAGAGATGAGCACAATGTTCCCAATAAACGGCGGTTTTGTGGTTTGGGTCTCCTCTGCCTTAGGACCCTTTTGGGGGTTCCAAGTAGGCTGGATGAAATGGCTATGCGGGGTCATCGACAACGCTCTGTATCCGGTTCTCTTCCTTGATTATCTAAAATCCGCTATACCGGTTTTATCTACCGGTTTGCCTAGAGTTGCCTCCATCTTGATCTTGACTCTATTGCTTACTTACCTAAACTACAGAGGACTAACCATTGTCGGTTGGACCGCGGTTCTTATGGGAGTCTTTACGATGCTCCCTTTCGCTGTAATGAGTCTCATTTCGATCCCAAATCTCCAGCCTTGGAGGTGGCTTGTTACAGATATAGGAGATGTGAAGTGGAACTTGTATCTAAACACTCTTTTCTGGAACTTAAACTACTGGGATTCTGTTAGTACACTAGCCGGTGAAGTGGCAAACCCGAAGCAAACACTTCCCAGGGCTTTGTGTTACAGTGTGATCTTTGTAACTCTTTCTAACTTCCTCCCTCTCTTGTCTGGAACCGGGGCTATACCGCTGAACCGCGAGCTATGGACCGATGGTTATTTAGCTGAAGTTGCAGGAGCCATCGGTGGAGGATGGTTGAGAGTGTGGGTTCAAGTGGCTGCAGCTACGTCGAACATGGGAATGTTCATAGCCGAGATGAGTAGCGACTCGTTTCAGCTTCTTGGAATGGCTGAGCTCGGTATGCTTCCTGAGGTTTTCGCCAAAAGGTCTCGTTACGGGACACCTTTGTTAGGGATTGTGTGCTCAGCTTCAGGTGTTTTGCTCTTGTCTGGATTGAGTTTTCAGGAGATTGTGGCTGCGGAGAATTTGCTTTACTGTGGTGGAATGGTTTTGGAGTTTGTTGCTTTTGTTAGGATGAGGATGAAGTATCCGGCTGCGTCGAGACCGTATAAGATACCTGCGGGAACCGTTGGTTCGGTTTTGATATGTGTTCCTCCCATTGTGCTGATATGTTTGGTTGTTGTTTTGTCGACTTTTAAAGTGGCTGTAGTGAGCTTTGTGATGGTGATGGTTGGTTTTGTGATGAAACCTTGTTTGGATCATATGGATCGAAAGAGATGGGTCAAATTCTCAGTCAGTTGCGATGTGCCTGAGTTTCAGAAGGAGAGTCAAGAAATGGAAGAATCTTTGTTACGTTAGGTCAGAGGAACATGTTTTTTCTTATTGTTCTATGTTCAAATGATTGTAAGTAAGTGTTTTGTTTGTTATTCGTCAAGGACCACCTGTACATGTGTTGTGTAAATAGGCTTGAACGTTCGGTTTGGATCCTATTATTCGGTTTTTGGTTAGTATCGATCAATACTCGGTTAATGAAAGTTTCACCGCAGTGAACTTAAATTTTTTAATTTCAGTTTAAAATCGGTTAAGAAATCAGGTATTTCGATTAACTTCGATTGAATCCGGTTATTTTGGTTAAAAAAAAGTTATTTGTTTGGATCAGAAATGGGCCGATAGGTGAGAAGGCCCAATGTAAATGAGCGGCCCAATATGTAATAGTGAGCTCATTTTCAGAACTACTATCACTGAAGGGGGATCGAGACGACAAAACTGTTTCGTTGATGTCCGAGAAAAAACCCTAAACCCCAAAAGAAAATTGCGAGGAGAGGAAAATGAATGGTGTTTCTCGTCATCTTCGAGCTTCTCCACTTCCTTCGTTGATCCGCAGCTATGGTGGAATCAATTCAGTATGTCGATTTTCTTCTCAATCAGATGGCTCCTCTGGTTCGTCGTTTCCCCCCATCCTTATCTCTTGTCGATTTTGCTTTGTTCATTTTTGATTGGATCTAGAACGATGATGTGTAAATTTTTGATTCGTCAGATTAGGAATCTGTATAGTGTCTTTCTGTGGCACAAGTATAGTTTGTATATTGAGTGATTGGTTATTTTAATGTATTCTTGAACAGGTGGGAGATTCGGAGAGAAAGGACCAGTTCCTGGAGACTCTGAGAACAAGTCCGGCTTACCGGATCCTAATGCTTCCCCCTCCAAAAGTTTCAGTGAAATAAAAGCAGGCTTACTCAACACCGGAGGAAACGGTTCCTCCTCCTTCACTAGTTTCAGTGAAATGAGATCGGGTTTGTTAAACAAGATAGGCGACGGTGGCTACTCTGCTCCTCCTACCTTCAGAAATCCTCTGAGATCACGCTTACCAAACACCTTACCTTCTCAATCCGGTCAAGAAGGCTTACCCAGCTACCAAAGCTTCACTCAGTCTAACCTTCTCAAGGACAACTTCCGCACCGGAGGGATTTCCAAAGACCTGGACTTTGTTAGAGGAGTGATTGAAGAGGACGAAGGACGTAGAGCCACAGGGCTCTTCTCTCACTTCCATCGTCCAAACCTCGAGACCAACGCTGACATCATTCACATCAAGCTGCTGCGGAACAACACTTTTGTCACCGTTACTGACTCCAAAGGGAACGTCAAATGCAAGGCTACTTCTGGTAGTTTGCCTGATCTCAAAGGTGGGCGGAAGATGACGAGTTACACGGCTGATGCAACTGCTGAGAACATTGGGAGGAGAGTTAAGGCTATGGGTCTCAAGTCTGTGGTGGTTAAGGTCAATGGGTTTACTCATTTCAAGAAGAAGAGAAACGCTATTGTGGCGTTCAGAAGCGGTTACTCCAATTCAAGGAATGATCAGAATCCTATTGTGTACATCGAGGACACTACTAGGAAAGCTCATAATGGTTGCAGATTGCCAAGGAAACGTCGTGTGTGAGAGAAAAAGGAAACATGTTTGCAGATTTGCTTTTCTTGTTCTTTTATGGTCACTAGAGAAACCATTTCTTTTTGCAAATTGTCTCTTTGTTTGGTTGTTACTTTATAATCCTGATGAAAATTGGGGTTGAATCATATCGATTGCTTAATAATCCGGATCCGCATTTTTCTGTCTGATCAATCTATTTGAGTATGTTAAAATCCTTGCACACTTCTAAACTTCTTCTAGTCATCCACATTGATTAATAAATCAAGAAGCAGGACTAGCTCCACGCTGCAACGTGCAGCCAAAAACTTATACAACCGTGGCTTGCAAGAAATGGTCAAACCCCTAAATAACTCGGCTTTTCCACAATATTTTAAATCTCTGATGATGCCCAGTAAGTAGTCCTGGTAAGGTTTCTGTGTTGTCCCTCGATTACAAATTAGTTTAACTTAAATTAAGAATCAAACTCACAAACTCGTTGATATAGTTTTTGAAGAACACGTTGACATAGAAAAAAACATACTAATTTATACCATTGAGAATCCCAATTCCACCTTGATGACATCAAATACGATCTACTACTTAAGTCATCCAAACCCATGCTTTGCTAGGCGAGCGATGCTCCTTTGTATTGGCCATCCCAAGGAATTCCACGGATTCCTCAAACTTCCTGACCAAAACTACATTGGTTAACATATCAGAAAAATTCTTCACTCATATCACCTTGAGCGATAATATTTTTGATGAAGTGCAATTTTATGCTAATGTGTTTATTCATCTCATGATACACATTTTTCTTTGCTAGACACAATACATTTTGGAAGTCACACAATAGGCTCATGGTACAATAATTCTTTCTTTACAAAGAAATTTTTATTGGCCAACATGTGAACTATTTTATATTATTTCTTTGTATTCAACTCTTATCGGATGCAAATATTCATAAATTTCCTATGACATCATCTGATAACTAACTCAATGAAATGATCCAATTTTACCACGAGGTGATACCAAATATACAATATCAGTATTTGTATATGTTGAAAATCTTCATTATTTTCTTCCAAAGCTTCTCTTTGTTTATGTAGGTGAATCGATTTTTAAATGATGAATTTATTCGTTATAAAATTTGCTGATGATTTCTCATTTTTTCTCATTTGATTGTCTTAAAAACCGGAAATTTTTTCTCCTCGATCATGGATCCATTTTTAAAATCCTTGTCGTAAGTTGGAGAAATCCAAATCAAAATACATGAAATTTTTTATTATGAAATCCTTGACGGAATAAAGCCAACACATATATTACTGGATAGGTGTTAGATAATGATTGGAAATAGATTTTTATATTTAAGCAAAAAAAATAGATATTTGTAAAGAGAAATAAAAATAATAATATTTGAAAATTGAAACGTTCAAATAATTTCTTGATGTTATTAGAAAAATAAGAACATAATTACAAACAAAAGATTAAAAACGCCAAAAATAAAGCTAACGTTGGCCCAAAATCATTGCAGAAAGGTGATTTTAATCACTTTTGGTAATTTGAGAGAGACAATGTGGTTTCAGAAACGTTTTAGGCATATAGTCTAAATAAAAATTTATCATTACGGGCTTTCCATATCCCATATATATTAAAAGAGAAGCATTACAACATTTGAGGTAGCCACGTGTCATCACCACAATGATTCTTAGAATCATTAGAGAAATAGGTTGGTCCATTTAAATATATAATAAAATTTTTATTAAACTAACCATAAATTAATATATTAATGTTTTCAATTCTTTCCTTAAATAAAAATTATGGAATTACCTAATGTGGCTAAATTATATATAACAATTAATGATTTGAATAATAAAGATTTGATACAAATTAGTGTATTCTCTATTATTTTTGTTTAGCTTTAAGTTACTAAAATAAATTAAAAAAATCACATTAACCACATAATAAAAATTTAGATTTTTTTGTATATGTTATATTTTGAACTTTAAAAAAAAAATCTCACATTAAATTTTTTATGATCCATGATTTAATTTTTTTTATATAACAAGATACAAATTATTACAAAATCATGTAAGTAGAAAGTCTCATATATATTAATATCTTTTAATTAAATTATATACGATGGAAAATACACAAAAATTTTAATTTTGAAATTTGCTTTGAACAATTTTTTTTTGATAAAATTTCTGAAGAAATACTAACAACTTTATATTTAAATATTAAAATTTGAATTGAATGTTTATAAAAATTATAAATTACTAAAACTTTCAAAAACCAATCACAATGGAAATTTGTTATCAGCGTTTAAATTTTTATTATAAAAGATACAAATAAGTAGAATGCATCATTTAACAATATATCAATATTAAAAATATACTTTTTTATCTATGTATATATTATGTCAATTTAATTATATAAAATAGAAAATAAAAAACTGAGGATTAATAAAATTTATTTACGTATTTACACCAGTTTAATTATATACGTAATAGTTATTGACTTTTTCATTATCCAATATATATACATTATTTTATAATATATAAAAGAACATATTTCTGCTGTAAAAAAATAAAAAATAAAAGAACATATTTGTTGCAGGCTGGGATTCAGACTACACGGATGGCTTGACTGAGGTTTGGTTTTTGATCGGTTTGGACAGATAGGACGGACGGACGATCGGCTAGGCGGCTGCGATGGAGGATTAGACCGGCTGATTTGTACCTGAAACAAAAGATGAACTTTTTTATGAGTTTTATGGAGTTATATGAAGAACAGAAAGTAAACTATATGACAAATGATGAACTGAAGAAAATATGATTTTTATGGATTTTTATGATTCAAAACTAAATGATATGGAAATTGAAAACAAATCAAATAAGAAGGATAGAAAGATGGATGATGGGATCTTTGTTGCTGGACGTGTGTCTCTCTCAACAAGGATCAGTGGTTGGTTAGATGACTGAAGATGGAATCCGGCTTGCTTGATATGTATCTCTTCCAAGCTGGATCGATGGATGGAGTGGATAGATGGATATGGATTGACTCTCTCAATCAATGGACAAACAGATGGTCTTGAATCACACAAGGCTCTCTGGATGTGGCTTCTTTAGGACTTAGTGAATCACACACAAAGAACTAGAGAAATAACAACAAAGAATACACAACTTTGTTTAAAAGAAAACGATTTCTTATTACTTTAAAAAGATGATCAAGGGTCCTTTACAATGAACTATGACCTGAGCTTATATAGGCTCGACACTGGGACTACTATAACGTTCCTATGACTCAAAAGGAAACTAAGTACACGAAAATTAAGTAGAAAAATCATAAGCTAGGCTCCTTGAAGATATCTAGCCGTTAGGCTTGATTTGAGCCTCTCCAAAAGGAAACTTGATTGAGCCTTGTATCTAGACAGCTTCTGGATATGCCCATGATCTGGAAGCCTTCCTGAAATACTCCTTAGTCCACATATGAAATAAAATGGCCGTTGGTCTTCAAAGAGTTGTAGTGAAAACCCATTTACTCCTCCTAGTGTGAACATGGCCGAAAAAGGAAAGTTGTTGGCCATGAAGATTCACCTGTTCCTCTGCATGCTGGTCCATCTAAAATCTTCTGGAATTTTTGGATCGTGTAGGGTATGTCTTGGTTGCCTGATCTCGATTTGGGAATGATTGGACCAACTGATTATGCAATCTTTCCATAATCGGCTCCTTATAACCAGGTTTGGGAAAATGGTTATATCTTCAACTTCACTGAGCCTTTTCTCCTGATTCTTGGCTTGTCGGATCCACAAAAGATCCCTCTTGAGATCCATAATTGATTTTGGCCCGCGCCGCTTCTTGGTTTGGCTGATTTTCTCTTCTAAGGGCCGATACTTGCAAACGGATGGGTTGGGAAACCTCCAACTTGTAAAATTCATAACTTCTTCCTCCATGAAGCTTTTCTTGTAATTCTAAGCTTCAGTGATGAATGATTGAGCTGGCCTTCTGTGAAAATTAGTTTCATGCCAAAATTCCTTCAGGTGGTTGAGATGCATTTCTTTGAATGAACCTTGGTCGCAGGTAGCTCTAGTGAGGTAGTTGTGGCAGTTGTTGCTTATCTGGCTGAGCATTGGTTCAGGTACGGTTTCTGTGCCCGCAACAATATTATACGTAAAATAATTTATATATACGATGTTCATCCCGCGCAAGGCGCGGATCTTAATCTAGTATCATATAAATATTGAGAAAATTCGTGTAACACCACATAATAGGAAATAAGTTTGTATAAATATTTAAGTGATGGCAACCCAAAACAACTAGAAGAAAAATGAAGAGAAATCAATAGACAGTTCACCCTAATTTTTTTCTCTTCTATCCTTTAAAAGCCTCCTCCGCTGTTCGATGTTTTTCGATAACATTTCTCTGGTGTTGTGTCCCTTTAGCTTTCTTTTGTGGCTTTATGTCTTACCCTTTTGATCTATCATTTTATTTAATACTTTTTAAAAATTACACCATCATATAATTTATAATTCTATTACATATGATGATCAACTACCTGCAATATATACAATACTGATGAACGCTATTGTGGCGTTCAGAAGCGGTTACTCCAATTCAAAGAATGATCAGAATCCTATAGTGTACATCGAGGACACTACTAGGAAATCTCATAATGGTTGCAGATTGCCAAGGAAACATTGGGTGTGAGAAAAAGGGAAACGTGTTTGCAGATTTGCTTTTGTTGTTCTTCAATGGTTACTAGAGAAACCATTTATTTTTGCAAATTGTCTCTTTGTTTGGTTATTACTTTAAAATCCTGATGAAATTTGGGGTCAAATCTTATCGATTGCTTAATAAACCGAATATTTTAAAACCGGATCCACATTTTTTTGTCTGACCAATCTATTTGAGTATGTGACAAATAGAACTCAAAACAGAACTGAATTAAACAAGGTTCTTACACAATCTGAGATAATGGGACCCAAGCCACAGTGATGAGTGGAATGCAAGAAGACATGTTACAGTCCATGCACACTTCTAAACCTCTTCTAGTCATCCAGACTGCAACGTGCAGCCAAAAACTTATACTACCGTAGCTTGCAGGAAATGGTCAAACCCTAAATAACTCAGCTTTTCCACAATATTTTAAATCTCTTATGACGCCCAGTATGTTTCATCGGAGTCCTGGTAAGGTTACTGTGTTGTTCCTCGATTACAAATTAGTTTAACTTAAAATAAGAATCAAACTTACAAACTCGTTGATATAGTTTTCGAAGAACTCGTCGACACAGATAAGAACATATGAATTTATACAATTGAGAATCCCAAATTCCACCTTGATAACATCAAATACGATCTACTACTTAAGTCATGAAAACAGAGACGGCCTTAGGCAAAGCAAAGCAAGCATCCGCTTGCGGCCACCAATTGCACTGGAAAATATAACCTTTAAAAAAAGCCAATATTTCTGAAAAATATATAAAATCAGTCACTTTTTTTCTTTTCGATTGCGGCCTTAAGTGAGTATGTGAATCTCAGGACCGGCTCTGCATGCAAACCCATACTTTGCCATGCGAGTGGTGCTCCCAAGGAAATCCACGGATTCCTCAAACTTCCTGACCAAAACTACATTGGTTAGAATATCAGCGAAATTATTTACATTTATATCACCTTGAACGATAATATTTTTAATGAAGTGCAACTTTAATACTTTATGCTAATGTGTTTATTCTTCTCGCGATACACATTTTTCTTTGCTAGACACAATAAACTTTGAGAGACAACAATAGGCTCATGGTACGATAATTCTTTCTTTACAAGTAATTTTTTATTGGCTAACATGTGAAATATTTTCTATTCCTTCTTTGTATTCAACTCTTATCGAATGCAAATATTCATAAATTTCTGATGATGCATCATCTGATAACTAACTCTATGAAATGATCCATTTTTTCCACGAGGTGATACCAAATATACAATATCAATATTTGTATATGTTGAAAATCTTCATTATTTTCTTGTAAAACTTCTCTTTGTTTATGTAGGTGAATCAATTAAATCCTTTTAAATTCGCTAATGATTCCCCATTTTTTCTCATTTAATCTGTCTTCGAAACCGGAATGTTTTCTCCTCTATCATGGATCCATTCTTAAAATCCTTGCCACAAGTTGGAGAAATCCAAATCAAAGACATGAACTTTTTGACTGTGAAATCTTTGACGGAATAAAGCCGAAACATATATTACTGGATTGGTGTTAGATTACGGTTGGAAAGAGATTTTTATATTTAAGCAAAAAAAAGAGATTTTTATATTTAAGCAAAAAAAGAGATTTTTATAAAGAAAAATAAAAATAAAAATATCTGAAAATTGAAACGTTCAAATCAGTACTTGATGTTATAGAAAAATAAAAACGTAATTACAAGCAAAAGATAAAAAAGCAAAAAATAAAGCCAAAGTTGAAGCTGAAGTTGGCCCAAAGTCATTGCAGACTTCTGAAATGTTTTAAGCTTAGAGCCCACATAAGAGGGACGATGCGGTTTTTGAAATGTTTTAAGCTTAGAGCCCACATAAAAATTTATCATTACGTGTTTTCCATATATCATATAAATAATGAGAAAATCCGTGTAACGTCACCTTAATAGGAAATCAGTTTGTATAAATATTTAAATGATGACAACCCAACAAATAGAAGAAAAATGAAGAAAAATACGAATAGACAGTTCGCCCTAATTTTTCTCTCTTCTCTTTCATCCTTTAAAAGCCTCCTCCGCCGTTTCGGTGTTTTTCGATAAGCTTTCGATAACTTTTCTCTAATGTTGCGCCCCTTTAGCTTTCTTCTGTGTCTTTATGTCTCTCTTTTGATCTATGATTTTCTTTAACATTGGGTAACAATTACACCATCATATAATCTCTAATTCTATTACATATTAATGATCAACTACCTGCAGCATATGCAATACTGATAAGCAACTCCACAGATAATGATTTCACGATGAAGCTTTCCCCAAAACACTTGGATTCACGCACGGTTCTACATGTGCAACTCCTTTGATGGGCGTACTCTCTCTCTCAGACGACCACTCTACTTGGAACCTCCAATAAGTTTTTCATCTTATAATCTACAATAAGCTGTATTGTTTTGGATTTCTACACCCCAGGCACAGGTGTATAATTAACCAATAAGCCACAGTGCTTCTACACCTTTTTGATCTATCTTTTGATGGGGTTTCACCCTTTTCTCACTTGTTTTTAGTTGATTGGAGCCTTCACATTGACTTTGCGAAAAAGAATTTAATTTGGGGACAAATATGTGTCTTATTTATGGTTGTGTTTAAATATTTTGTCAAATTATGATGTTGTGGTGTTGCAGATTTTGGATCTCGTTGGTTCAAGCTTGGTGATCCTTTGTGGCATGGATCTATTCTATTCGGAGTTATGTGGATGTATTTGGCTTCTTCGGTACTGGCCTTCTTCATTAGTTTGGCGCTTCAGTTATATATGGTGTTCAGATCTATTGCTACGTGCTCTCCTTTTCCGGTGCGTTCTCAGATCTTCTTTGGACTTGTCGGACGAATGTTTGTTCTAGCCAGGTGCATGAATACACCAGCAATTCTCATCTTGTATTGCTCTTAGTATTCCAAAAAAATTAAGCGATGAAAGGAATTTTAATTTTTAGAGACAGAGAGATTGCAGTGCATGAAGGTGAAGATAACATTCCACATAATACGTGATGACCGGACCAAAGAGATTGGATCAATAAACCGGACCGTGATTTCCTTCCTTTTTTGTCTTCGATAGTGTCAACAAAACCTGACTATATATACTTCTTTCTCAGGAAACAGAGATTATGAGATGGCAGCGGGGGGAACAAATCAATCAAAATCTAGGGCTCCACCTACAATGACGGCTCCTGAATCAATCTCCTTAGCGATCAACCAAATCGACGAGAAGAAGCAAAAGCTGAAGCAAGCCTTCGACGACCTTCAACCTCACCGTTCCCTCCTCTCCCCATCTTTCAACCTCTCCTGGTCCGACATCGACTCTCGCTTCTCCTCTCTCCAGTCCTCACTCTCTGACCGCTTCCGCCTCCTCCAACCCGACAGAACCGAACCACCCCCGCTCCTCTGGCCGGAACTGCGAACGTTCTGCGACAACATGGACGGCAAAGGCTTGGGGAAGTTCATGGTTGATAACTCGAATAAGCGTTTGTCGATCAAACCGGAGCTTGCGCAAGCGATTCGATCCTCATCGAGTCCAGCAGCTTTGGTTCTTGACGCGATCCAAGGCTCTTACCGTTGTTCCCCGCCGTCTTCCGCCAGAGCCCTCGATGCGAGGAGGACGTTCGTTTTGCTGTTGGAAGCTTTGATTGAGATCAAACCAAGTCTCACTAACGAGTTGAGGGAGAGAGCGAGGACGCTCGCTTCCGATTGGAGGTTGAATATATGTAACAAATCATCGGAAGCGTTAGGGTTTCTTCACTTGGTCGTAGTCTTTGAGTTAGTATCTGTGTTTAAGATGGAAGAGATTCTTGATTACGTTTTCTTGATCTCCAAGTGTAGACAAGCGACTACGTTATCTAAGATGCTTGGTTTGGATAAGACCATAGTCGCTGGTATTGTTCAGAAGCTGTTGCATACCGGGAGGTTACTTGCTGCGATTACTTTTATTTACGAGTTTGAGATGACTGATAGGTTCCGACCAGTTAATGTTTTGAAAACTAGTTTATACAACTCTAGAGAGGCTGCTAAGAGGGTCTGCGCCGAAGGGGGTAACTCTCTCAAGGCCCAGAACGAAGCTACTGATAAAGAGCTTAGTGCGTTGAGGTTGGTGATCAGGGTGATTAAGGAGAGGAACCTTGAAATTGAGTTTTTTGAAGAGGATCTTGAGGAATCCGTTCAAGAGTTGGAGAATCTGAGAGCTCAGAGGAGGCAAGCCGCTAAGCCCGCTTCCCCTGCTATTCCCCCTAAACGACCTCGAGTTGCTACGGGTAATAATTTGACAACTCGGACACATAATCAGCAACCGCCGCTTTTGCCTGATCCTAGGCACGGTTTACAAGTGAACCCGTTTGGTTTTGTGAACTCAACAGTGCCTGGTGTTAATGTCCCATATGGCAACCAATTGGCTCCATATGGATCGGTTCCAGCTCCAGCTATAGTGGCTCGACCTGTCTACTATCAGCAGCAAACTGGATATGGGTTACGACCTCAATACCAACCACCTTACTATCCTCAGTAGCATCTCCATTGTTGGCTAGGGAATGCAAGGGATATTGAACTATAAGAAGATTTTGGTGTATTGAATTATATATGTGTGTGTGTGTGTATGATTTTCTGTATTGACAAAAGTAAATTATCTCAAAGGACCACATATAAGATACTTGATATAATTGTTGTTTTTGCGATGGTATAAAAGAAAATGAATAATCTTGTGCTACTGATCTCTTGTTTATTAGTTAGCTTGTGGTGGCAATGGTCTTTGATGGATTGATCTTGCATTTCTAATCTTTGATTTGGTAGATAACCTTCCATGATTCACTTCCTTTGAAATTAGCAAGATTTTCTTTCTTTTAAGTTGTTTTGATTTAGGACAACTATGCAGTAGATGTTTTGGTTTTTGTGAAAAGACATCTACCTTAATTGAATTTATATAAATAATTGAGATAAAATAAGGGTAATTGATGAATGGGGAAACCCATGATCAGACGTTCGTTTGAGTGGAGAAGGAACATATTCGTTGAGAAAAGAAACACAGAACATGTTCTTTACCCATACCTTCATTGATGGGTAGATAAGCCCAATCAGCGAGGTGTCTGACGTGTAAGAGTATCTCTAGGTTTATTCTTTTCTTTTATATTTGATTTAATAAGGGTAATATGATTTTTACTATATCAGAAATAAAATAAAGTTTTGGGCCTGAGAGTATCTTAGTATATAATCACAAGCGCGTTCTCGTCTTCTCCGTCACACATTGATTTTGTTTTCGCTGCTTATCTTAACGTCTAATCATCATGGGTTTGAAGGTACGATCATATTCCTGTCTATTCATTTCGGTTACAATTTATGTTCGGATAGTGTTTGTTTTGGTTTCTATGTGATCAGACAAGTTTTGTAATCAATCTCACCGGTTGGGGTTTGTGTCCATGAATTCTCGATTTTTTCGATTGAATTCTAGCTTTTTTGCTGTGTTATCCAGTTTAAGGAATGGAGTTGTAATAATATGTTTGATGGTGTTATAGGCAATTAAGATTGTTTGATGTATATATATATCTGCAGGGGGAGTTCGAGGAGCACGCTGAGAAAGTCAAGACGCTCACCACGAAACCATCTGACGAAGACTTGCTCATCCTCTACGGTCTCTTCAAGCAAGCCACCGTCGGGCCAGTGACCACCAGTTAATAATATTACATTCCTTTCGATTTCTCTCTCTCTCTAAGAAGAAGCTTCATGTTACTGACGTTTAATTTTTTTGTGTGTGTTCTGATTGATTTATAGGCCGTCCTGGGATGTTCAGCATGAAGGAAAGAGCCAAGTGGGATGCTTGGAAGGCCGTTGAAGGTAACTCATTTCATATTTGAGCTGCTACTTGTTTGCTTATAACCGGATGTACGTAGCTTACGATTCTTGTTGGAAAAACTTAAAACCGAATCTAATCTGTCGTTTTGTCTTGGGTTTTGGTTTTGGATGTCAGCGAAATCGACGGATGAGGCCATGAGTGACTACATCACTAAGGTGAAGCAGCTCATGGAAGCAGCAGAGGCTTCAACTTGATGAATTTATATATGATTCACCAAATGCTCCACATCTAAACTTCAAATAACTTAGCATAAGACTTTGTTCTTGTTGCTTCTTGTGTTTCCATCCTTATGAATCTATCATTTACTTTGTCACCTCTGTCTTGATTTTAAAAAATCGATCCTATGGTTTCGGGTCTTCCTCTTAATATTGGTCTAAACGAAGATTCTTGACGCAAAATTAAAACCATTATCTATGTCTTGTTGATTTTGAAGATGAAGCTTACATACAGTATGCAGAGCCAGTCCTAGAAATTCGGTGGCTGGAAGCCAAAAAAAAAAAAAATGGCCACATTTTAAAGAAAAAAAGATAGAAAAAAAATTAATGCCTACAATGGAGAAGGTAATGTTCGAACCAGGGTTGGAAAGGCAGTAGATAGACGCAATGGACAACAAGACTAAAGGGAATATTAATGTTTTGTGGCTGAAATCTTTTGATAAATTATACGGTCAGAAGCAACCGCTTCTTCCGCGTGGTCCAAGGGCCGGCTCTGACCGTATGCACGTTCGTTACATCTATTACCATATCCACCATGATCCTGATCAATCGTATTCAAATCAAAACTATACTAAAAGGAGGATACCAAGCCCTCTGAGAGTCTACACGTCAGATTGAAAAATTAACCAATCATAGATTATTATTGGCCACGTAAGTACAGTTGAGAAAAAGTGAACTTTTTACATTGAATCTATTAAAATGATTTGTCAGCCCATTTAGACAAAGCTGCTTCTTTCGTCTTCAAGCTTCGCTACTCTCTCCCGACTCTTCCACTTCATCATCTACTCCAACTTCTATTTTTTTTTCGTTACTTTCTCAATCAGTGACGATGTTAAAGGGATTCTTAAAAGTTTTGCTCTACCTCTCTTTGATAATCCTCCTATATAAAGTTCTATCTCTAAACCTAAATCCATCCTAAAAAAAAAACTATTCGGCAGAAACGACATCAATGGCTATTAAATCCACCACGAAGTCTCAGATTACCACCGGAAAATCTCCAGTCACCATGTATTTCAACGACATCTCACCAGGACGATCAACTTTTGGGAGACACAAAACATAGCCGAAGCTGGAGCCTCTCTTGGATTAGAGCTACGGCCATGGAATCCAACGGAAAGTCTCCCGTCTCCACCGGAAAGTCTCCCGTCTCCACCGGAAAGTCACAAGCTGTGAATCCCTTGGAACAGAATCTACTGTAAGTAAATTCTATAGTTATTTTACTGAAATTTGAAACGTGGAACATGAATCTGTGAGTTGTCTAAATCTAGATGCTTTGTTTGTTTGTCTCGGTATCAAACGAAATCAAGGCTACAGATGACGAAATCACATTGACGGTATGGTGCCAGATGCCAACACATCACTCCCTTAACTTATGATGATTGACTTCACAGCAGGCTCTGTTTTTTTATATTTAAAAAGGATTGTCTTTTAAGTGTTTATGCAGGATGAAGAGAAGCATAGAAACATCAGAATCTGTGACATGCTTTTCACAGCAACGTCTCATTGCCTTGCTGATTTCATCTTCTCTCTTGGCAACCATTGCCTGCAATTGAGTGACAGAGAGAGAATAGACGTTAAGCTGAACTTCACATCTGATCTCAGGTTCGTAAATCAAATGAAATATAACCTTCTTATCGTTTCTGACTTCATGGTGGAGAATAGGTTCAATAGAGGAGATAGATACAAAGACAGCTATAACAGTTATTACTACCTATACACAATTAATAACTGGGATCTTAAAAGAGATAGATACATTCAAAGACAGTAATCTTTGGTGTTACTATTTCAGTTGTAGAAGTGTTTGAGGAGAGTGAAGGGCGTAAACATGGAGAGTGTTCACTGCTTGATCTTGCCACAGTCTTGGAAATCAAAAAGAAACTCTGTGAGGTTAACGTGAGTGTTTCTTTTGTTTTATGTTTTTAATTCTTTATAAATGTCACTCAAAGCTCACTGAGAAACTGAATATTTTTGCGACAGTCTGTGAGCGAGAGCCATATACCAGATAGTCTCTTGGAGAGACTTATCAGTGGTACTATCGAATTCCCACCAGCTTGTGCCATTGTAGGTGGAATATTAGCACAGGTTCTCTCTCCTTCACTCTCTTTTGTCATTTGTATATCTTCTCACTTGAAACTTGTGATTTGACTGACACGAGAGGTTTGATTGTATTGCAGGAAGTGATCAAAGCTGTATCAGGGAAAGGAGACCCGGTAAAGAACTTCTTCTACTATGATGCTCAAGATGGAAAAGGTGTGATGGAAGACATCTCCAAC
The DNA here is from genome assembly GCF_000309985.2 of Brassica rapa. Taxonomy (NCBI): domain Eukaryota; kingdom Viridiplantae; phylum Streptophyta; class Magnoliopsida; order Brassicales; family Brassicaceae; genus Brassica; species Brassica rapa. The sequence goes on from NC_024803.2 coordinate 26,050,400, forward strand.
TCTTTTACCTCTTAACCACTGAGTCCTGAATTTTCATCTGACTCTGTGTTTCTATAAACCGAATTCTGTGTTCATTCTACTCTTAATTCATATTGAAGTAAGAAAAAAAGAGAGGATTCACACGAGCCATTGAAGCAGCAGATGAGTGAGCTTGAAAGAGAATGGGACAGCCAAAAGCTCATGTTCATTAAAACCCTTGACAACAACTTAGGTCTTCCATCTCTTTCCCTTTTCTTGCTCTGTTTTGATTACCCTCTTGCAACCTTTAACACAATCTTTGTATAACGTAGCAACTTCTCTGTGCAAGATTCTCTCAACTTCTCAAGAAGGCTCAAGTCTGAGGCCGAGGGAAAGCCTGTTGAAATCAAAGAAGCCAATTGTCGTGAAGTATTGTCTTAACCATGTTACATACCTCATTGAGCAACTAATAGTTTAATAATTATATTAGGTAACAAAAACTATAAAGTGTAATTGAATCATGCAGTCTAACATTGTATGAAGCATAAATATAAAGTTTTATTTTTCGAAAATATATTAAATTTACTTTATCAAGAAAAAAAAAGATATATATATATATATATATATATATATATATATATATATATATATAATTTAACATGTTTTATTAGTATTTTATAGATTTTTTAAATAACAAACCTGCGTGTAATATTTAAAAAAATTAGACATCAGTGACAGCAGTAAAGGGTAATTTTATCTATGTTAAAACAAAACGAAATCTCCAAATTATTTACCACTTTAGGTCTGGAATTATTCTAAAACTTTTTACACCATTTATATGATTTAACTACATCATAAAAATGTACAAAATCTTTAGCCAAGTATATGGTTTTTATCTGATTTCGAGTTTTTCCATCGTGCTTCGATCCCGTCGTGCTTATTTCCTGTTATGATTTACAAAATCTCTAGCCCGGTAAACTGGATATACCAGTAACCACATGTTTATCTTAAGTAAAATCCTAGAAGAGAACACCATATTTGTTTAGCCTCATACTGAAAAGTTATTGAGAAAAAGAAATTTGTCTCCCCAAAAAGGTATGATCTTCCATTCTTTCCGATCAGAGCGGGACAACTATTCTAACTAATTATATTTTATGCATGATAATTAATAATAAAAATTAAATTAGGAGGGAAAAATTATTGAGAGCAAACTGCATAATTTTATTGTAGAGCAACAGAAAAAAATGAAAAAAAAAATTATGAAATTTACAAAGTCTTAAATTTAATGGTACATCCGAGTGACATGTAATTCAGGCTAAGACCGAATCCACATATTAACACAGATCATTCAAGTAACAACAGTACACAAATGTTTCTAATTGACAAGCATTGCAAAATAACAAGTTGTCTTTATCACATGAGATAGAGCTCGAAGAAATCAAAGACTTCAAAGTGTCATTATTGGAGTGAGCCAATCTCTTATGCCATGAGAAGGAGTTTCTCACACGAAATCAGATTGTTGAGATTTATTTGGAAGAGATGGCATATGATATAGATCACCAGAACTCTTAATATGGACTAGAGTTTTTTTTTTGGACTAAAGATCCTTCACAAAGAAACCAAACATATCAAGCATTGGTTCAAAGGACGGTAGCCTACTGAGAATGAAGGAAGAGAAGCGATTTTGAATACTTTCAAAAGAACATCAATTATCAGCAGTAAAACGACACACATATATGAGATTCTTAAAAAGTTTAGGAGCAACAAAAACATTATTAAGGGAAAGAGGACGTGTCTTGGAAAGAATCATTGAATTTTCAAAAGACTAAATTAGAATGGAGGATCCATTACCTAAAATGACAGATTTTTTATTTATTTATCGAGATTAAAAACATATTGGAAGATATGTGGGGATGATGCTAGGTGGGAGGAAGTGCCCGAGTCCATATACCAATTTGAGTTTGGTTCAGTAAGTTTTATGGTGTTGAACGCCTCTACGAATTCTCTTGTTGGCTGGTAGTTGCTGTCAGCAAAATTGGCCTCATGTTGTGAGCTATTTGGACCACGAGGAGTGAATTAGCGATTGTTGAAACTAGAGTTAGGATATTGCATCCATGGAACTTTTTTGTTTGTGTTCCAATTGTTGAATTACCCTAGCCAATATGATGAAGCCATACCCAGTTCACGTACTGTGATCGTTACTGAAATTTGTTATTGCGCACTCTGCAATAATTTTTCCGTCGTCCTCTATTGTTGTTCCTAAAGTTATTACGATGATGTTGTTGTTGTTCATTTGATTTGTGTTGCGGCGATGAAGCGACGAGTGCAGTAGACGAAGAAGCATGATCAGAATGAGTGATGTTGACCATGTGAGACTTCTTAAGCCTTGTTTTCTCCATCTACAATGCTCTTTACTTCATCAAAGCTCGGAAATGGCTTTTGATGTTTGATCACATTGATGATGCCATCATATTTTTTTAGTTTATACCATTAAGCATATACATAACTAGCATCTTCTCACTCACTGCTATATCGAAGTTTTAAAGAAGATCTGTTATAGATTTCAGGCTCTAGGCATATTCTTGAATCGTCATGTCTCCAATCTCCTTTGTATGAAAAACATTGTTGAGCTGAATGGCTCGAGTCTCCTTGTTGTTGCAGAACTAGTTTTCGATGCGTAACCAAATGTCCTTTGATGTGCTTCCGAATTTGAACATAGACTTGAAGGGTGTCTAAGATAATTTCATGTAACTCCATAGTTTCACCAACCTGTCACATTTCATCCATCAGGATCACCAATTGGAACCGATGTCTAGTCAACATGACCTAACACATCAAATGTAAGGGAATGAGTTAGAAATAACTCCCTCTAGACATAGACACCAAGGTCTAAACATGCGAAATGAGTGAGCGTATGTTTGCGGATTTCAAAAAAGTTAAGGTAGATAACAATGAAAAAAAAGAACAAATGATATCAAACTGGGAACTAGCTATGATATTATGAAAATTTGAATAATTCTACTGAAAAGAGAGAAAATATGATCATATTGAAACTAGTTATGATACTATGAAAGTCTTAGTAGTTCTATGCATTCATTTGAAGTTGTAAAAGTATGCAAGGAGTTATGAGTTACAATCATGTGAAATATCCCTACATTACATGAATATCTCATAATTACAAAATAAACTACAAATATTAAAGCATATTCTTTCAATTAGTTAAAGAAAAATTTTAAACTCTGATTTTCTTTTTTGAAAAAGCAGAGCCAAATAAATTATATTCTTTTTCAAACCTATTTCATAATGATAAACTTGGCAACAAAATAGTTATTTTGAAAAAAATTAATTAATTTATTATGTAGTGTATATACGACATAATTATTTAATTTGTTCTTGGGGAAAAACAAAGAAAATAGTTTTGTTTGGTTCGAAAACATTTTTAACATAAAAGACAAGGGAATGAGAAAAGGAAGAAGAAGTGGTGATTATTATTATTATTTATATAAAGCAGAAAGCGATTTTCATCTGGTTTTCCCCTAAATGATTTTCAAAATTTGAAAACCAAACGTTCCCGATTTTCATCACTTACGTCCTCCACCACCACCACCGCCGCTGCAGCTGCATCTGCATCGGGGAATTTAAATATCCCTTTTTGATTTGTCACGCGTAAGTCGTCTTCTTATAAACCCTAGTTTAGGAGGTTTTTGTGTTCAGTTCTCAGGTTTTGATTACATCCAATTTGATCGCAATTCGACTGGATTGGATTCGATTAGCTTTTGACTTTGATGAACCATATCGGATTCGTTTAGCTTTTGACTAAAGCTGATTCTAAACCATATGGGATATTCGTTGCAGGTGGAAGCCCCATTTGAATCTGCCGAAATGTCGCTGCTAAGTAGGTTCTTTTACAAGAGACCACCAGATGGGTTGCTTGAGTTTGCTGATAGAGTTTATGGTAATCAATCATCATCATCACCTTTCTTTTAGTTTCTTTCCCTGTTGGCTCAATCTTTTGTACTTTTGGCAGTTTTTGATTCTTGTTTTTGCACGGAAGTTGTGGCGGATGACTTGTACCAAATCTTTCTCCACGAAGTCATCAACGACTTACACGAAGACTTCCCCGACTCCTCTTTCCTCGCATTCAATTTCCGAGAAGGAGAGAAAAGAAGCGTCTTTGCTGAGACCCTCTGTGAATACGATGTCACCGTCCTCGAGTACCCCAGGCAATACGAAGGCTGCCCTTTGCTCCCTTTATCACTTATCCAGCATTTTCTCCGTGTCTGTGACAACTGGCTTTCTCGTCAGGATGTTATTCTTCTTCACTGCGAAAGGGGAGGCTGGCCGCTTCTCGCTTTTGTCCTTGCCACCTTTCTTATTTTCAGGAAAGTTCACAGTGGCGAGCGCAGGACTCTTGAGATCGTGCATCGTGAGGCTCCCAAGGGTCTTTTGCAGCTTCTCTCCCCCTTGAATCCCTTCCCTTCCCAGCTTCGTTATCTTCAGTATGTTGCCAGGAGGAACATCACTCCTGACTGGCCGCCTCCTGAGCGATCTCTTTCTTTGGATTGTCTCATTATTCGAGCTATTCCCAACTTCGACTCCCAACTTGGATGCAGACCCATTATACGTATCTTTGGAAGAAATTACAGTAGCACATCTGGTCTTTCCACGGAGATGCTCTATTCTATGTCTAATAAGAAAAAACCCCTTCGTCATTACCGTCAGGTTGGTGTGTGTGCGTTCTTATTTCTGTTATTTCTGTTCTCTATATAAAAGTGTCACTCTTTCTAACCACAACTCTGTATAATCTGGCTGCAGGCAGAATGTGACGTGATCAAAATTGACATCCAGTGCTGGGTCCAAGGAGATGTTGTGCTGGAGTGTGTGCATATGGATTTAGAACCAGAACGAGAGGTTATGATGTTTCGTGTGATGTTCAATACTGCATTCATCAGGTCCAACATACTAATGTTGAACTCCGACAACTTGGATATTCTTTGGGAGGCCAAGGATCATTATCCAAAAGGGTTTCGTGCAGAGGTGTGTCCACCTTTTTGTTCACCTCTTTAAATTTTATATGAATATATGAGAAGATATAGATTTAACTCAAGATGGGTGGGGTACAGATAGTCCATACTATACACGCGCTTGTTTCTGACTCCATTCTTTATGCTTACAGGTTTTGTTTGGAGAAGTTGAGAATGCTTTGCCTCAGAAAGTTCCAACGCCAATAGTAAATGGTGATGAGACTGGTGGCTTGCCCATTGAAGCCTTTTCTAAAGTTCAAGAACTTTTTAGTGGTGTGGATTTGGCTGAAAATGGAGACGATGCTGCTTTGTGGTTGCTGAAACAACTTGCTGCAATAAATGATGCAAAGGAGTTCACAAGATTTCGGCACAGAGGGGGTTTTTATATGAATTCTCCTGACTCTGAAGAGGAGACCAACACATCTAGTGCCGCTGATAGTTCAGATGAAGGCTTTGATGCCATCCATAGACCTCGCATTTCTCTATCTTTTGATAATGATGACCCCGAAGGCATTCCTATATCTTTTGCTCCTGAATCTGCAGAGGAGCCTCATGAATTCTCTCGTGGACAACAGCAAGAAGATCAATCGAAAGACAGTGTCCAGCTTTCGGCTCTTCCGTCTTCTGCCACACTTTTACCTCCTCCACCACCACCACCACCTCCTCCCTCTCCTTTTACTGTAAATAAAGTTACACGCATAGACTCGTTGTCATCCCAACCCCAACCCCCACCTCCGCCGCCACCTCTCCCTAGTTTCAGCAGTAGAGATCATCCGACAACATCACACCAGCCTATCAACAAAACCCCACCACCACCTCCTCCTCCTCCACCTTTCTCTAGAAGCATTTCTCCATCTTCAGCTCCACCTCCTCCACCACCACCACCCCCGCCGCCTTCATTTGGGAGCACAGTAAATAAACTTCAGGCGCAACCACCTCCTCCTCCTCCACCTTTCTCTAAAAGCAATTCTCCATCTTCAGCTCCACCACCCCCCCGCCACCTCCGTTTGGGAACACAGGAAATAAAGTTCAGGCGAAGCCACCTCCACCACCACCTCCTCCTCCAATCCAAGCATCCTCGACTAAATGTGTACCGTCACCACCCCCACCGCCACCGCCACCGCCACCTCATTCGGGTCTTGCTCGTGCTGGCCCACCTTCGGCACCCCCACCACCTCCACCTCCGCTTCCTAAGGCAAATATTTCAAATGCCCCCATGCCACCTCCTCCACCTCCACTTCCTCCTTCATCTGCAAAGTTGGGTGCTCCCCCTCCGCCTCCTCCACCACCACGTCCTCCTTTATCCGGAAAGTTGGGTGCTCCGCCTCCTCCACCACCACGTCCTCCTTCATCCGGAAAGTTGGGTGCTCCCCCTCCGCCTCCACCACCACCACTATCCAAGACCCCTGCTCCCCCTCCGCCACCTCTATCCAAGACCTCTGCTCCTCCTCCTCCGCCAGCTTTGGGTCGTGGCACAAGTAGTGGCCCACCACCACTGGGAGCAAAAGGTTCAAATGCACCGCCGCCACCTCCTGCTGCAGGAAGGGGCAGAGCTTCCTCGGGACTTGGAAGAGGCCGAGGTGTGAGTGTGCCTACTGTTGCACCTAAGAAAACCGTGCTAAAGCCTTTGCACTGGTCTAAAGTTACTCGGCCAGCAAAAGGTAGTTTGTGGGCTGATGATACTCAACAACAGGAAAACCAACCTCGGTGGGTTCCTCTTACACTTTCTTTTAGATACTTTAGCGTGACATTCACAGTCTCTAGTTCATTGATAATAGTTAAACAAATGTGATCAGTCGTTCCAGTTCTGTCTTGCGAATTTTCTTAATCTCCCAGTAGCTGGTATGTTTGCTGAAGCTAATAAAATGATTTTATGAATCTTCATGACAGTGCCCCTGAAATAGATATATCAGAGCTCGAGAGTCTGTTTTCTGCAGTTTCAGATACCGCTGCTAAGAAAAGCACAGGTCGCAGGGGTTCGAGTATCAGCAAACCTGAGAAAGTTCAACTGGTGAGGCAGCTCAGTTTCACCTCTTTACATATCTAACATTTGTTATATATAAATACAATTCTGTAAAATTTCCAAATATTATCAATTTATCATGTGTAGGATTTATTAAGCAGCTATTGCCTACAGCTTTAGAGTTCATGAAGTAGATAGTTATTTGACGATCCAATTCATTGGTTACTACAAAACATTGACACTTGATATACTTTGCAAATTCCATTTATTCCATCAAATGGGTAGTCTATGACTAATATAAACGAATATGATTGACGCCTCTTAGTATACTTATCTTCTAGTCCTAAGTTTTGTGTGTGTGTTTGTATCAGGTTGACCTTCGAAGAGCAAATAACTGTGAAATAATGCTTACGAAAATTAAGATTCCTCTGCCAGATATGCTTGTAAGTTTTTGCTCTCGGTTTGCTCATCATTTTAGCATTGAAACAATAATTGTAAGACGTTCAGAGTTTACATTTCTTTTTGTAACTTTTTTTACCTAGTTGCATCTCTATATATCATGTTTACGTATGTCTACTAACTGAGAATTTCATATCTGTTTCTTATCGTAGAGCGCAGTTCTAGCCTTAGATTCGTCAGTTCTGGACATCGACCAGGTTGAAAATCTCATCAAATTTTGTCCGACGAAGGAAGAAATGGAATTGTTGAGGGTAAATCTTAAAGTTTATTGTCATACTTCTCTCTAGAGTACCAGGTTCATAGGTTCTGTTTGGCTTCAAAACGCAAGTTTCTTTCAGCAATTCCTTAATGCCTAAAGTTAACTTGTTCTGTTTTTGTCTTCTCCAGAATTATACCGGTGACAAAGAAATGCTTGGAAAGTGTGAACAGGTTTGTTCCAGTTCTTGGAGCGTTGGATGGTTACATGTTTATAATCTGTGTTCTGACTCTTTAACTTTGCAAAATGTATCAGTTTTTCATGGAACTAATGAGGGTTCCACGTATAGAAGCAAAGTTACGAGTGTTTGGCTTTAAAATTACCTTTGCTTCTCAGGTATAACTATTAAAACTTTCTGCATTTGCTCTCTCCTGCCTTATTAGGCATGTTGTGGTGATCTTATTTGTTTTTTGCTCTTTTCAGGCGGAAGACTTAAAAAGCTGCCTTAATACAATAAACTTTGCTACTAAAGAGGTATAGTGGAGAGTGAGAGCTTCTAAGTCATGGAAATATATCCCCATCTTGATAATTAAATATTATTATTATTATCATGCAACAGGTGAAGGAGTCTGCAAAGTTGCGTCAGATTATGCAAACAATTTTAACACTAGGAAATGCTCTGAATCAGGGAACTGCAAGAGGTTTTACCTTTATATTCCTATTGATTTCAAGTTTTTTTTTTAATGATTTTTCTTGTAGCATCTGTTGGTAATGTAGTGTGCCTTTTGTGTTGCAGGGTCTGCTGTGGGTTTCAAACTGGATAGTCTTCTTAAATTATCTGATACTCGTGCAAGAAATAACAAAATGACTTTGATGCATTACTTATGCAAGGTAGAAGCACATACCTTTCTTATCTCAATAATACTTTTTATTCAGTTAGTTTTTTTTTTAAAGATGAACTTAGGTAAATTTTCTTTTTTACTGTTTAGCTTGTTGGTGAAAAAATGCCAGAGTTGCTGGATTTTCCCAGTGACCTTGCTCACTTGGAAGCTGCATCGAAGGTACCCTTGTTATTCATGCTTGCATATGAGCTTTCCGTCTTCATAATATGCACTTGCCTTAATAGTTTCTAAAAATTGCAGATTGATTTCAAAACGTTGGCTGAAGAAATGCAGGCGGCGACTAAAGGCCTTGAAAAGGTTGATCACGAACTCATGGCTTCAGGAAACGATGGTGCAATATCTCTGGGCTTCCGAAAGGTGAGCTACATGTTAAAAGTTGTTCTTAGTGTTGCTCATATGGGTTTCTTGGTTAATTCATAGGCTTGATGATAAGAACCAGAAGATATTCGTAGCTTCTAAATGAGATCATGTTTTCAGGTTTTGAAGGAGTTTCTTGCTACCGCTGAAGCAGAAGTGAGGGTGCTTGCTTCCTTATATACAGAATCGGTGAGTTACTTGTACTCTTTGAGGACATGCAGTTCGAAACTCATGTTCCAGTCCTAATATTGATTTGTTATTTTGCAGGGAAGAAATGCAGATTCCTTGTGCCACTACTTTGGTGAGGATCCAAATAGATGTCCTTTCGAACAAGGTAAGTCTATTCTTATAGATTGGTTAAAGCCATTACTACTCATTTCTATTCTGACCATTGTTCCTATCTGCAGTGACCAAGATTCTGACTCTTTTCATGAAAACTTTCATCAAATCACGAGAGGAGAATGAGAAACAATCGGAGGCTGACAAGAAGAAGCTGGAGAAAGATACAATGAAGGAGAAGCCAATGGTAAAGAAAGACGGTGCTAATCCATAGACATAGAACGTGAACAGAGGTCGGTCTTTAACGAAAGACCCGAGTGTTTCAGATCGATGAAAGCAGAGATCTTTCGTAGATCGTAGAAAAAGTAGACAGCTTCTATGATGTTTATATGGAAGTGTAAACTCTCTTTGATCATCACTTCATTGATGTAAAATCAGAGGTTCTTGTCAATGTTGTAGAAGATATTTGAACTTTTATAGAACCCACTCAAAGTTATCATCTTTAACTGTGCAGATAAAAACAATTTCTGTTCAGAGAGTAATAAATCTTTACATTTTACTTGTCTGCATAAACATAATGCAGAGAAATAATCACAAGCAGTGAGCTTGTTCCAACAAATTCTACATCATTTGTTCTAACACAAGATTTTCGCTTCTTCTTCTTTAAGCATGTCTAGTTGTTTATTTCAGTTTTGCAAAGATGAGGACTCAAGACAGAGTAGGGGAAAGCTCATCTAGAGGAGCAGATGGTTAGTCCAGAGGTTGTGTTCTCTTCGTTACCATCAATTTCAATCCTTCTGTGGTGTGTATCCTATAGTCACTTTCACCTGTCCATCCACAAAACAAATAAAGAACTATCCGTTAATGATTTTTTTGGTTTGCATGTGAAGACTTATCTTAATTCAGTTTTGAAATCATTGATCTGTATTGAGAGAAAATAGGAATGGTGGTAGCTGATAAGACTATACCGGAGGGAGCTCCTGGTGCAGTCTGAAAGTTAAATCTTCGAATAAGCATTGCAATTGCCACCACCACATTCTACAAAACAGAGATTTATGTTACTATAAGACATCTGAAGCAGGTACTCTCATATGTAACAAGTATTGATTGGTGTCAATTGTGTCTTTACCTCAAAAGAAGCAAACGTGTCGCCTATGCATTTCCCCGGCTCTCCACCAAACGGCAAGTAACTGGAAAAGCAAAGTTTACCGATATAATCATCTCTAATGAATCTGAGAAGTTGTAAGCAAAAGATGGGCTTATTAGAAACATTTAGAAAGAGAACTAAATGTTTGTAACTATATAATTTTAAGTTTGTCTAATATAGAAAACATATTGCCAAAAAGGGATTAGGTTTAGGTTTGCGCGGAAAATCAATTAGAACGACACATTTGATAAATTTCAGATCACAATTCCATTTAGAATGCCACATTTGGTGAATTAAAACACTGCATTTGATATTTATTTTAAAATATTTTGCATTCTAGAAAGCATATACAGTGAAACCTCTATAAATTAATAATATTACTACCCAAAACTATATTTTTTTATATTAATTTATAGAAATGTTAATTTATCGATATACTAATTGAACCAAAAACTCAATTTGGGACTATAAAATTATATTATTTTAAGAAATTTTTAGTGTATATTAATTTGGAGGTTATACTGTATATTGTAACCTAATAATGGATATTGCAGTATCTTTGACAATAATGATGAAATACACAATAAAATTTTATGATATATTGTTTGCCTATAAGGTAACATGTTCACTACTATTAATTTTGAATCATAACTAACCATAAGCATTCGTTGTCAAAAAAAAAACTAACCATAAGTATTCTTTATAGTTAGTAGCTAACCATTTTTCAATGTTAGTCAACAAAGATAATACGTGAGAAATCAATTTTCAAATACAAAATAAATACAATTACATTAGTCATTTATAATAACATTTTCATATAACAAACATATATGCATTGACCCATTATATAATATACATATAGTTGTGTTTAATATATTAAAACTAAAGATGACAAAAATATAAAACTAATATCTTATATATATCATTATAATTATAATTATGATCTATGAAGTATGTTAGCCACATATTATATGTTTAGTATATATACCAATTTTGATTATATATTTACTATTCTTTCCATAGTTTTAGTATTAATATAAGATAGGATCGAATATAACAATTTTTTTTTGAGAAATTCGAATATAACAAATTGTTTACTACATACTACATTATCTATTGATAAATACAAATGTATATGTTTGCGTTAACAAATGATTTTATAATTAATATAATATATTTTGTAAAGTAGTATATCAAAAGGATGTGACATACGTTAGATAGTGGTTTTAATTTTTATTTGCTTGAACTTTTTTAAACCAACAAAATTAATTAATACTCTTTAAAATATTTATAACGTTGTATATGTTAAAAATTCGCCATTAAACTTTTCTAGGGGAATTAAAATTAGATTAAGGCCTGTCCAAAGTCTTTCTAAGGATGTCACATCAGCAATGAAAAGATGTTTGGAGATGCTATCTAAGCAAATTCATTTTGCAATTAATACAAAATTGAAGTTACAACATTTTAAAAGATCTTACAAATAATATACAGAGGATTTTATATGACTATTATTTTAACATTTTAATAATATAAATTAGATTTTGATCCGCACATGTTTGTTTTGAAAATTAAATAAATGTTTATTAAATGAATTTATATGTAACATATTGTATAAGTTTAGGCACATTTATCTGAAACTGAGAACTGAACTGTACCGAACTGAAACAATCAAAACCAAAATTAAATTGAATTTCATAAATAATCGAACAAATCATATATCTAAGGAACCGAAAAATTAAAGCTGAACTGAGAACCAAATGGATACCTAAAATTTAAAAATACAAAGTATATACTTACAAATATTAATTATATTTAATTTTAAAATAACTAAATATCATAAAAAATACTATTTATGAACCGAATTACCGGAAAAAATAAAATTACCCAAATATTGTTTATTCAAAATATTAAAATTATCCGAACTGTCCAATATTTTTGTCCAAACAATCCACCCTATATCTAAATTAAAAAAGCCAAATTGTACGATATTTTTATCTATAAATCTTTAATTACCTGTAAATCGATGGGTGATCCGATATGCAATTCAAATCGAATTAAGTTGTTATATTTAGATTATTCTAATATATATTCATAGATTTTTAGATGAGTAGTGGAGATATTTTGGACGTGATGCTCCAATTTTTCAAAAGTTAACTATACAAATTTTTAATAAAACTATTTTTTCATCTAGTTGTAAGAGTAGTGAATCAATATTCGAAAGGATGCATACTAAAAGAAAAATAGATTTGAGCATCAATTATTCATATATGTCTATTACAATTTACATTTGCAAAAAAAAATATAATTGTTTGTTTATTTGTTTAGTTTGTTTTTGTTGTTGACATGTTATTAGAATCCTTTTGATGTTTTGTTTTTGGTTTATTTTAAATTTAATTTTATCATTCACATTAAACATTTAAATATTTTTAATTTTAGTTTTCTTATATTATTTTATTATATATCTACTTCATAATTTGTTACAATTTGGTATGTATAATTGTATTCTAAAACTAATTAAAATATTGATCCGCGGTCGATTCAGTGATCCAGTAACTCATAAAATAATCTGGTTCAGTGTCTTGATAGGGCTTCACTGGTTTTAGATCAAAGCCATCAGAGCTTCTCCATGCAATCGGTATGAAAGTATATGATACACTCTTGCGTGAAATCAAGCTGAATCCCATCTTTACATTTAAGAAAACAATTAGGTGGACGATGGCAGCACACATGTGCACGCAGTAATATAATTTTTAGTTTTGATGATTATAACATTTGTGGTTCAACATTTTTGATTCTTTCTAAACATTATTTATTTTTCAACCATTATAGATTGATGTTTAAATTTATATCTTATATAGGTATGCAATAATAATTCAAGCATATGTAGTATCCAGAAATTGATAAACTTTATATGAAAATACAACATTTGAAGTCCGGTTTACAAGTATTGATTTCGTAAGGTAACAAGAAAAAACTAGGAAAAACCAAAAAAATATTCGGGTAGAAGAAGTTTGCATTCATATACCGAGAATGGTTCGGATCTGATCCGGTGGATGTCGAGCGAGGGATTTCGGATCTGGATACCCGTTTTGTTGATCCGTTACGGCTCGGTATATAACTTCATAATCTTCAGCTAACGTTTTGGCCACCCGCACGCAAGCTTCGGACCTGAGTTTAGGGACTTGTATCTGCTCGAACTCAGGAAGAGAGCCTTCGCTTCCCAAAACGAGGCCGAAGAAGGCCTTGAGGCATTCCGACAGCACTGCGGGTGATGTCTCCTGTCGTCCAGACAAAGCAAGTTCAGTTGTGGTGTAAGAGCGGAAGATTTGCATTTTGTCTGAAAGACCGCATCTTTGGAGGAGCGTGTCGACTTCTTTCTGGACCAGGAGGTTTATGTGGTTCTCGATCATTGATCCGATGTTAGTTACGTACTGTGACGCCACATCGTGTCTTAGCAACGGTTGTTGGATGGCGCATAAACAGTTGATGAGGAATATCTTCGAGGGTGTTTCATTATTCTGTAAGAACGAGATAAATCTTGAGAGAGGTCTTTTCGAGTTAAAAGGAATGTAACGGATTATATATATACCTGTGGTGGGGACGAGCTGCTAGAGAGTAGAGCATCTACTGATGTTAACTGGCTTGAGTCGGAACTTGTTCGGCTTCGTCTGGTTAATTGGCCGCTCATTTTCGATTTGTGCGCCTCTGCTGCTTGCTCACACATCTGTGGAGTTTCAGAAAAGTTCAAGAATTTAACTTCAATGCAGAATCATGGCTTTTGATGGACAATGATTTATACCTTAATGATAGGGTCGAGCAGTGCAGAGAGGACAGGATCAAATGCCGGTTTCTCTCCTGAAGCGGAAACCATCATGCTGTTGTAGTTCTCGATTATCTCAAGAGTTAGAGAAACTCCTTCTCGGACAGCTGGAGGCGGAGAGAGATCAATCGCTACCGGTGGAGGGTATCGTAGAAGTTTCTCCCCTCGGGTTTTAAGAATGTCGAAGAAGGTTTTTTGTGCAGCATCCTTAACCATCCCAATTGTATTACAGAGAGCAGTGTCTCGCCCGAGTAAGTCTGAGATCTGCAAGGTGAAGGGAACAACGCGATGATGAAATCTAATAGAGCGATAAATGCTTGTAGTATTATTAGAAGAGGTCAATAAAACTTACAGTGTAGCTGTAGAACTCCAAGGTGTTGGTGAGTTTATAAGAAATAATAAGACTTGGTTGTGACTGCAGCACTTGCTCGACTCTCACTTTAAATGGCCTGCAAACTCCTTCGAAAATTCTATCCAGAACAAATGTAAAATCAGATTCTGCTGCCTTTAGGGAATCATTCTCAGCCGTATTCTTCGCCGTTGATTTATAATCTGCTGAGTCTATGTCAAATAAAGCATGAACAAGTTCTCTTTCTGATGCCAAAGCCTGCACCCAAAACAACAACCACCTTAGGAAAATGAAGCACAACAAGGTCTGAAGATCATGACAATGAATTCACACACTATATTGATAACAGAAGTTTTCATAGCCAAAATAAAACAATCAGTCGCATTAGGACTCTTATAAGAGAAGAAAATATGGTGACAAACCTGATGCAGCCACCCAAGCATGTCTCCAACATATCGTAAGGGGTCATGGGCATGAACTTCAATAGGTCTAGGCATCCCTCCAGGTCCTCCACGTGTAAGAGCGCTAATAAACCTTCTAAATAAGGCATTATGTCTCAGATTCCCTACCTGCATGATTTCGGCAAACATGCCCCAGTATCATAAACAAAGACTAGAGTTGAGTAAAGTTGAAAGACTAACCTCCTCTGCACAATATTTGAAGAGCGCAGGTTTCTCCTTAAGACAGCGAACAGCAGTCCTCAAAAGGTCACCCACCTCTGGGTTATCCGTATCACCCAGTTTCCTACACTCAGCCTGAACCCACCTAGAAGAATCAGGAAGAGACCACCAAACTATATTATTTAGGGTCCAAATACTAACCAAGTTTGAACCAACCAACAAAGTAATATTCTGGAAAGAGGAAGCAGATAATATGTACCTGCAAAGACGCTCATACGCTCCTTCTTGGTACATAGCCATCACTCCCATCAACTCCAAGCCAGCTCGCTGCATACACATTCCTTATAATCAAACTCTGAACGCAAGACAAGTACAAGTTTCGGAGAAAATAATCACCTGATGATGCGTCCTGAGAAGCAATTTGCAATTGGAATGAATCTCCTGAACATGAGACAAGGCTTGGAAGAAACTCTCATCCAATTCATCTTCCCTAAGCGCTTTGATCTGCATCAATCAACAACTACAATTTCAGATCTGATCACCATCAACATACTCACTCACTCACTCACCTCTTCGTTGGATAGCTGATAATCACGAAGAAAGCAACCAACAATCTCCTGCCTCTGAGTAGTAACCTCAAGCTCTTGCTTCAGCCTCTCCGTGGTACTGATGATATCGCTTGTGGTCTCCGCCGAGCTGCTCAGCGCCGCCGCGATCTTGTCGCAGCAATCGGCCAAGGCGTTCACTTCCTCCTCCACGCGATCCAACGCGATCTGAGTCGAATCGGCCGCGCTGAGGAACTCGCTGTTGATCTGGAGCGCGCGCTTCTCGATCGTCGATCTGAGGTTCCGCCGCGCGTGAGCGCTGTTCTCGTCGTAGAATGAAGACAAAGCGTTTAGCGACGCCACCAGATCCGGAGTATCCGTACGGCATTCCAGTACCTTCTTCAGCTTCCGAGATAGTCCCGGCGCTAATCCCACCGTCGAAGCCATCCTCACTCTGCTCCGTTTCCTTCTCTTCTACAAACGATCTCCCACCATTTGCCTTCTTTTTCTTCTTCTTCGATCTCACATGATTTTCTCTCCTCTCGCCTAGACTCTCGGATCTCATTTGCTACTATGATGGGCTGGATACTTAGTAGGCTAGGCCCATATAACTTCTTTACATATCGCCCTGCTAAGACAGGCCCGTATGAGATTAACAAATGATATACCTCATTTTAAGAAATGAATGTTGAGATATTACGGCATGAGATTAACAAATTATAAGACTTCTAAACATAACTAGATTTTTTAACCGCGCTACGCGCGGATAAGATATTATATGTATTTCTCAATTCTAAAAAAATAATGCATAATATTGTATTACATTATTTAAAGAATATAAAATAAGACTACATAACATAAATATATTTTTAAAATTTTCTTTGTGGAAATCATTATGTTGTTTGATTGTTGTACTTGATTCAAATGTTTACATAGTTATTTGTGATGGATGAATAACTATATTTTTATTATCAGTAAATAATATATATATATATATATTATATAATATAAGAATAATAAAATTATTTACTTTTAAAACAAACTTGTCTCATGGTGGGGACTCGATTATAGACATATCATATTCGAATAAGACACTTTTACAGTTATCAATTTTCTTAACAGTCAAGAAACAAATCTGAATATCAAAACATTATCTCATACAATCTCTTTGTGAAATAACTGCTCTGAAGAAATTGAATTTAGGCATCAAAAAAGGCTGGAAATGAATGTGGAGATGTGTTATCTAAGTCAGCTTTACAAAATACTATTCATAGTTCATATATCATTTATGTCCATCCTTTCTTAAACATCTTGAAATAAATGATGCTAATTAATAATAAACTTTTGGCTGGAAAAAAAATCAAATTTGTCTAATTATCGCTTAATTTGTCTAACTGATATATATGTATTTCTTAATTATAAAAAAATAATGTATAATATTATATTACATTATTTAAAAAATATAAAATAAGACTACCTAACATAAAAATATTTTTTAAATTTTCTTTGTGGAAATCATTATGTTGTTTGATTGTTGTACTTGATTCACATATTTGCATAGATATTTGTGATAGATGAAAAACTATATTTTTATTATCAGTAAATAATATATATTTATTATATAATATAAGAAAAATGAAATTATTTATTTTTAAAGAAAGTTGTCTTATGTTGGGGATTCGGTTATAGACATATAATATTCGAATGAGACATTTCTACAGTTATCAATCTTCTTAAAAGTAAAGAAACAAATCTGAATATCAAAACAATATCTCATACGATCTCTTTGTGGAATAACTGATCTGAAGAAATTGAATTTATGCATCAAAAAGAACTGAAAATGATGTGCAGATGTGTTATCTAAGTCAGCTTTACAAAGTACTACTATTTATAGTTCATGTATCATTTAAGTCCATCATTTCTTAAACATCTTGAAATAACTTATCGCTTAAATATTTTATTAATATTGTCTAAGAAGCTTTCAATTGATATCATAGTTTTATTTTATTAGTTTTTTTTGTTAATTTTAGAGTTTTTTGTATTTAAGATTTTTTCCATATTAAGCTTATATTTCTTTCGCATAATATATATATGTCATAAAAATTACCATCAAATCAAATTTACTTATTTATTATTTTGTTTTTAATGAAAATACACTTTTTAAATAATTTAATTTAAAATAAAATTATATATTAATTTGTTGTATTCTAACAATTTGATTGATTTAATTAATTTGCTTTGGTGGATAACTTAAAAAGTTTTCATATGAATTAGGGAAAGTAAGCTTATGTTGTTATATTATATTTATTTGTGTATATGTAATCTATATATAATGCTAGTGTAATAAAGGAAGAACATTATTTTTTTGTAACTTCAAAAAGATACATTATTACAGTTTGAAATTATTCAAAATTGAATAAAATGGTAATTAAATAAATCTAATGGTTTTTTAACTTGTTTAGTTGGATTCTCATGAAAAGAAATCGATAGGTTAAACAAATGTTTCAAAATTTGTTGTGTTATTCTTTTGTCTATAAATTATTAAATTTATTGAATTGATATATTTAATTATTGCACCCTAAAAGAATATTTTATTAAGACATTAGATAACTATGTTTTGAGTTGTTTTGTCAAAATTGTACAAAAATCTATGCTTTTTCATATTTGTCACGAAAATTTATATGTTAAACTTACTTTTACAAAATTCTTAGCTTTGTCACGAAAACAAAAAACTATGATTTTTCATATTTGTCAATGTTCTAACACTTTCAAAGAATATATTAGCTTAGTCACTTATTTTTTTTTTTTACAAAACTAAGTATCGGAGTCTTGAAAGTTGAATTCATATTATTGTAAATGTACATAAGAGTTTGTGATTACATATTTAGTGATTCTTGTATATGTGTTCAAAAAGTTTCAATGGCTTAGTGGTATATGCCTTATATTTATATCATACTAACCCGGGTTCGATCCTTTCCTTTGCATTGTTTTTTTATTTTTTACGAAAAAATAAATGAGATGACGTGGCAACTTCGGGCTCTCTGATTGGACGATTTTTTATGCATACGTGGACACTCTAAAAGGAGCTTATATCCCCCTTTTAGTATCAATTTAATTATTGCACCCTAAAAGAATATTTTATTAAGACATTAGATAACTATGTTTTGAGTTGTTTTGTCAAAATTGTACAAAAATCTATGCTTTTTCATATTTGTCACGAAAATTTATATGTTAAACTTACTTTTACAAAATTCTTAGCTTTGTCACGAAAACAAAAAACTATGATTTTTCATATTTGTCAATGTTCTAACACTTTCAAAGAATATATTAGCTTAGTCACTTATTTTTTTTTTTTACAAAACTAAGTATCGGAGTCTTGAAAGTTGAATTCATATTATTGTAAATGTACATAAGAGTTTGTGATTACATATTTAGTGATTCTTGTATATGTGTTCAAAAAGTTTCAATGGCTTAGTGGTATATGCCTTATATTTATATCATACTAACCCGGGTTCGATCCTTTCCTTTGCATTGTTTTTTTATTTTTTACGAAAAAATAAATGAGATGACGTGGCAACTTCGGGCTCTCTGATTGGACGATTTTTTATGCATACGTGGACACTCTAAAAGGAGCTTATATCCCCCTTTTAGTATCAATTTAATTATTGCACCCTAAAAGAATATTTTATTAAGACATTAGATAACTATGTTTTGAGTTGTTTTGTCAAAATTGTACAAAAATCTATGCTTTTTCATATTTGTCACGAAAATTTATATGTTAAACTTACTTTTACAAAATTCTTAGCTTTGTCACGAAAACAAAAAACTATGATTTTTCATATTTGTCAATGTTCTAACACTTTCAAAGAATATATTAGCTTAGTCACTTATTTTTTTTTTTTACAAAACTAAGTATCGGAGTCTTGAAAGTTGAATTCATATTATTGTAAATGTACATAAGAGTTTGTGATTACATATTTAGTGATTCTTGTATATGTGTTCAAAAAGTTTCAATGGCTTAGTGGTATATGCCTTATATTTATATCATACTAACCCGGGTTCGATCCTTTCCTTTGCATTGTTTTTTTATTTTTTACGAAAAAATAAATGAGATGACGTGGCAACTTCGGGCTCTCTGATTGGACGATTTTTTATGCATACGTGGACACTCTAAAAGGAGCTTATATCCCCCTTTTAGTATAGTATAGATTTCACAGCAAGAAATAATGACAAAAGGACGTGGAGGTAAAACCGATTGGTACTTAAACCCTTTAGCTAGCTTAGTACAAGTAAAAACCAGAAAGCATAGTATAGTAGTATTAAACGGTTAAAACCATTATAAGCACTTAAACGGTTAAATCTATCAAGTTAAGTTTTAATACTAACCGGTACATGCTTGTTCTAATGTCAAGCGACTTGGGTCAAATCTACTGGGAACAAAAAGAAATCGCGCATCCTGTCTGCTAAAACTTGGGATAGGTCAAGCTCTAATACGCAATATTAGTGGAGGAAAACCAGCCATACACTATAAGTAAACCTAATCATCACATTATGGCCTAAAGACTATATAATATGGTTTGAGTACTTAAAGATTAACCTCTATTACCTGCAAAATTAATTGTAACGTTTGATCAAATAATGTGTTTCTTTAATCACTTTTGTTAATAATGGGCGGTGTAAAGTTAATTAAGGATAGTGTAAGAGTGCAACAAAATAATAATTAAATCGAAAAGGGGAAAACAATGGTGGACGAGTTGTGCTAGCTACAACAACAGAAGAAGATGATTAAGACAAATAATGATTAGGTCTATAAATAGTCCCAAGTGGGTTTACGGTCCCGACCAGGCTGGCCTATATCCTCGAAAGAACACACCCCTATGTCTTAGTTTATGGAGTATATGAATAATATTAGGCATTTAAGTATGAAAAAGATCATTATGGTAATTAAACGACTAGTAAAAACAGTTTAAAGCATGAAACTATTATTTATTTGTATCGATAGAGCGTCGACATAAGTTGAACGTGTGCGTATGTAATGTAAGTCGAAAACAAGATTTTTTTATAAAGAATTTAGTACCAGTGACAAAAATGTCATGAAACAGAAGAAAAATATAAAACTAAGTGCCTTATATATAAGATGTATGCGATAAACCAATTTCTAGTTTGCTGGTGTATATATATCTACCGGGACAGTGAATGAATGTCATTTCATGAGTGTATTCAACACCATCGAAGCAAATTTTAAGTTTATAATAAACACTAGGTTAAGACCCGCGCCTTGCGCGGGATAAACATTATATATGAAAATTATTTTATATATTATATATTTATAACATATTATGAAATAATAAATATATATTGAATAATTAAAAAGTCATTATCTACTACTTATATTATTAAATTGGTGCGAACATATAAATAAATTTAATAAATCGAAAAAATATTTTTTCCTATTTGATATGATATATAATTAAATTTAAATGATAGTAACATATATATGGTATATGTTAATATTAATATTTATTAGATGATGCTTTTTGTTCATATTTTTTTTAATCATTTGTATCTATTATAGCAAAAAGTCTAAATTAGTGATAACAAAATTTTCACTGTGGGAATAATGGTTTAAGTAATTTATAATATTTTAAAAAAATTAAGTTGTCAATATTTTTTTCAAATTTTTTATCAAAAAAAATGTTCAAAATAAATTTCAAAATTACGATATTTATGTATTTTTATATGGCATATAGTTTAATTTAAAATGATACATATTTTTATATATTTTTAATTATTGATACTTATTAAATGAGACTTTTAACTTATATTATTTTTCAATTATTTGTATCATGTCATAACAAAAGTTTAAATCATAGATCACAAAATTTGAATGTGAAACTTTTAACAGTTTTAGTAATTTATACTCGTTTTTAAAAATTAAAAATATAATATATAAATAATTTTTTTAATTTTTATTATATCGTTACTATGATTGTTTGATTTATTTTAATAGCTTAAAATTAAACAAATATAATTATAATACACACTTATTTTTATCAAATCTTTATTATTCAAAATCATTAATTGTCATATATACTTTAGTCACATTAGGCAATTCCGTAATCTTATTTAAGGAAATAATAAATCACATTAATAATGTATATATTGTGGTTTAATAAAAAACTTATTATATATTTAAATGGACCAATCTATTTCTCTAAGGATTCTAAGAATCATTCTAGTAATGACACGTGGCTACAAAAAAATGTTGCAATGCTTCTCAAATAATATATAGGGGATTACCAATACAATAAATAATCAATTTAATTAGCTAGGTTGCATTCATGATCACGACAAGAATCGATTACTGTACATATTAACAACATTCTCTATGGTTTCTTTTCTATCATAAATATGTGTATCGTGCACCTTATAGACAATCTTAATTCTGAGATTTCAATATTCTTTTGTCCAAATTCAAAGTTACACTTTTCTAACCTATTTAATAATGCGTTTTTGACGTCAAACACACATATCTAATAATGGAACACCAGGTAATAATTCACGCCTTACGCGAAAATGTGATTATTAGTTTCATTATTTTTTAATAAGAAGACATTAATCTGTTTGATCTGGATATCGGTTCGGTTTTAGGTTGTTTTTTAGTTTTTAATCTCCTAAAATATAACTATCATTTTAAATCAATATTTATTTGGTTGCTTCGGTTAAAATATTTGATGTTTTTGGTTTTTTTTTCCTGTGATAATCAAAAATTACTATTATTTGTTTGTTTTCATTTTATGAATCTTAGATAGTCGTGATGTCGAACCAATGGTTTCATATTATAGTTCTAAACGGATAATAGTTAAAAAAATTTTTTTTAGATAAATCATTTTACTACAATTTGGTCGATAGTGAAAGAATCATTAAGAAAAAAATATTTTAACTTAAAAAAAAATAGATATTTCAGTTGTGGTAAATAATTAGTTATAAGGTGCTCACGTCAATGTACACATGCATGTATATGTAAAAGTATATAAAGATGGTTGATAAATATTTAAAGATACTGTTAATTAATATTAAACGACATTTGTTTTCAAAATAATACATCAAAAATAAAATTCTTAAAATGAAATTATTTAAATACAAAAATATTGTAAAATTTATATAAACTATATAATATATAACTTACAAAAATATTGTAGAATTTATATATTTTAAAATTTAAATATATGTATATATATATGCATATAACAGATCAAATTGAATATTTGTTCCTATAAATATTGATATTTGTGATTTGCTTTTTTTTCACGGATATTGTATTTTAGTATTTGATTTGCTTCGTAAAATAACGGATATCTGGATTTTTTGGTCCGAATCAAAGCGGATAACGAATCAAATCAAAATTTATGAATAATTTACCAAACTCTTTTCTTAAACAGTAAAAGTAACGTAAAGATGAACCATGCATGTGAGTTTTATATTAATAAAAACGTAAAGTACACAGTGTGAACATATTTATGTAGAGTTTGGCTGAGAACCTTTCTACATGTGACATAGTCACATGTGTATTTTCACACGGACTCACGTTGCAGCCTAGTAACTATTTATATGCATGTATATTTTCACACAGACTAACGTTTTTGCAGCCCAGTAACTCATCATCTGTACCGCATATTTTTTTATATGGGTTAACCAGCTGGTTCCTTTTTTTTTGTCAACACCAGTTGGTTCCGCGAGCAAGAAAATTCGTTCTTTTCTACATTTTTTTTTGTATAGTTCGGTTCATAAACAATCCAACGGAATAAGCCAAAAGAAAATATTATATGTTAAAAGTATACTCCAATCCGACAATCATACATCCAATTGCTAACTATTTATATGCATGTATATTTTCACACGGACTAACGTTTTTGCAGCCTAGTAACTCATCATCTGTACCGCATATTTTTTTATATGGGTTTAACCAGCTGGTTCCTTTTTTTTGTCAACACCAGTTGGTTTCATGGGAGTTTTTCTAATATGACTCAGAATTTGAAGTTAAACACAAAAAAAATTCATGTTTTTTTTTGAAATTTGTATTTGCCATATTCATCCTAGAAGTTCGAGTTATTCACGAAAATGCAATTTTTTTTTCTGAGACGAATGCTTTACTCATTCATCACCATCTTCTTCATTTGTTTATAACATTGTCATTGTCATCAAAACACAAACCACCATGAACAACCAATTTCAAGCTCTAAATGCACCTAAAATCAACCAATATGACTCATTTTCCTTTCACTTTAACTCTTATTTCATCTAAAAATCCTAAATTTTTATTTCAACAACTACAAGCTTATTAGAGTTACTCAAGTTCATGATTTATGGTCAAGAACGAGTGAGTAACTTCTACTAAGAAATTATGTGTGCTTGTAAAAGTTAAAAATGATTCTCACCGGATCTAAAAATAATATTTGATTTTTTTCAGATATTTTTCACGAAGAAGACTTTTCAACGAGAAGACTTCTCTGGTCAATGCATAGGTTAGTTTTGCAATTAATTTTTATGTGCTTTTTAGAACTTATGTAGAAGTTTTCTAACTTTTTTTTGTTAACAAAAAAAAAAGATTTCTCGAGAAATCTTTTCTGATAAACAAGTTAGTTTTGCAATTGACCGAAGTTTGTCAGAAATTTGACTTTGTATAGATGACTTTCCGAGAATGTATAGAAAACTTCCCGAGAAGTCTTTTTTACAATTAGATGAAGTCTTCTCAGTGCTGCAAAAAGTCTGCGTAGGTTAGTTTGCAGT
Organism: Brassica rapa; assembly: GCF_000309985.2. NCBI lineage: Eukaryota > Viridiplantae > Streptophyta > Magnoliopsida > Brassicales > Brassicaceae > Brassica > Brassica rapa. Next base: position 26,074,809 of record NC_024803.2, read on the forward strand.
TGACAAGTAATAGGAAAAACTTTAATATTAATGAGAATACCTTTAAGAAATCTTCTCGAATTTAATTCCGTTCTTTTGTCAAACATTTGGTTACGAGAGAAGCTTCTAGAAAAGTCTTCTCTGAAAAGTCAAATATAGTCAATTGCAAAAGTAACCTACGCAGACTTCTTGCGACAGTGAGAAGACTTCATGTGAACGTAAGGCTTCTATAAAAGTTTTCTCCAAGAACTTAAAAAAAAAAAGTCAAATATCTACATAACTAACCTTATAGAGAAGTCTTCTCTAGTATTTTCAAAGATTTTCCAAATTCAAAAGTAAACCAATGTTTAGAAAAGAAGAATTCTCTAGAAGTCTGATATGGAGTAGACTTCTTAAGAAATCTTCCTTTGTAAATTTGCAATTGCAAAAATGACCTAAATGGAAGACTTCTTAAGAAGTTTTCTATGTCAATGTTTATTATACACTTCAATTTTCTCTAAAATTAAAATATATTTTTTAATATTTTCATGTTAATTCATGTATATTGTATTAACTGCAAAGCGGTTTCATCCGCCAAGCTTATGAACCGACATCCTTCATACCTTTGGATGATTTTTTACAAGCTTGGCGGATTGAATTCGCTACACTAGTCAACACAAGTAAATCAATGCGAGTAACAATTTAGTAACACAAGACATAAAAATTGGTGAACTAGTCAACACTAGTAATGAAATCAAGCAATCACAATTTCAAAATCAGTTCAAGCAACTAGTAATGAAATTAACAGACACAACAGTCTTGAATACTAACATCAGCCAAACAATATGAGAAATATAACGACAAGCATGAACCATGAAACAAGACTAGACTATATTTATCATGAGCAAACATTACAACAATATGACACAATGATTTATCATGAGCAAACAGAAAATGCAATTATACACAATGAATTATTAGTAACAAATAGAACATGCTATAATCATCATACTAAGAGAAACCAAACCGAGAAAACATACATAACACATAGATCTATTTGGTCTTGTCGGTTCTATTACATGGATCTAACGGTCTTACACAATCAATAAACTAAGTAAGTATCTTTAGATTTTGGATCTTGTTTTGTTGGTCTTTTAACATGGATTTCTTTCCTTAGTTAGCTAACAACCTGCACATAATATACAAGAGTCAAGAGTTAGAGGTTTAGAGCTAAGAGTTTGTTGGATTAAGAAACTTTAAAATATTTTCTGAAATATTTATCTTTGTACATGCATGTCTAATCTGTGATGTTTGGAAGCCGAGTTGGAAGAACCGCTGTTGTCGGAGCTCCATATCTTGTGACAGTGAAAGTTGAAATTGAGTCGTCTTTCACTTTTCTCTCTATCAACTTTGTTTTTTCAAGTGAAGAATGAAATGAGAAGTCTATAACTTGCGGGACATTAGGTTAACCACATATTCTATTTGGGTCATTCCGGTTTAAGCCCATTCCCGCACAATACCGACCTGCAAAACCCGCAATATTACGGAACATGATATGTCTGGCCCAATACTATCCCGCTACAAGTTTTAGCGGGCTAGACCCGCGGTCTAGGTTGTACATCGCCATCTTTAAGTTACATTGTGAGCCACGATAAAACAACATATATGCATTGAAGTGGTAAGGTTTAACTTATAAATCCTTGTTGAAAACCGAACATTACTTTTCATTTTTTGTTATTTACCATGTGTATGTGTATCGCACTTGACACTTCCACAATGATATGATATGCTAAGATGGTCTTCTTCTTCACAATGATAACGAAAATAATATCAAATATTTCCTCCACTCACAAAAGAATAGTTTTGGGGACTAGATAGCTAGTAATCATTGAGCACGTATGTTATAGTAATACTTTTTACTATAGTAGTATTACCCGCCTTTTTACCTTTTTCGTGGTATAAAACTCTAGTTATTCTTTTCTAATACGCACTATGCGGCCGAAGGTTGTTTTTTCTTTTGTTTAGTTAGGTTTGTCTGGAATAGAATTTATTAGTTAAATATACTACTAAGTTTTTTGTTTTAGGTTTCTGTAGTCAAGTTATAATTAGTACACTTGCACTATTTTGGTTTCTAGTGGCAGGTTCAAAAAGGAGAATAGGTTTTCAGCAGCGTTGAATTTTACTGTGTTATACTCTCTTTCAACCAATAAAAAAGATGGAACGAATTAATTTGTTATTATTTTTTGGTTTGCTGAAAAGTGGAAACCAAACTTCTTCTACTTGAGCATCTCTAACCCAAACCTTATTTTAAGGAGAGCAAAACATCAAAATAAAGAATTGAAGGTTGATTATTCCAACCATAAATTTTCAAAAAAATTCTTAAAAATTTATTTATTTACATTATAGTCTTTTACATTAACAAAAATTACTAATAATGATAAAACTTAACAAATACATATAAAAGATACTTTTAATATTTTATAAACACACAATATTACAATATTATATAATATAAATTACGTATATAATAAAACAACACATACACACAAATTTTAGAAAGTTATTTCCGTAAAATATGTAATATTTAAGTGTTTATATAACTTTTTAATTTGTATTAAATTTATTTAATGTATTTTTATTTTGTGCAAGTTTTATTTAATGTATCTTTCTATTGTGTGAATTTTATTTTCATGCTATATAATATTTATTTTATTTTATTTTATTTTGGTGTACTTAAATTATGCTAAATAAATTTATTAGATATATTTGTTAAAGAAAATAATTGTAAGGACTAAAAAGAAAATGAATAGTGGTTTTGAGGTTTTAAATAGTAAAACCTCAAATTTGAGGTGTCACTATTTAAAATCTCAAAATTTGAGAATGAGTTAAAATGACAAAAACTTTAAAATTTGAGGATTTGAAGTTGGGTTGGAGATGCTCTAAGATTCAATGAAAATAACAGAGGAAAATGTACACTAAAATTTTGTTTATATTTTTTCTCTTGACTTTTCTTCTCATTCCATTTAGCATTCAATTTTATCAGTCAAAATCTAGAACTCTTAACCTTTGAATCAAAATAAAATGAACAAAACATATATACAAATGGAGAAAAAATCTTGGTACAGGAGACGAAATAGAATATCTACATGTTCGAAGAGATCGAATAAAATCATAGCAAAGGAACCGAAAGCTTTATTAGTCATTTGACAATATACATGAATGTGTAATCTTCCTTATTCGAGAGTACATTTATAAAATATAGAGTCAAGGATGTTTACAGCATGATGATTCTGTGGTGTAGAATTTTTTTTATTACGTGTGTCAGCAAGTGGACAGTAATTAAAAAAAATAAAATAAGAAGTAATCGACTTTACTCACATTTATAAAATATATTAAAAATCACCAAGATTAAGATATCTAATAAATGTCGTTGTATTGTCTGTCATGCATATTCAAGATCCGTACATTAAATGCTACTTTTTTTTTTGAAACTAAAGGCTTACATTAAATGCTACTGATAGAAGCAGTAGATAAAATAAATTGGTTGAGGTTGTAGGAACTGTGCACAACCTTTTTAATTTCTACATCTATTTTTTAAAGTAATCATGCATTTATTTTAGAAATTGAATTTAAAGCCAAAACATTATAAAAAGAAATATGTTAGCGTTAGAAATCACTTTCTCTAAAGATTTTATATAGTGCTTCGAAAAATTTCTACAACAAAATAAACTAGAAGTAAAGTTAAAAATCTAGAGTTAAATCTTAGAGCAAAAAAAAAACAGAAAGCCACAACTTCTACTAACCACCCGTAAAAGCATCTCTAAAAGAAACTCTAATTTTAAAGTTTCATCTTTTTATTTGCATATTGGTTCTTATAATTAATTATACATCACATTTATAATTCTTAAGTATTTTCTCACTCATAGTTTTAATCTTTAAACCTTTAATATATTTTAAATATTTCAAACTTATCTTTATAAATTAAAATTTTACACATAAAAGTTCTTTTTAAAATCAAAATAAGATTTATAATATTTTAAAAGTAGAATTAGACAACAAAAATATTACAGAAAAAATTAATAATGTTTTTAAGAAGATATATACATGAAGACATAATTATTACACAAATTTAAATATTACAACAACACTAATAGTCTAGTAAATTTTCTCCGGAACATTTAAAATATTGTCCAAACAAATTTTGTATAACCGAGAATTGAGCATTAATAAAATAATTTTATGTAATAATTTGGTATTTTTCTTGTAGTTTCATATTTAATTATGTATTCCTATTTATAATTTTATATTTTAGTGTAAGATTTTATTAATTAATATTACTATAATATTTTTATGTATGTGCTAGTTATCTACAAAAGTTTTATGGATTTATATTAATTATGACAAATATAATGAGCATAGTGTAAATTATAAATAATTTTGAAGTTAAATTTGAAGTTTTGCTTTTAGAAAAGAACACTTTGAAATTTCAAATACAGAGTTTGCAAAACTCTATAATAGAGAATCTTTTTGGAGATGTTCTAAAATAGAAACTAGACTTTCATGTGAGATAACTTGATATAGTTGCTAAGTGCATGTGATAATCAATCCTAGAATTCGAATACTAATATAAGATATCTAGCTCTCGCTGCGAGTCTACGTGTTTGAGTCTATATCCACACTCTTGTATGTGACACAAAACCAGTGTCGATCATACACCTATAGGGTGTCGAACGATACTTCTTCCAAACAAGCTTTAAGCTTAGATCGATAAGTTAACTAAATCAGTGAAACCAGTTAGCTATAGCTCGTGTCTAACAACCTAGTTTGGCATAATTATTATCAGGTATGAGTCTACTCTCGTAGTTGTCAACTCCTAGATCATGATCCTAGTTAGCTACTCTAGAATGTAAGCAATAAGTAGTAACTCTATGAAGGATGTTAATTAATCACCTTAGCAGTTCTAGTATCAATAATTCATCGTAACCATATAAATATTAAGTCTAAGAAAGTAACTACTCAGACATAATCAAACAAGACATAAAGATAAACTGAATGAATTGCATAATTAGATTAGAGATAGAAAAACCAGAGTTCAAATACAATACTCTAAATGAGTTCTGGGATCTTCTCTCCAATACCTTAAGCTTCCAAGAAAACTACAAATATTTGTATGTGTTGTTTCTTGCCCAAACAATAGCACAACTTATATAATCTTGTAAATTGTGTAGACTTATAGGCCCAAATCTTGATCATGGCCCGTAAGGCTTCTCGGATCGGATGTCGATCGACACCAAGGATGTGTGTCGACCGACACTTCCTCTAGATATTGACTCTGTCTTTTCTTTATTTGCTCAACTACAGGTTTTGCTCCAGTTAAACTTCATTTATCTTCATAAACTGCACAATGTTCCAGAACGTATCTATACATGTAAAGACACTAGAAGACACTTCAAACATAACAAGTGGTCAAGTCCATAGTATATCATTTTTTCATAAACTTAAAGAGACTCAAAAACATGAGGCTTCATTAAAAAAGCAAAAGCAAAAGCAAAAGGATGACAAAAAAAACATTAACAAAACAAAAGACTCTTCTACTATTACTTAGATATATAAATATAAATAAATATTTAATAAATAATAAAAATAAAGAAATATTTTTATATAGTGTTCGTATTCAACGTTTTGAATTTGAACTTTTTATATTTTTTTTACTTTTCATATTTTTAAAAACATTTATTGAAATTCGAAAAAAATTTGAAACTAATCCCCAACCTCCAAAACTTGACCCTCAAATAACCCTAATCTAGATTAGTTAGCCATAATATAAGTGTTTATTTAATTCCTTAAAACTAAAGGTAAATGTGGTAATGTAAAAATGAAAAATGGTGTTAATAATGTGTTCATTTTTTTTAACAATCAAGTATTTATAAACTATATACATATTTCAAAAATGATTAATAGAATTGATATAGTAGTTTTATTTTCATATATAATTGGTATGTTATTCATGTTTTGTACTTTTTGGTATATGAATATGTAGAGAATCAAGATGATGTAAACTAAAAATATTTATGTAACAAATATATTGTTGTAACTTTTAAACGTATTAAAAAACACTGTAACTACAAATTATTTAAAACTCAAAAGTTTCAATATTATATACCTTTGAAACTTAAGTAATATTTTTTTTAAAAAAGTATTATGAATGTTATATATATAAATATTTTTAATACAATTATCAATACAAAATATTTTATAAGAAAAACTAAAATAGTCATATTTATCTATTTCAAAAAAATAAAATAATTAAATTGAATAAATATATAAAATTTATTCTGAAAAAACTATTTAAAAATATTCATTTTTTGATGATAAAAATATTTTAATTTGAAAAATTACAATAAATATATCGCTACAAAATATTCAAATCCGTGAAATCACGGGTACCCATCTAGTATATATAATTTAGGAGAAAACAACTATTAAAATCCTCAACTTTAAAATTAATGAAAAAAAACTTTAAACTCGTGTTGAGCCAAACATCCTCAAATTTTAAATATTGGCAGTTTTAACCATCATTTTTATGTTGACCACGCCTTTTAAGAAACTTGAATATTCAACTATTAAGCTCGATTAATGGCCATTAAACCTAAAACAATGACGTTTAAAAAATCATTTAGTTTTAGAGAAATTTCAAATAGATTTCATCTATCTCACTCGAAACCTAATCCACAAATCGATTACGGAGGCAATCTCTGATGAAGACATACTGTGGTGGTTTCTTCTTGGACTGGTAATCATTTTCATCAGTTTGATAAAGTCGAATTGTCACTCTCAATTATTTATCAGGTTTTAGGTGACAAAATTTTCAGTCTCGACTTCTTCTCAAGTTATACGGTTATTAAAATCAGTTACAGTTATTATTGTTAGTTATGTTCTTTGACTATTCGAGTTTCTTAAAAGACCAGGTCAGTAAAAAATAAGAGTTAAAACGGCTAATATTTAAAAGCTGAGGATTTTTTTTTAGCTCAATCACGAGTTTGAACTTTTTTGGCTTTAATTTGAAAGTTAAAGATTTTAATGACTATTTTCTCATAAATATAGATATTTTCTGTCTTTTTTACAAGCAAGTCTTCTACAAAAAAAAAATGTTGAAGACCGAAACGGACAAAACATATATGTTTCCATAGATTTTCAGTGTTCAAATCAATAATAAATTGAAAAAAAAATCACAAATATTTGGAAACGAGAAAAAAAAAGAATGCATAATGCTAAACTCAAAAGAATGATAATTTTGGGGAAAACAATTTTAGGTAAATGAAATGACTAAAAACTTTGAGAGTGGAAAGGAGATGACCAGAGAAATAGTCAGAAAATGTGGATGAACCTTACCTAGGTTTTGATGTCAAGTATAATGATGGTATCTGATTGTATAAAAAGTCGATTGCTTAGACCATTTCAAATGTATTTCTTTATTTCTTCGTCTATATAGAAGTGAGTTTATATCCAATGTATTTTTCTATTTCTTCTTCTATAAAACAATATTCTTAAAAGATTCTTTTATATAACACATTTAACTTATAAATGTTGCAAATTAATCCATTTATTATAACTTTTGGTTCTTTTCATAAAATTGCAATATTATTTAAATTAAACATTTTATTACAAAATATATTAGAAAATTATAATAAAGCAAAATAAACATTATCTAAACATCATCATTACTATATTTTCCCATAAATGATCAATTAATGCATTCCGAAATGAAAAAGAACTTCCTTATCTTTGATTTTTCTGAACCGACTTAGAAATTCTTGGAACATGTTATATTCATCGTCTGGTATTTGGACTTTTGGAGGTGGAGCTTCTCTTCTAATTTCAATCGATGAATCGAGATCACGCTCATCCTCAATTGTCATATTATGTAAAATTATACATGTAGTCATTATTATGTAGTACTTTTTTCCAGAAACGTACCGGGTCTTTTCACAATAGCAAAACGTGATTGTAAAACTTTGAATGCATGTTTTACATATTTCCTACATGCTTCTTGTTGCGCTGCAAAATATTTTTTTCTTTGGACCTATTGACTCATGAATAGTTTGCACTATGGTTGAGAATTTTGGATATATACCATCAGCCAAATAATATCTCATATTATATTTTTTGCCTTGAATAACATAATGAACAGGAGGAGCAATACCTTGAACGAGATTGGAAAAAAAGGTGAGAAGACTCCAGCACATTAATATCATTATTAGTCCATGGCAAGCCAAAATATGCATGACATATCCAAATATCATATCATCCAAAGCTGTTTCAATATGTTGTATTGATTAATATTTAAGTTTCATTTTAATATTTTATCAATATGTAAAATTATGTGGAACTTTTAATAATTAAATTTTAATTAATAGTTTTAATTATCAATATAAAATTTTAGATATCATTCATTAAATAAAAAGTCTGACTTTAAATAAAATAATTAGTATGTAAACATAAAATAATTAGATATCTTTTTTATTTATTTTATTTATAATTATAAAAATTAAAAATTAGTAGTTAAACAAAAAGCTTATAATTTATATGTAAAAATTGTATTTCTTCATAAACATGTATTTTAAATATAATCACAAAAGCTAAAAGACTATTTTGTAAATAAAAAAGTATGTCTATATTATAGAGAAATGCTATTTTTTTTTCCTAAATATAGATGAAAAAATAACAATCTCTATTATAAGGGAAGAAATAGAGGTGGGTTGGAGTAGATTTTCTTCTATTATAGCATATAGATGCAAATATATGGAGGGATTGGAGATGTTCTTAGTGGAGATGGATCTATACTTGTAGAAGTTACTTAATCTTGGTTAGGGTACCAAATGATGAAGGTTGTATCTGTATCGTTTGAAACTTTGAATTATTTGGACTAATATGGAAAGGAAATGTCATCTTGAATCCTAGTGAAACATTAGCGTTGTTCTCTGAAAATTTGTAGAGGTTTTTTTTTTACATAAACATAGGTCTTCAAATTGTGAAAAAGAAGTTTTTACTAAAATTCTTTAAAAATGGTCAAGCCGCCAAAATCTAAAATCCGGCCCTATATAGAACAAATAAAAAAGAGTTATAGAACCATGGAGAACAAGGGGTTCAGTAACTATGGAGGTTAGAGCGCTAACGTGAAATTATTTTTGGTCGGGAGCAATAATGTAATTAGGTTCCCAAAATACTGTATACCTCTTAATTTGCTTTTAACAAATACACTTCAGACTTAAATTATGTTAGTTTTGTATTTGGTTACAATATCTAGATGTACCATCTCAATACAACATTTGGATGTATTCGTTTTTATAGTTTGTATTTACATCTAGATACATCATCTAGATGCTAATTTATTCGTTTTCTATTTTATAATAACATTTGAATATTACTAGTTAATTATAAATAAAAAATTATATAATAAAGAATTAATTAATTATCTTATTTCAATAAATATGTCTAAATTATAGTTAAATTAAAATAGTTATTAAATTTAAATATTTTTTGGAAAATCTGATTTTAAGGTTTTGACCGTAAATCCGATTTACATTTTTTGAAGGAAATCATATTTTATGGTTTTGGCGGAATATTGTGATTTAAAAAATTTGGCGGGAAAATTTGATTGTTTGATTTTGGTGGAAAAATGTGATTTTGCATTTTGAGTGGAAAATCTAATTTTAAAGATTTGGTGGGGAAAAATATAATTTGGGTGTTTTGGGAGAAAACTCAATTTTGTAGTTTAGGTGGAAAATTTAATTTTGTTTTTTTGGCGGAAGACGTAACTTTGCGGTTTTGGTGATGTGATTTTATAGTTTTCCGCAAAAACCCGATTTACTCTTTTGGTGGAAAACTTGAATTTGCATTTTTGACAGAAAACTTATTTTTTGGTTTCAGCGGAAATTTTGATTTTATGGGATTGGCGACAACAGGATTTTACGATATTGGTAGAAAACATGATTTTATGATTTGGCGAAATTCTTTATTTTTTTTGACGAAAACGTGATTTTGCAGTTTTGGTAGAAAATATGATTTTACAGTTTTGAAATGAAAATTTGAAATTTGGTTTTTGTGGAAACATTTGATTTTGCGGTTTTGGCAAAAAAAATCATTGCATGATTTTATGGAAAACATGATTTTACAGTTTTGACATAAAAGCTCAATTTTACGGATCTGGTAAAAAAATCAAAGTTTACAATTTTAGCGAAAAACTCGATTTAACGGTTTTGGGGAAAAAACTCAATTTTATTATTTTTGCCAAAAACTCTATTTTATAATTTCATCAAAAACTATATATATAATAAAAATAAAATAAACTAGTTATTTGTATATATTGCTGAATGATATTTTATTCTTTTGAATTTTGAGATGCAAATGTTGCATTCAAACTCCATATTTTTGCATCATAAATATTTGAATTAATGAACTTTTATCTAGATATATTATCTAAATGTTGATGTAATAGTGTGTAGACAAACAACTTCCGAGCATTTGCATCCAGGTGCATCATTAATGCATCATTAAAAGCAAATAGTGCTTAATACCTGAATTTACTTTTCATGGTTTTATAACAAATACTAAAGAGTTTTGATGGAATCAAATATAATTAGTGGTTGGGTTACATTTTTTTTTTTATGTCACAGGCTGAGTCACATCTAAGAAATAAATTTCCTAAACAACTGTTAGTTAATTATAATGTAATCAGATCCTGACATTATAACAAGCACCCAAACGAGTGTCAGAGTGCGTAACACGTGTCAACTTCCGAACTAATATAGGAACTTCCTCCACCAAACACAAATGAATTCATTAGGAATTCTCACTTATGTTTTCATTTTACGAATTTTTACTTATGTTTTCAAGTGTGTATCTGAATAGGAACTTCCTCTCTCTTTCTTAATTTTTTCCCTTGTTCTAAAAAGCGGCCGAGTTGCCGAGTAATCGTCCGCAAAATCGTGAAGCGTTGGGTCACCGTAGCGAGTTTGGCCAGTTCGGATGCATTCCACGCTCACCCGCGTTTTGACCGCCCAGAACGTGATTTAAGGTTACACGGCCGCGTAATGTTTTTTTCTTTTAACTACCGCCGCGTAATTTTGTTTCCGGAAACCTCAAAAATCTCTGAAGATGTTTCTATTTGTAGATCTGATGTAATTATAGTGTACAAATCAAGAAAATCAAGTGAAAACAAAAAAAAAGAACAAAGAAAGAACCATGGATGGCCATAGTTTAATCGCAGAACCAAAGAAAAAAGAAGAAGATGAAGACGTACGTGTATCTTTTTATATTTATTAAAACAAAGTAAATAATAAAAAACTATAAAACACCACAATTCACGGGTTGAACCACATTTTAGTAGGTCCAAAAGGTTTAACCAAAACAATTGACCTAAGTTTTAATAATATTTGGAATCCACAAATGAAGATATGTACTACTGAGTACTATAACCATAAAAAAAAATCCCCGATTACTCCCCGATTTATTTCCGATTTTTCGATAAATCGCTAGGCGCTGGTCATCCGCACGCGTTGCGCCTAGCGAGTTTCCGAACAAGGATTTTTTCTAAACTTCGTGTTCGGTGGCTGACGGCAGCTTTGCTGTCGGTCACCACTAACTCTTGTTTTCGTTGTACATAATAGATCTACGAATCGATCTTTTGTTATGGTAATAAAACTTCGATCATTTAATCAGTTTTGGTTTCAGATAGCTGAATCTCTCTTCAAGTTTGCCAATTTTGCTTTCGTTTTGGCGAGTTTTTTGTCTCAGTCTCATCGAGAACTGCTTCAAGTTTATTTCTTTTATCTTGATGAGATTAAATTCTGCGCCTTTCACTCAGTCTTAATTAAATAATGTAGGTGATTTGAGTAGGCTCCTTCGTTTACTGTTCACTTTCATCCCTCTCAAAGAGAATCAGTCTTCTTTGTCAGTAAGCCGGTTATGGCATTGAGGATAGCATCTCTGATTGGGAGTTGATGAGGTTTGATGGATTGTTTTAGCCATTTGTGAAGTCGATTAAGAAGAGTTGGCGTTCTACGGTCCAACAAATAGTCGGTCTTCCGTTTGGTTTATGTGTCCTTTTCTTTGGAATTTCGGTGAATTAAGGTAATACTAATCAAGTAACCGAGGCTTAGTTATAAGGCATCATGGTATAAGCGATTAGAACAGCGACATAGAAGAAGAAGAGACTTTGAGGTGGGTTTGCTAGAATCACGGTGAAGAAGTCATCTCGACGTTTGTTCCTGCCAGCTCATTGTAGAAGAACACGTGTGGTCTATATGTTATTCTTTGAAGTGTTCATATTCGACACGTGTTACAAACCACTTCCAATTTTTAATATATATGTAACTAGATTTTGACCCGCACATTCGTGCGGATATTTTTCATTTTATGAATGTATACTTTTGATTTATTATAAATATTTTAAGTATATAATTTTAATTTTAGTGTTATATATTGTGAATATAAACTATTATTTTATTAAATTGTATACATGGTAGCATCTATCATATTATTTTAGTAAATTTTATTGATATAGAATATTTTTTGGATGTTATGATATTAATTTTTTTTTTGTTATTAAATTAAGACTTCAAAATATTAGATTACTTTAATTTTTATAACATAGTTTGTTTTTTCGTGTTACATTTCAAAAAGTTATTCTTTATTATCTATGATTATACCTTCAGAAAAATTTAAAACATTATCATTTTAAGTTTGCATACTTATTTTTTAAATTTTATATTTTGTCAAATTGTTTGGAAAATTACACAACTATATTTGAGGTGGGAGATTATATGATTTTTGAAATTTGTTTGTTGCTAAATTAATACATTATTTTATATAAATAATTTTAATTTCGGTAAGATTTTTTTATCTCTCAGAATATTTTTTTAATTAATGTAAATATTAAATTTATAATTAAAATTTGATTTGTCATTAACATTTTGAATGAATTATTAAAATTTCATAGTTTTCTAATAACATATTTTTAAATAGTATATGAACTAAAGGTTAGTTATAAACTATTATATTTTTGTATATTAATTTTTTTTAACAATATATTGTTGATAGTTTCAAAATAAAAAATAAAATAATATATTGTTGTAGATATAAAAGTTTAATCTATGTTAATAAATTTATTTTTTCTAAAAAATATAATATAGTTTAAGAATTTTAACACATTTTAATGATGAGTGATAATTTATTTAAATGAAACTATTTTAAAAACAAAATAGATAAAATTACCCATATTTAATTCATATAGTACTTCTATTTTAATATAATACTTAATATAATTAAAATATATACAAAAATAGTATAGACTTTTATTTTCTTGTTTTATAATAAATTTTTAATTAACATTAAATTATAAAGTTATATTAGTATTTACGAAATTAATTAAGTATTATTTTATAAAAATATTTAGAAGGTTAGTAAGGATTTTGTTGGATTCTTTCTCAACAGAATTTGTTATACTTAAAAATAAACTTATATTTATATTTTTTTATTATTAATGTAAATAATGAAATATGTCCTATTAAGTTATTTTTTAGATGGTCCTAGTATGACTTGTTAACAGTAGATAAAAAATAAGACTCTATTTTAATAGATTAGATGTCTTTATCATTAAAATCAATTGCTTGTACTTTTTTAAAAGACCTTTGAACCCAATAAAATGAAAGAATATCGAGAAATTTTTTTTGGGTTTTCATTAATCTTATACTTCTTCTATATTTTAAAACAATGATGTTTTGTATTTTTTTTTCTTTATAACATTGAGAAAATCTAAATATTTTATGTGTTTATTTTTATTTTTTATTTTTTAAAACTATTTAAATTTTTATTTGTTTCTCAGTAAAATTATATTTTAATTTTATAGCAAAATGCACTAAATAAATCTAAAATATGAAAAGAAAAATGATAACTCATTTTTTTAAATACTTTTAAATACAGAAAAGTATTTGATTTGAAATGAAAATACGACAAATCAATAATAGTTGGTGCGCATACTTGTAAAACATCTAAAATGCACATAAGTAGATCAAGATCAACTATGCTAAAAACAGATAAAGGTATATGAAAATAAACCTATTAATTAATAGTATGATATACATCTTTAATTTATCATTAATATATACTTATATTCAATAAGCAAGTTGGAGGCAAAAAGAGGTGCTCTCGGAGAAGAAGCGCACCAAAGATTTGTACAAAAGAAACAACTAATCGATAGACGATAATCATTACGAAATTTTGAAAAGAATAGAAGAGCAAGAGAGAGAGTGAGGCAAAGACTGTCTGGCTCCACTTGGAGTTCATCAGTTCATACACTAACACCATCTCCAATGGTACACTATAATTTTCTCTATATTTCACTCTAAAATAGAGTAACTCTATTATAGAGTTAGATTTGCTCCAATGGTTCACTCTATAATAGAGTTACTCTATAATAGAGTGAAATATAGAGTATTTTTGTTTTTTCACTCTATATTTGGAGTAAAAAAATAAGATTACTCTATATTTCACTCTATTATAGAGTAACTCTATTATAGAGTAACTCTATTATAGAGTGAACCATTGGAGCAAATTCAACTCTATAATAGAGTTACTCTATTTTAGTGTAAATTATAGAGGAAAAAATAGAGTTCCCTTGAAGATGCTCTAAGGCTTCGAATGTTTACAACCGCCCCGCCCCGCCCCGCACCGCAGTTAACAGTAACAAAAATCTCTACATATACTATGTATCTATACATTTTTATAACTGTTTAAAACTGCACCGCAGTTGAACTGCTTGTCCTGCACCGCTCAAACCGCAGTCACCATTCGGAGCCTAAGATTAAGTGCTAATCGAAGATCTGAAATAGTACTATTAGTTTACATATTATATGTTTATACATGTACTGCGTATTTAATATTCTCTGAAGATAATTAGATGCTCTTCCTTTATGTTATCTGCTACTTAAAATCAACGTATAAAGCGACCGAGGGTTATGCGTTTAATATCATACTCTTAACAACGTACTGTACTTAGAAATTAGAATCATGAGTTGGGCCGTGTCTTAGTGTATATATATAATTACATATTTATAATATAATGAAACAATGAATAATCCCCTCTATATTAACTGAGAAACATTACAATTTCTTTTTGTATCCACGTGTCATCACAAAGATGATTTTTAAAATCACTAGAGAAATAAAGTGTTCCATCTAATTATATAATGATATTTTTATTAAACTAATCATAAATTTATTATTAATGTTCTTTATTATTTCTGTAAATAAAAGTTACGAAATTGTCTAATATGGCTAAAATATATATGACAATTAATAAATTTGAATAATAAATATTTGATAAAAAATAATGTATCTTCTATCATATTTGTTTAATTTTAAGCTATTAAAATAAATAAACAACCACATTAATCATATACTAAAAATTTATATATGTTATATTTAAAATTTTGAAAACGACTATAAATTACTAAAACCGTTAGAAGTCTCACATTCAAATTTTGTGATCCAGGGTTTAAATTTTTTGTTATGACAAAATACAAATGATTACAAAATCATATAAGTAAATAGTCTAATTAAATTTAATTATTAAGACTAAAAGAGATATATATATATATATATATATATATATCATTTTAGATTAAACTATATACCATAAAAAATACATAAATATTATAATTTCAAAATTTACTTTGAACCATTTATTTTTGATAAAAGCTTTTGAACAAACATCGACAACTTAACCTTAAAAAAATATATAAATTACTAATATACTATTAGTTCCACAATAATCTTTTAGTTAGTAGTACTTTAAAATTTTTGCTATAAAAGATACAAATGATCAAATAAAACATATGAGTAGAAATCATCATTTAATAGATATTAATATTAAAAATATATTATGTATGCTAATATCATTTAAATTTAATTATATATCTTATCAAATAGAAAAAAAAATATTGTTTGGATTTAAAAATTGATTTATATGTCCGCACCAATTTAATTATATATGTAATTGTTACTGACTTTTAATTATTCAATATATATTTATTATTTCATAATATGTAAAAACATATAATACATAAAATAATATATATATATATATATAATGTTCATTCCATGTAAGGCACAAATCTTAACCTAGTTCTTATTAATAAAAAAGGTGAATGATTTGTAATAGAAAGTCTTCTACATATGAATAAGAATATGCTATATGATAAAGGTAAATGAAATAATAAAAGTTCGTATTGGTGAAAAAAAAGGGTTCATATCGGTGGTATATCGTTTTGTGGATTCGGGTTTTTTTTTTAACGCTGATTTATTATGATTCTTACAATTATGATATAGGAAATATTACATAGACGATTCGACAACCGACAATACTACCTGCCTTATGAAAACCTACGCCTAACTGCATCACCTGAGCCGTCCTATGAAGATCCACGCCTGGCCAGATTTACTTGTTGAAGATCCCTTGCAAGCCTTTCCTCTGTAGTCTGCATAATTGTTTAATAAACCGCTCTCTCCGGGACTTGAAACCTAGATTTCCTGTAATCTGCAATAAATTGCATAGTTTTGGATTTGAACCCCAGACCTGGGTGTAGAAGCCTTTAAACCTTAACCAATAGGCTACGCTGCTTCCACGTGGATTCGGGTTAGGGTAACATTATTTTATTTGGAAATACGAACGCGAGATAGTTGAAAGTGAAATAATACGGTCGCTTTCACTAGGATTTTCTTAACCGAAAAGAACATAATTTATAATTGATGGTATATTAGTGCCTATATTTTATTCACATGTTGAGCAAATGATTCTATATTTTTAATAAAAATGGAATTTAGTCCTTGGACACTTGAAAGGGACGATATACATACTTAAGAGTGAAACAATAATTGTTTTTGTATCCTTATATGTGTTTTTTTTTGTTTTTGGTAGAATGTTAATATTTATAACAACACAACAACAAAGCTAACACATTACAACAACAAAACCTATGAGAACAACATCAAACCTAAGTCGAACAGCCACAAACTGCAACAGCATGCGTGAAAAACTACGAATAGGATATGAGAGCCACGACTAATGCAGGAAAACCCGTAGCTGAGGAAAACCCGTACCTGAAACATTGTGGAGTTTATGGAGCTAAATGAAGCTTAAAAGGAGTAAAACCCGTAGCTGAACAAATCAACAGGAAACATAGTCGACGTACAGAGAAAGTGCCGGTTGACATTCACTTTTGATGTCGATCGACACTCACGCGAAAAGGATTCGTCGGATCAAGATCAAGAATTGGACCCATAAGTTTTTACAAAATTACAAAAATGCCGCTAACAAATTTTGACCGAAAATATATATGTTTATGCCAATGTTGAGGCAAGAAACACATATTAGATTTTATTATTCTTAGAAACTTTTTAAGATTTGGAGAGAAGGTCCAAGAACTCATTCAGAGTATTGAATTAAACTCTAGTTTTTCTATCTCTAATCTAATTATGCAATTCATTCGGTTTATCTTTATGTCTTGCTTGCTTATATATGAGTAGAATTCTTGTTAGACTTAGGGTTTAATATGGTTATGAAGAATTATTGATTTAGAACTGCTAAGGTGATTAATTGAAATCCTTCACAGAATTAGATCTTATTGTCTGCATTCTAGAGTAGCTAACTAGAATCTTGATCTTATGATTAACAATTGCGAGAGTAGGTTCATACCTGCATATAATTCTGTTGAGCTAAGTAATTAGACACAATGACACGCTGGTTTAAGAAAAACATGTCTTGAGATAGATATATTATTTCAATAATTAAATATAACTTCGAAATTAGTAATAATATAATTATATATATTTAAGAAAAACATGTCTTGCGAGAGATATATTATTTTCTATAATGTTTTAGAATAACAATGATATTATGAAAGAAACAAATTATGATTTGTTTTGATTTTATCATGAAATTTCTATGCAAAACTTTTTAGATTTCATAACATAATAGAAATAAGTTGTCCAACCACTCATTCTTCATACAAAAAATTCAGTTTTGTGGTGTTCAGTAGGTGCCAAACAAGAAACGATTCCCAGAGTGGAATGAAGAAGTGAGAAAAGAACCCATACTGTCAAGATCCGTACAAGTACGAGGGACCCTCAGACTTGAGCTGTAGACCTTGATGTCCCTGCTTCAGCTTCGATTAGAGAGGACAGCCAACGCGGACCACCATGGCAACATACGATTGGTAGCGTCTACCTCTCGTTTTACTAAGAGAGAAATCCGTTGCTACTAAATTGGCAGACTGTGTAACCACTTCCAGACGGCACTCTTGAAACCGGTCAAGAGAGGTAACTGTCTTGAAGATCTCATTGTGCAAGTCCGGGTAGTCAAAAAGATTTTGGAAAGCACTCCGAACCTGGACTGAGGATATTTCCACTATAACTCTATTCTAACGTAAAATAAAAAGATATCAGCCGCCCAACCAATGGCTTAAAGCTCTGTTACTCTGATTACTCGAGCAGCTCCTCTGAAGTCAAACACGAACAAGACCCACTATGTTGAGAATTGCCAATCCACAAGACGGCTACATTCTTGTTATGAGGAAGCCATGCTACGACAACAACGTAACTGTTTAGTTTATGTTAAACGTTTTTAGAAAAAAGAAAGTGATTGTTTGATTCTTGTCCTTTTATGAATGTTCCATTCAAGTTTTTTTTTCACAAAAAGAGTGTAACTGTGTAAGATTATAAGGAGGTATCGAACTCAATTTTTTTGGGGTGTCAATGGACAACATTAAACATATGTGCTACCAATATTCCATTAATGTTTCATTCAAGTTGTTAGATAGACATAGGAAATCAAAGGAATAAAATGTTGTTGTTTGAGAATACTTCATCTGTTATGACAGAATTGGAAGAAAACGTCAATTTACTAAATTGAATTATACTAAGGACATAGGTGAAGAAACAAACCTCTGAAATTTTGAATAAAAACAAGATCTTTTTTTTTGAAAGAGACGAGGCATCTCTAACTTATTTTTTTTAAATTAAGATATTGTGCATATTGTAAATATTTTTTCAAACAATCTTATATTTTTGTTGAAACTGTTTATTTAATATTAAATAAATTCTGATGATAAATATTCAGATTGGATAATTTAATAAATTCATATATGCAAAAGTGTATTTTTCAAAAAAAAATAAACAGTGATGTAGTTTTCAAATTATAATCTTATATAGGTATATTTTTCCAAATTTTCCCTAAAAAATAATGCATTTATAAATATTTTATATATGATGGATGGCACCAATAAAATCGAATGCTTACTGCCATTTATTATTGAATTAACCGACAAATTTATTATGGAAGATTTATTCTATATTCAAAAAATTTCATTCGAGGTCCCCTTAATTTTCTTTAGTATTGACAAGTGTGTCACTGCTATTTAATTCTAATAACAAAAGTTATTCTAATTACTTGAACACCCAAACGAATATTCCCTATGCTAAATTTCCGCCAGTAGCACCTCTTAAACCTTGATATTATATTAAAAATTTAAATATACAGCAGATCTTAACGTCAAAGTTCACATATATTCACTATTTTCATTTGCTATTCAGATTAAGTGGAACTAGATCTCGATACGCCCAATCGCGCAGATTTTTATTTTCATTTATTTTTATATAAATATTTTTTTTAATTCTAAATTGGTATATATTATAATATATGTGTCTATCAATTTTTTAAATATAATAAGTTTTCGGTATATTTTTTCATTGAATATATTGTTTAAAGTTTCACATGTGTTTGTATCTTCTTCTATATATATATATTTTCGGATTATTATTTCATTATTAAAATCATAACTATATATATAAACATTAGTAAAATATTGTTTAATTGTCATATTCAAAGATATTGTAACATTTCACAAATTTAATTTTTTTTTTAAATTAAACTTTTCGTTTCATACATTTATATTATCGATTAAATAATTAAACATTTAGTTTTTGTTTAATTTTTAAAATAAAATATATAGTTTAAAATTTGTTTTCATTGGTTTAAGGTAGTAAAGATTAATCATTGTTGATAATATGATATTTGTTATTTTTTAAAAAATCTTTATTATTTTAAAAGTTAACATCGACAAATATTTAAATATTTAACATATGGAGGTATAGTATTACAATATTAGATTATATCTATTTAATTTATATTATCTATAAATTCAATGGATCATATATTCTTCAAATCTAATTATTGATAGTCCAATAAAATTTTTTGATAGGTCCAAAATTTAAATGATAAGATTATAGATTAAATGTAACATGACTTTCTAGGAATATGTCTATTAGATCTATTTTTTAAAAAATCATACATAAATCAATGTTGAAACTTCTGTTTTAATATATAAGATACTAGGACTGTTACAATTGTTCCATTTAAGGAAAAAAATATGGATACAAATTTCTACACTATCGTTAATTTTCAAATAAACTCATACTCATGTATTTGTACTTTGATAGGTTAGTAAAACAATAGCAAAATTAATTTTTTTTTTATAAATTCTAAAATTTTATCCACAGTTCAGTTGCTTTCTTCCTAAAACTTATAGTAAAATATTTTTAAAAGTTTTAATTTGAAATTTAGAGATGGGGAAATTTCATGTTTATCACTTTCATAGTACCACTTTTCATCTTTACCACCACTAAATGGACATTTTCAAAAATATATTCTTCATTAAGTGGCAAAAGAATCTTATACCCTTGTTCTTTATATATATAATAAATTATTATTTAAAAAATAAAAAATAAAACAACAAAACAATAAAACAATAAAACAATAAAAAGAAAATTTATGTTTTCGAATTATACTTTTTCAAATTAAAACTTTTTTATAAATTCTTTTTTTTTTTAATTTTTTTTCGAAATATTCTTTTTGAAAATTGAAAACTATGTTTGAAACCATTTTTCAATTTTTTTTATATTTTTAAGCATTTGTTTATATATTTATTAGAATCATAAATTTCATATTCCAAAAACTCTGTCCCACCCTTCAACTCTAAACTCTAAGGGTATGACTGGTTTTCCCGCTACCACCCGCAAACGCAGCTTTTGCGGTTGGTAGCGGTTGCTGGCGTTTTGTAACAATCGCTCAAACCGCTCTAAACCGCTCCAAATCGCTCCAAATCGCTCTGAACCTCATAAATTCAAAAGCTGGTTCCAGCTAGCGTTTGCGGTTGCGGGCGTTTGCGGGAGGATAAAAAAAAATTATTTTTTTTCCAAAACAATATAAATACAAAAATAAAAAAATTCAATAAAAAAATTAAACTGAAATTATAAAAATGCTAAAATATATCAATTAAATTTTAATTAATATTATAAAACTTTAAAATAAAAATATTTTCTATATTTTTAAAAAATTTAAACTATAACTTTCTAAATATAAATTTTATATTTATTATAATATTATTATTTTTGATATTTTTATAATTGTATAAAATGTAAATATTGTTAATTTATTATTTAACTGCTGCTGCATTTGGTAGTTAACCAGTCATAAGTATCCCGCAAACGCACAAATTTCTAACCACATAACCAGTCGTACAAATCTCTTAAAACCGCTAGAAACCGCAACCACCCGCATCCGCAAACTCCCGCAACCGCAACCGCAACCGCTGCGATTAAACCAGTCAGGCCCTAAGTCTAGATTAGTTAACTCTAGGGGTATAAGTGTATTTTATCTTTCATTAAAAGTGATGGTAAAAATGATTAATGTAGACATGAAAAAGTGGTACTATGAATGTGGTATTTGTGGCAATTTTCCTTTAGAGATTTGTTTTTAAAATGAATCCTATTATTTTGATTAAAAACATAGTTTGGATATTAATATGAGTATAATTTTAAAATAAGTGTATTAAAATGAATAAAACTATTAATTTGGTATTAAACTGGGTAACAAAAAAAATTTGGTATTAAAAATCGTAATGAAATTTATTTGGATTATTTTTATGAAACTTTTTATTTTACAATATTATAACCATTTACAATTCAAAATTTCTTTTACGATATTATAACCACTTACAATAACTCCATTTCAAATCAATTATACATATTGTTAGTCTTCGATTTTAATAAACCATTTTTTCGGAACTCAACCATTTCTATATTTTATAAAATTAAGAATCAGTATAACAACTAAAAATTAACAGAATAAATCTTGCGCTTTAGAAGCGTAGATCAAATCTAGTTATGTGTTATACGCCTGACATAGTAAGCTAGCTTAGTTTTTTTTTTCTTTTTTTTTTTGTTAAAAACCTAGCGTAGTTGCTTTCATATTTGACGACGAGAAAATATAACAATTCCAGCATCTTTTAATATTCAAATTAAAGTGTGTCTATATTCGGATTCTTGTTGCATTCATGCAAAGTTATTTATAAGCAAGTGGGTTACTTATAGAATGAGATGCATTACAAATAATAGAATCTCAATTTATATCCGAGAACTTTCCACATGAGAACACTAAGATGAGGAGAATCGTATTCTAACTATCATTTTATATCATAAGTAAATATCCTTTTTCCAATTATCTTAATTCTTAATCTTTATATCATCATTTTATGTAATATGACCGGTTTTTTTAAAATCAAAATATGACCGGTTTTTCATTTTTTGAATATTCTTAAGGAATAACAAAAAAAAAAAGAAGGAAAACAGTGCTTGTAGACGCGACGCGATCTTTAGACAAGTAACAGTGATAAAAATGTGTTTTCAATAAGTTTATTCTGTACAAAGCTTTGACCCTAGGATATAGAAAATGACTACAACCTCAGCTCGCGAGACAATAATTGCATAAACATATGCAAAACTGATGCTATAAACTTTTTATTGTGAACAAAACGAAGTGAAATTTTTTTAAGTCTAGCGATTAACATATACTCCCTCCGTTCCTAAATGATCCATGTTTTAGAAAAATATTTTGTTTCTAAAAGATCCATATTTTACATTTTCAATGTATGTAATAATAGAAAATTGTAAATTTCAAAAACATTAATTGTGTTTACTGAATTTTAATTGGTTAAAAATCATAGGAAATAGCTAAACACAGAAAACCATACATTTATTATCAAAATTTTAAGTGTTTTCTTAATAAGTGTGAAAATTCTAAAACATAGATTATTTAGGAACAGAGGGAGTATTTTGGTTAATGTTTTGCGTGAATTTATTTACGGTTCGATTCAAATTCCAAACAATCTGAATTTTGTAAACTAGTAGAAATAGCTTTAGAAAATTTTCAAAATTAATCTTCAACACGAGATAAATAAAATGTTCATTGTCGTAAATAGAGATAAATTCTGACAGTCGTAATTTCTTATAGCAGATAGAATTATTTCTTAAGGCATTTCATATACATGTGTACTTCAAAATTATAATAAAAATATTTCAAAAAAAAGTTAAAAAGTGAAAACAAAAGTTTCATAATTTTTCCTCTGAAATTAAAGCATAAAACTTTTTAAAAAATAAAGTACTAAATAGTTAAATCGGACTCTTAATTAGTATATCGTTTTCATTTTGTATATAGAAAGGTCAAGAGAAAAATAATGCACAAACATGGAGAATAATATATAATACATTTTTTTTAAAAACAAGAGAATAAACTAATAAAAGAAACAAGAAGAAATTTATTTTATTTTATAATATGATATTCTCATTTTCTGAAATTAGCAAAAAGGAAAAACTTATAATATAGCTCCACTGCTATGTGTTGGGTCTTCTATTCAGTGGCCAAAAAGGGACTATTACAAGAATCAGATCCTTCTTTGGTTGTTGTTTTTTCTTCCTTTGACACCTCTTGGTACACCTGTTTAAGTATATTTAATTCCAACTATTTTGAGAAAATTCAATTCCAAATTTAAAGGTTCATTTTTAGTGCAGTGTTTTTTTTCTTTTGAACTAATTTTTATAAATTTATAATTCAGTGTTATGTTTTCCTTTGCATTTGTTTCGCTGAATTGGTGGGTGCAACGAAACTTTATCGTAGGTATGTTATGTGAAATAATAATTTATTTAACTTTTTATCTACATTTTAAAATCGTGAAAAATTATTATTAATTTATTTTTTTACTTTTCTCTCCATTTTTTTTTGTAACATTTTTCACCATTTCATTAAAATAAGATTTTTTCTGTCAACTCTCGTCTCCATCTTTTTGGTTCCCAACATTTTCATGGAAGCTGTAAGATCATCTCCAATGAGATTATATTTTTCTTCTTCTATAATTCACGTTAAAATAGAAAAATTTTATTATAGTGTAATTTTTGCTCCAATGGTGTATACTAAAATATAGAGAAATATCATGTTTTATTATATATTTTGAGTTCAAAAGTGACATTCCTCTATATTTCACTCTATAATCTATATTATAAAAGTTGAGTTTTTGATCACTCCCCAGTGTGCCACGTCAGCATTTTGTGGGCCCCACTTTAAGAAGTGTGAAAAAGTGTCAAGCTCATTGTTCGAACCCGGGTTATTGAGATATAAACATCAACATTTATAACACTAAGCTAAATGATACTTTGTACATTGATGGCCGAACCTAATATATATTTATGAAAGTTGGAAGCCCTTACTTCGTCGGCTTCCTCTGAGGATCGGACCTACTAGTGTATTATGAGTTTTATTTTTAAATAGGATTCATCTTGTTATATGAAAAAAGCTCAAGTTTGCAACAATTATAGTTTTCCCATATTATAAACTGTTGTCGTTTAGCATGAGTTTGGGTTCTTTTCATCATTGTCTCAAACAAGTCTGAGTTACAGAGTTGCGCCGTGTGTATGTTCGTAATCTATTTTTTTCACCGGTGAACTCTTCATGTCCCCATCTTAAATCGCTTGATCGTAAATGTTCATGATTTGTAGCCCCTCTGTAAACCCTATATACAGTGAAACCTTTATAAATTAATAATGTTGGGAATACACCAAAACTATAATTTTTTTATTAATTTATAAATATATTAATTTATCGATATACTAATTGAACCAAAAACTCAATTTAGGACTATAAAATTATATTATTTTATAGAGACTTTTAGTGTATATTAATTTTTAAAGGGCTTACAGCTGTGAGTACCACCACCTGGGTTCGAATCCCGGCCACTGGGGAATTAACATTTCGGCATCGCCAGGGATAGAAGACCGACACGTGCCAACACGTGACTAGTCTGGATCACTTCTATGGGGCCAGAATACCTCTGTATAATTCAAAAAAAAATAAAGTATTAATTTAAAGAGGTTATACTGTATATGATTCTCATCTTTGATGAATCCAATCTGCATCTCCACAAAACTCATTGATTCCTCTTAGCTTTAACCATCTTCTAAAAAAATGTTTCTCTCTGCCTCTCCAATTCCTCAAACCGGCGTCCGTAACTCAACCTTCGAGTTTTTCCGTCTTGGTTGTAGTAGTCAGAGCATAGCCTTTGGCTTCCTCCGCTTCTGAGATTCCCTGAACTTCAAGAAAGACAGGGAGTTTGTAGGAATCACGGTTCTCTTCCTTGATGAAAAGGTAAGTTATCTTCGATATATCAAACTCATTTAACTAATTGTTTTAATTGATTTCCTGATTCTTTGTTGAAAAATATTATACAAGTGAATATTATAATTTTTCAGGTTAAACTCATCCCAGTGAACGAGTCGTTATCCGTCCCCTGGATAAAACCGTTCTGTCCAGGGCTCTTACCTCACCAAAGAAATAACTCGAGTCGTTATCCGTCTCTTCATTGATCCGTAAGAAACAATCAACACATAATTTCCTTTATATTACTATCTATATTGTGCTAACATCAATAATCAAAAATATCTCCTACTCAAAATTTATGGTCGTCTATTTATCTCCCTTACTTATCAATCTAATTTTACACAAATATTTATTTTACAGCTTAAAAGAAACTACAATAACCCAAACAATCAAAACACTAAAAACTAGAATCCCAAAAAAGACGAATCATTAATGATCTTCTTTCTTTTTGTCTAATCTTACAAATATACCAAACTAATCAACTCAACTAAAACTCAACGACACATATATTGAGCCAGCTAGAAAACTACAACTACACGGCCAGTTATTTAACAATTTACAAACTTACTTTCACAGATGCTTACGAAGAAGACGAAGACGACAACCAAGATCAGTGAAATTACCTAAACAAAAAACAAAGTAAGTTGCAAACTCTGATAAATACAGCTAACAATGATTTTTGTTTACATATTATCCATCAAATAAAAGAGAAACAAACACAGCCACACCATGAGATACAAGAGACAATCCCAACAGACACAAAGGCGGCAACAACATCTCCACCAGCTCACTCCTCTTGTCTTTTGAAAATAGCTTACATGATCAATGTCAACAGGCCAATGCTATTGTCTTCTTATGAGAAATAGATATATTCGTTTAAAATCCATTAAGGCCCAAATACTAACTGTCACTCATTTTATAATTATTTCTACAAGTCTTCATGTATTTGTTTTAAAGGTCTGGTAAAAGCAACAAGTTTAAAAATAAAAAAACATATAACCAACATAATAAGAATAAAAAAATTATTACTTAATACACACAACTTACACAACTAAACTGGAGAAAAAATATCCATAAACAAAAAGTACTC
Organism: Brassica rapa; assembly: GCF_000309985.2. Taxonomy (NCBI): domain Eukaryota; kingdom Viridiplantae; phylum Streptophyta; class Magnoliopsida; order Brassicales; family Brassicaceae; genus Brassica; species Brassica rapa. Next base: position 26,101,460 of record NC_024803.2, read on the forward strand.
TCAATAGCCTTAATATAATTTATGTAATTTCAACAATACAAATAACAAATTAAAAACACAAACAAACAATAAGTCTTAGTGACACAACAATCAACACCATGTACTATATCAATCACATTACTAACACAGTTTATACCTTCATGAATGGAGAACAATGCATACACAGTTCATCATCACAACTCTAACCCTATAACAATAAAAAAACTTGAAAAACAATAATCAACCCAAAACGCAAAATTTACAGCTACAATAACCCTAACAAATATTGAGATGAAACAAGAACTTTGTCCACAACTCCACGCTTGCGCAGAGGCAATGCCAATAGTAGAGTAACAATACAATAACTCTATTATAGAGTAACACCGTTAGAACAAACGTTACGATATAATAGAGTTACTCTATTTTGGTATAAATTATAGAAAAAAAAATAGAATCTCATTAAAGATGGTCTAAAAGGTTGTTTTTCTATTTCTTTTCTTTTTCGCCGGTGGTTCATTTGTTGTTTTGAATTTGTTTTGAGAACAATTGGTGTGGTGGATTAGGGCTTCTTCTCATCTCGGCTCTGTCTAGGCAGTGTGTGAATCTCTGTATTTATGCATGTCTAGTTTTATTGAAAATAGGTCTCATCATTTTTTTCAAGGGTTGTGGTTTTCACTTTCCTGTTTGTGAATGTAGCTTATTCTTTGATTGGTTCTCAATTCTCATCGAAACAGGGAGCAGGTAGTGAGTTGAAGGGTGGTGTATAGCAGTGAGAGGGGTTAGAGGTGCTTAAACTGTTGGGCTTGTTGAGTAAGATCATTGTTTTGATGGTGATGACGAGTGTGTGAAAGTGATATCTGATAGCGGCTAACTGCAACAACAATTTCTATGACTGGCTCAGCACGAACTCCTTTCTAATGTTCAATAACTTTTTTGGCGAATCTTTCCACTCGTAATCTTTCTCTAATGTTTAGTAGTCTGGATATTTTTTTGGTGGTTCAAGTTTTGAGTACTCTTGTGCTCTACTTTTCCGGATCTTTGGTCTTTGTTGTTTAGAGGTCGTTTTAACGGTTTTAAAATTGTTAAAATATAATACACCTATTTTTAAAAAAAATCTTTATTATAATATTTAATTGTTAAAATTTAATAAATGATAGTTAAAGATAGTATAATTACCTATTTGATAATGTAAATATTCTACAAATTTTAATTTTCGTTTTAAAACTAAAACTGAATTAATATTTATTTATAATATTTTAGAATTTTTAATGTTATAGTTTCTAAATCTAAAACTGAATTAATATTTAATTATAATATTTTAAGAAAAATTATAAATTTAATTAAAATTTTAAAAATCCGAAAATCTGTTATAATAAATAGGAAATATAGAAACATTTAAAATATTATTGAATGGTAAAATTATCTCATTTGTAGTGGTACATTCTTTTATGCAGAAATCGTTTAATTTATAAGTAATGGTCAAATTATCTTTAATTAAAGTTTTTAAAATCAATTGAATTTTCTATAAAATATCACATAAATGTAAGATTAATTTCATATAGTATTTCTGTTTTGATAAGATATATAAATATATATACTTGTGTTTATGTAATTTCACAAAACCCAGATAAATAATAATTAGTTATTAAGTATACTAGCAAATATTGAATTTTTTTATTCGTTATCATTTCAATTACCAAACAAAAAACTTCCAAAATGTCTCTATACTCTCGAATTTCGACACATCAAGAAACAATGATAAAATAAAATTCTAATTTCTTAAGTATTCTTAAATTGCTTCCTCTTGTCTAGTCTTCTTGGATCTAGGTTCGAATCAAGTTCTCGAAATTAAATGCACCAAAGGTCTTACTATAATTTTTCTGTATAAAAAAATGTGTAAGAAAAAAAAAATAGAGCATTTAGTATATAAATGTGACGTTGGAAAAGATGCCTCTAATGTCAACTTTTGTCTGAAAATGTAACCCGTTTTGTAGATATAACAACAAGAACAACGTGCGAAGATACTTGTCTTCTATATAGACGATGGAGAATTCACTAGAGGTTAAGCCTGATCCTTCTATATGTCTCTATCCATATATTTTAACCAGACACTAAAGATTTCCTATATGAAAACGAACTTACAGTCTACTTGATTAAGTCGGCCGGATAAGACAGATATATTTACAAAAATCAGTGTTATCGCATATATATGTCTCTGGTGGTTACACAGGAATAGTGGTATAAGATTCTCAGACTATCACAAGAATCTGGCCTTTTTTTGAATGGTTGGTTTTTGTGTCGTGGGCATGCTGCAACTTTTTCATGTACTCCTACAAGATATGACGAGTCGAAAGACATGAGTCACACTGCAAAGAATCATTAAACTGTCGCTGCAATGGACATTTTTGAGTTTTTGCTAATGGTCATTCACACTGCCAGATCAACAAATCTAATTACTATTTTATATGATGTGAAGAAATGTTTTTTTTTTGTCCTTGGCAAAAAAAAAATGTTTTTTTTCTTGAGGAAGCAAAGTGTTTCCCATGCACAGCTGTGTAGCAAATGATATGAGATGGCATGTGAGATATGTATCTACGAATATAACATAGCTTAAAGTATTATTGTAACATCCCGAGAGAGCGAGAGAGCGGGCATGGGTGGCCCATTAACCGTGGGCGGTCGGACGTTATAATTATTTCAAAAACTTGTAAGATAATTTACTCTTTTGAAGATTTAGAGGATCTTCCTACTTAGATCACTTGTGATATAGGTATTTTGAGTTCTGAAATGGTGGAGAGCATAATCATTGGTCTCTTCCTTTTAATTTCCACTTTATGTAAATGAAAATAATCTGTGGAAGAGAAAAAGAAGTTACCAAGTTGGTTAAATAATTGAAGCATCTAGTACTCTTATGCTTTGAGATCCTTTATCAGAACTTGGTAAAGACCGTGTCCACTTTTATTATCCGCAGTCACATCAAACGGTTAAGAGCATTGTAAAACCTAACAACAGCTGATGGGTTTTTAATACAAAAACCTTTTGTAAAACGACAGTTGCAGCATTAGAATCCACACGAGTGAAGACTCGAGATGGTGCTTTATTTAATTTTATCCTAAGAGAAATATAAATGGAATTAGAGGTAAGATTCTGATAAGTAATGGAATAAAGGGAAGAGATATGTACAAATACTAGTATACTAGGATAAGATCCGCGCCTTGCGCGGGATTAAGTTATTATTTTTATTATATTTTGGAGAATGAAACAATAGTTTGGTTTCATTTGGATTAGGGGTGTTCAATCCGGATATCGGGTTGGTTTCGGTTCGGTTCGGTTTTTTTCGGTATTTCGGTTAGTAAAATATAACTACTATTCTAAATCTATATTTACTTTGACTTTAGTCTTTCACATACTTTTGAAAGATTTCAACTGGACGACTAAATTGATCAGCCAATCTTATTACTTTAAATCATTAGTATTTATTTATATATATATATATATTATTTAGTTTGAATATTTATTAAATAAAAATTCATATGCGTTATATTTTTATGATCATTTGTAACTTATTATAACAAACAAAATAATCTATTGATCACAAAATTTTCAGAATGAGAATCTTCAAATTTCTAATAATATATAGACGTTTTGAAAAATTCAAAATATAACATATAAGAAAAAATATAAATGTTTTTATTATATATTTAATGTGATTTTTAATATCTTTCAATTATATAAAATTAAAAAAAAAACTAAGATACCAAAATTGTTATCAAATATTTATTATTCATAATAATTAATTTTCATATATACGTTAATCATATTAGGTAATTTCGTAGCTTCTAATTAAGGAAAGTGCAGAAAAAAAATTTGGTAGATTATTTATCAATTCGATAGTTAGTTTAATAAAAAATATAATGTAAGTTAAGATGAATCAACCTATTTTTCTAAGAATAGTATATTTTATATAGTCAATTATTAAATGAGAATTTATAATCATACAGTTCTATGATCATTCATATCGTTTTATAACTGAATATTTAAATCATCGATAACAAAATTTTCAATGTGAAATCTTTAATAAGTTTATAATTTATAAATGTTTTTAAAAATTCATTGAAAGTTTTAATATTAAAATATTTATGTAATCTTATGGTATATAGTTTAATCTATATATATATATGTTTTATTATTAAATGATATTTTTTACTCATATGGTTTTAAAATCATGTTTATCTTCTTATAATATTAAATAAAAGTTCATATTAATACAATTTTATGATCATTTGTAACTTATTATGACAAAAAAATAATCTATTGATCACAAAATTTTCAGAGTGGGGATCTTCAAATTTTTAATAATTTATAGACGTTTTGAAAAATTCAAATTTAAAATATAAGAAAAAATATAAATGTTTTTATTATATATTTAATGTGATTTTTTAATATCTTTTAGTAATATAAAATTAAAAAAGAACTAAGTTACAAAAAATGTTATCAATTATTTATTATTCATAATAATTAATTTTCACATATATGTTAATCATATTAGGTAATTTCGTAGCTTTTATTTAAGGAAAGTGCAAAACATTTTTGGTAAGTTATTTATCAATTAGATAGTTAATTTAATAAAAAGTGTAATATAAGTTAAGATAGACCAACCTATTTTTCTAAGAATAGTATATTTTATATAGTTATTTATTAAATAAGAATTTATAATCATACGGTTCTATGATCATTCTTATCGTTTAATAACAAAATATTTAAATCATCGATAACAAAATTTTCAATCTGAAATCTTTAATAAGTTTATAATTTACCAATGTTCTTGCAAATTCATTGAAAGTTTTAATATTAAAATATTTATGTAATCTTATGGTATATAGTGTTTAATATATATATATATATATATATTTATTTTATTATTAAATGATATTTTTTACTCATATGGTTTTAAAATCATGTGTATCTTCTTATAATAAAAATGTTAAACCATTGATCATTAATTTTTAACATAATAATTTTAATAGTTTTAGTCATTTATTGTCGTTTTTAAAAATTCAAAATATAACATATACGAAAAAATCTAAATTTTACTTTTATAGCTAATTTGATTGTTTAATTTATTTTAATAATATAAAATTAAACAAAAAATGATGGAGGAGATATAAATTGTTATCAAATCTTTATTATTAAAATCATTAATTATCATATATATATATATTAGTCATTTATGGTAATTCCGTAGGTTTTATTTATGGAAAGCAAATAGCATATCATATCATTATATCATATAGTTTGACCAACTTATGTATCTAACAACATATAAAAATCGAATGTGGACCTACTTATTTTTCAATTGAATGTAATTGACTACCTAATTGAGTGCCACCTATGCATTGGGGCCTCTTTTAATTAATACAAAATTGAGGTTATATCTTTTCAAATGTTCTTCAATTAATATATAAGGGATTAGTTTTTAGAATAAATTAAACTGAGAGAGAGAGAGAGGAGGAGGTGGGAACCCACCAGAGACGATTGATCGGCCAACATCGTAAAGAAAGTCTCTTTTTTTTTTTTTTTTAATGTCTCTCTCTCTCAATCTTTCTGTTCTTAGGTGTGTGAGGGTGTTTTTCACACTACTATATATTTATGTGCTCACATGGGTTCCCTTTGAGGGAGGTCAAGAAGAAACTTACCAAAGGCAGTACTAGCCTTTAAGCTTTCTTTACTTTGGTACCGTTACAACTCTTAAGAACTTTTCATAAGAATCACAACGGCGACAACTACAAGAACTAGTAAAGAAATTTGTTCAGGATCCATCATGCCTCCAAATTGCATAGCACCAAGGCCTGAAGAAAATGGGGAAGCCACGGTGCAAGGTTTGACAGATATGTCAGAAACACAGGGCAAGCCTGTACTAGCCTTCCCCGTAGCCACTTCACAGCCTGGTCTCCAGCTCTCCATGTACCCCATAACTCTCAAGGTTTGTGTGTGTCTCACTCTCTCTTTCTCTATCTCTATCTCCTCCAGTATAAGAGAAAAGAAAATAAAAACCATTTTGTTCACTTCTTGTTTCAATTTTCTGCTGAGCTTTTAGTTTTGCCTGCAAAAATAAATCTCATAAGAATATGACTTTCTCTTCTTTCTTTAGCGTGGTAGTTGATTACAAGGCGGGATGTCTATTCCTAACAGCGTTTTTCATTGATATGGTTGAACAGTTTGAGGAGGTTGAGTACAAGGTTAAGATAGAGCATACGGGTCAGTGTTTAGGATCATGGAGCTGCAAAGAGAAGACGATTCTTAATGGAATAACGGGTATGGTCTGTCCAGGAGAGATTCTAGCTATGTTAGGTCCATCAGGAAGTGGCAAAACCACTCTTCTCTCAGCTCTTGGTGGCCGCCTCTCCAAAACTTTCTCTGGGAAAGTCATCTACAACGGTCAGCCTTTCTCTGGCTGCATCAAGCGCAGAACAGGTTTTGTTGCCCAGGATGATGTCCTGTACCCTCATCTCACCGTTTGGGAGACTCTCTTCTTCACTGCACTTCTACGTCTACCAAGCAGTTTGACAAGAGACGAGAAGGCTGAGCATGTTGACCGTGTTATCGCTGAACTAGGATTGAATCGATGTACAAACAGCATGATAGGAGGACCACTGTTCAGAGGAATATCAGGAGGTGAGAAGAAAAGGGTTAGTATTGGTCAAGAAATGCTGATCAATCCTAGCTTGCTACTTCTGGATGAACCCACTTCAGGTCTTGATTCCACCACTGCTCACCGCATAGTGACCACAATCAAAAGGTTGGCATCTGGAGGAAGAACAGTGGTCACCACCATTCATCAGCCATCAAGCCGCATATACCATATGTTTGACAAGGTGGTTTTGTTGTCTGAAGGTAGCCCTCTCTACTATGGCCCTGCATCTTCTGCTTTGGAATATTTCAGTTCCGTTGGATTCTCTACTTCCATGACAGTTAATCCAGCTGACCTTTTACTTGACCTTGCTAATGGTAAACCTTTCTCTTAAAGCTTCTATATATGATGGAATAGTTATTAAAGAAAAAAAAAAGGTCTTTCTAATTCATCAAAACTTGGTAAAACTGCAGGAATCCCACCTGATTCTCAAAAGGAGACCTCAGAACAAGAACAGAAGACTGTGAAAGAATCACTTATTTCAGCTTATGAGAAGAACATTTCTACCAAACTGAAAGCTGAACTCTGCAATGCGGATTCCCATAGCTTTGAGTACACCAAATCTGCTGGTAGTTTTTTTGCTTTCTGAAGTATTTTTTTTTTGGTCAAAAATGAAAGATGAATTAAAAGGGATTTAATTTCTTGTTTAATTAAACTCTGTTTCTTGTTTAATTATGTCATAATATCACTGTTGAAAATCTGACGTTAACTGCGCTTTAAATGGCGCAGCCAAAAATATCAAGTCATCAGAACAATGGTGCACAAGTTGGTGGTACCAGTTCACTGTATTACTCCAAAGAGGGGTCAGAGAGAGGAGATTCGAATCTTTTAACAAGCTTAGGATTTTCCAAGTCATCAGCGTGGCTTTTCTTGGTGGTCTTCTATGGTGGCATACTCCAAAGTCCCACCTCCAAGATAGAGTGAGGATCCTCTTATTGGCTGAATAAAATAGACAATGATCATCTTGGATTGTCAGTCATTAATTAGTGTTCTAACAATAATATATTCTACATATTGCAGACTGCTTTGCTCTTTTTCTTCTCGGTCTTTTGGGGATTCTACCCGCTATACAACGCGGTTTTCACATTTCCACAAGAGAAAAGAATGCTAATCAAGGAGCGGTCTTCCGGAATGTACCGTCTTTCATCCTATTTCATGGCTAGAAACGTTGGAGACCTGCCCTTGGAACTCGCACTTCCAACTGCTTTTGTGTTCATAATTTACTGGATGGGTGGGCTCAAACCTGACCCCACCACATTTATCCTCTCACTACTGGTTGTTCTCTATTCCGTCCTCGTTGCTCAAGGTCTTGGCTTAGCATTCGGTGCTCTCCTAATGAACATCAAGCAAGCCACAACGTTAGCATCCGTTACTACACTAGTCTTTCTCATAGCTGGAGGGTACTACGTGCAACAAATCCCTCCCTTCATTGTATGGCTAAAATACTTAAGCTATAGCTACTACTGCTACAAGCTGCTTTTGGGTATTCAATACACTGATGATGACTACTACGAGTGTTCAGAAGGGGTCTGGTGCAGAGTTGGAGATTTCCCAGGAATCAAAGCCATGGGGCTGAATAACTTATGGATAGATGTTTTTGTTATGGGAGTGATGCTGGTGGGTTACAGGCTCATAGCCTACATGGCACTTCACCGAGTGAAGTTGAGGTAAAAGATGCAGCCAGAAGAAACAACTAGATAACCCCAAGAATCTCCAACGAAACTTTCCATCAGTGCAACCAAGGAAGTATATTAGTATTAGATAAAGAAAAAAAAAAAAGTCGACAGAGTTCTGGTCGATTTTACTTGAGTATCCGAGCTATATATATCCGGCGACTTTTTTGTTTTGTTTTAGGCTTAGATGATGATGATATTCCTAAGTTGAGAATAAAATAGTGAGATAATTAATAATGTATGTGACAAAAACTTCTCTTCTGTTTTATCTGTGGGGTTCCTTAAAACTTTCGGTTCATTCTTTATACCTTACTAGTCACCTGCAAGTGCAACAACTGGTGAAAACAATGAGATGTATGCATAAGATAAGGATTAAAATAAGTTGCTGATAATTAGACAAACAACGACAGGACATAAGCAAACATACCTGACCGTGACTTTCTTTGTTATTTCCCTACGAAAACTATTATATAGCATCAGATCTCCAATAAACTATTATCTAATGCCATATTTCCCCGAATTTAAAGTTTTAAACTTATTTCTCCACGAATTAATAGTTCGAAACTTAATTGCACATAATCTATAGCTTAATCGGTTTAATGTTAATTAACCATTTTTAAACCAGCTAAACCAAATAAAATCCCAATTTTTATCTTAAAAAATGATTCATCAACAAAAGAAAAAAGAAAATTGATTCCCAAACCAAAAAAAGATCCATTCTCTTCGATCTCAATCAACCTTACGTATCTTTCCCCAAGTAATCTTCACTACCTTCTCTAAAATGCTTGACGAATATCTCAATTAGGTAGTTACTGGTTTCAGAGTTGTCAGTTTTGATAATTGTTGCTCAGGTTTGCCTCGGGGAAGAAGAAGAGAGAAGTTAGATTGTCAATGGAGCCAAAGCAAGGAAACGTCTCAGCCATGGGAGTTGGAGTTTCCGCGGCAGCGACTGCAGCTTTAACGGCTGTGATGAGCAACCTGACAATGGCATTCGTGGATGAGAGATTGTCCACAAAAGACCTCTGTTTAAGATGGCCGCCGCGTCCGTTTATTCTGTTGGATCTGATGGCGCAAGGAGTGAAGTTTTGAAGCTCTAAGGCATATGAAAGAGATTCCTTTACTTACCATTAACGATGGCTACAATCCCATGACCGGGGATAAATGATTGATGATGAATCTTTTTTGTTTGGGAATCTTTTTTGTTTGGGAATCTTTTTTTTTTTTTTTTTGAAACACAACTGTTTGGGAATCAATTTTTTCTTTTGCTAATAAATAAAAATTGGGATTTTATTTGGTTTAGCTGGTTTAAAAATGATTAATTAACATTAAAACGACTAAACCATATATTATGGACAAATGAATTTGAAACTACTGATTTGTGGAGAAATAAGTTATCGTGGAGATCTGACACGAAATCATAGTTCGGTAGGGATCTAATGTTATATAATAGTTATCGTGGAAAAATAGATCATCGATCCTTTCTTTTTCACAAAACCAAGTACTAGTGCTGGGCGTTAGGATGTCCCTTCTTTACGGGTATTTTAGTTTAGAGGTCTAATACACGTTTGGATTTTTCATATTTGGGTCGAGTTCGTTTGGTAAGTTCAAGGTTCAGGTATTTTGGATATAACCAAATATCTGAATTATATATTAACTATTAAAAATATTTATTGTGTTGACATATCTTCAAAATTTTCCACTCAAACTTACATTTATATCCACACTAACACAAATATACAAAAATAAACGGAAATTCAAATAACCATAACATATATATAACATGTCAAGTTGACAACTATATAACATGTTTGGTTTAAATAAATATAGTATTTAAATAAGGTACTATATTATATAATTTAGGATGTATTCAAATTATTTTCATATATCAAATATCTCTATAATATTATTTGAAAAGTCAGTTTCTTACATGTCGAACTAATATTAATTGTAACGACGATTAATTACAGCGGTCTTAATGAATCAAATATATCAAATTGCGATTATTAAAAATTCTATTTTATTTTAGTTTTCCATTTTTATTTTGGTATCTTTTTCTATATATTTTCAAATAAACTTATAGTAAAGAATATTTTTAAATTTTGAAAATAAAAATAGATTTTATATATAATGTTATTCATAAAAAGGAAAGTTCTCAAAATAACCCTGATTTTAAAGTAAAAATAATATTTCTTTTAAAATACAAACACAACATAATATATATTTTAAAAGTAGTAATTAATTTATTTTAATATATATCTATCTCAAATTATTTCAAAAAATAATTTAAATAACATAAACTAAGATATAACTAATGAATAAAATTTTTATTTTTATTTTTAATTTAAGTTCCTTTCTAATTTTCCAAATAACAAGTATAATAAAGAAAACATTTAGAAAAAATAAAACAAAAAAATATTATCTACATGTAATGTGATTTCATAAAATAAAAAGTTTACAAAAATAATCTTAATATTAAAGTAAAGAAATAATCTTCTATTTTACAATTTATCGGTTATGTTTTTATGCAATTTAATACCGGTCATCACATTCATTTTTCTAATTTTATTTTTGAAATTAACTTATACCAAAATATTTTTTAAAACATCTAAAATGCCAACTTTATCTTCGTATTTATCTTAATATTATACTAGCTTTTGATCCACGCTTGGAAATCACAGGTTTTTTTGAGTATAAACAAAATTTAATATGAATAAGTATTTTGAAATTATTATATATTTATGTTACAAAGTCGTATTATACTGAAAAAGTGAATATGTTTAAAATTATATAATCTTTGAATTATTTTTTTTAAGATTTTGTATGTACACTCTTATGTAACTATTTTAAGGGCTCGCAGACCCGAGGAACCAATCCTAAATTGACTTGAAAATACAGGCTTGGTTTGGATCCGGGTCCAGGATAAAATACCTATTCGGTATTGTTTAGACCCGCAGGTATCGGTTTGAGTATGGTTCGGGTATCGGTCGTGCTTGAGACCCGACCTGGTACCTATAATACCGAAGATTTTTTGTGCATATTAGGTACCTATAATTACAAATATTTTTTTAAAAACGTTTTAGGGTTCGGTTTAGGTATAGTTTTGGGTTTTGAATAAAATTTTAAAATTTTTAAAAAATATATTTTGGGTATTAGGGTAAAAGTTTGAGTGCATTTTTTGGTTCATTTGTCAAATTTCGCGTAAATTTCGGGGGGGGGGGGGGGGGGGGGGGTTGGTGGTGGTTTGGTATTTGAATATTTCGAAGATTTTTTGTGCATATTAGGTACCTATAATTACAAATATTTTTTTTAAAAACGTTTTAGGGTTCGGTTTAGGTATAGTTTTGGGTTTTGAATAAAATTTTAAATTTTTAAAAAATATATTTTGGGTATTAGGGTAAAAGTTTGAGTGCATTTTTGGTTCATTTGTCAAATTTCGCGTAAATTTCGGGGGGGGGAGGGGGGGGGGGGGTTGGTGTGGTTGGTATTTGAATATTTTTGGTATTTGTTTGGTTTTTCGGGTATTTTTGAGTTTTCAGATACTTCAAATCTTTTTTGGGGTCTTAAATATCCGGACCCATTACATATTGAAAAATTTTGAAATACCTAGTTGGGTTTAAATGTATAGGACCTAAAAAATCCGGACCCGAAAGGAACCAATATGTATCCGATCCCAAGACCCAAATGCATATGTCTACTCTCTCTTATTATATTTTGTCTACATTTTATAAGAGTTATATTTGTTGAGTTGGTGAGACTTAAGATTTACTTGTCAGATTTTTGACTAATTTAATAGTATTGATTTATATGGTTTTAATTGTTTTAAATTTTTAAATAACAAATTTTCATTATAAATAATCTTTATAAAAATCAATCTAAAATATGACCAAAAAGTAATTATGGATGGATCGAACAATCCTTATGTGAGATGGCGTGAAAATCTATATATGTAAAGTGACATTGATGATTAATTAAATAACATAGACAAATTTATAATTAATTTGGTTGATTACAAAATTAGTTTGTTAGATACCCAAATTATATGAGTAAATATTAGGAAGTGTTATATTTAATTAATGTTGATATTTGTTTTTACTGATTGAGGTAAATATTGTTAGAGAAACATATGAGAACATATTGTTAGTGTAAATTTAAGGTAAGACCAATATAGTCTAATGAAATAATGCAATAATCTTGTATAAGTAGATTTTTCAAAATGTTTCTCTTTTAATAGTAAAGATGTTCTCCATATATAATTTTAGGATGAATTATTACACTTTTAAGATGAAGAACCAAATTGATATAATTAATACAGTTAATTCGATTTGGCTGAATGAGATTAAAATAATTATACTTTAAGTTGAAAGAAAATTTGTAATATAATATACCCACAAAATGAGTAATTGAACTAATCAATACTTTTATCTAAAATCAAAAACTTAACGAAGAATAATATATTATTATTTATAATAATATCTTCTATACATATAAATTATTGAACGACTCAACATATCAATAAATAAATATGAAATTCTAAAATAATATGATAAAGATATTAAACAACTATTTCACTTAAGTTCCTTTTTGTAAAATATATATATATATATATATATATATATATATATATATATATATATATATATATATATATATATATATATATATATATACATGCATGAGGTTTCAAAATACTATTGTTGTTATATTCATTTATGTAATTTTGAATGGATCTAACACTTTAGTTTATTTTTACTATTTAATTCTCAAAAAAGCATATATTAAATTATAAATAGTATTACTGAATATATTTACGATCTAAGACAAGTAAAATAAAATGCAAAAAAAAAATAATCAAAATTTTAATCTGTAGGACAAAATTATTAAGGTTGACTCGGAAAATATATGTTATCCATTATATTCAAATAATAACCAAACATAGGAGATATTGTATATCCAAAATAATATGTATAGTTAAAATAACACAATATTATTTAGAACAAATCATACATATTAATTACAATTTTAATTACAACATTATATAAAATTAAAATAAAATATTAATAAATTATTATAATTTATTTCTTGATAAATATTTATATTTGTGCATGAGCACTGGAAAATCATCTAGTTATCTAATTATGTTGGATATACAATATTTTCTAACTTAATGTCATATTTATATATTTTATATATCGGATCGGAATCGGATCCATATTTTTTGGATTGAGTTTGGGTTTCGAGTCCGGATATTATGTTCGGCCCTAGCAAGTACAAAGATAAGAACACGATCAGTTACAAACTTACAACCCATTATTTAAAAAAATAAGAAGGCAGACTGTTTAACAGTAATAGTTATGGCAATGATAGCTAAAGGAATGAGCTTTCGCTTTCATACACATGTGACAAATAATTAAAATAGCTTTGTTATACTTCTCATCGTTAGCTACAAAATAATGACACCAAAAGAAGTGGGGAGGCTACAGTGTGTGGCTGAACAACATAGAGGAATCAAGAGAAGATAAACACATCATTGGATGGCAAGGCCCACAAGATATGCTTACATATTGAAACGTGGTTCACTTTAGTCAAGTGGAAGTTGATGCGACAAGAAAATAAAAAAAGACAGCACAAAGAGAAATCCATGTCACTATCTACTTTGTCAAAGTGTCATTGTCATCACCAAGAATAACCATCTTAAAACCCAAGTAAAGCCAGAAACGTCAGACATTCACCAACTCCTGACTAAATACTCTCATCATCCTTGTTTGTAGTGTTTACATACGAAAGCAAGAGATCATATGATCTAATCATGGTTATTTACCTCAGTATAATTAGAGAGAGTAACACTAGTTGCCGTTTTTAGTGTACTTAAAATTAGGTTCAATTGACCACAAGCTTGTCTGCCTTAACGAGAACCACATTAACTAACTATAGAGAATGAGGATGAGGACATACCATTTCAGATACCAACCAACTTGGTGAAAATGCTTTGTCATTCACCATTTTGATTAACAAGTTGTGAGAAAGTCGTATACTATATGAAGTAACAAAAAAAAGGTCGTATACTATTCACAGAAATAGCATAGTATATATATATATAAATTTTTTTTTTTTTTTGAAACACAAATAGCATAGTATATAAAAGTCTGTTTGAGAGGTAGAAGAAAAAGAGCGGAATATAACTAGTTAACATCAAAAACAGAAATATTTTAAGACTTCAACTTCAAGATGCAATAATTTTATAACACAGGACTATGCCTTAGGGCATCTCCGAAAGCAACTTCAAAACTTCACTGTTCAAAATTTTATATTTGAAATTCCATATTTCTAGTCTTATCAATTATTTATTTTCAAATAATTTTATCAACTTTTATAGTTTTTTTTTTGGTGTAAATCAACTTTTATAGTTATCATTTTAGTCCTTATAATTTTTATCTTATGCAAAATAGAAATATATTAATAACAATAAAGAAAAGTATTATACAAAACAACATTACAATACATATTTAATATAAACATTAAAAATAAAGTTATATGAAAGCATATTATTACATCAATTAATGAAAATACAAGATTTCAACAATTTTTACCATGTAATCTACTAATAAAAAATAAATAAAAAGATTAAGTTGTCATTTCGAAATGCATTAATATTTTATTCTTATCTTACCGACTAATAGTGTGTATATGGATGTCAAAATGGGTCAAACGGGTCAACCCAATCCATAACCCAAATGAGTTTATTGTTAATGGATCATGGGTCAACCTAACACATTCAATAAATGGATTGGGTTGACCCATGATCCATTAAATTAAATGCGTCAGATGGGTTAATGGTTGACCCATCAACCCAACATCTTTATAATGAACCATTTTTAAGTTATGATCAAGTTGGCAGTTTTGACGGGAAAACGCGTTTTTGCGATTTAGGCGGAAAACACATTTTTGAGGGAAAACAAGTTTTTGCAATTTTGGCGGGAAAATGAATTTTTGCAGTTTTGGCGGAAAAACGTGTTTTTGTGATTTTAGCGGGAAAACACATTTTTGCGGTTTTGGCGAAAACGCGTTTGGCAATTTTGGTGCGAAAACACGTTTTGCGATTTTGGTGGGAGAACGCGTTTTTCGGTTTTGGTGGAAAAACGCGTTTTATGATTTTGGCGAGAAAAACACGTTTTTTTGGTTTTGGCGGAAAAACACGTTTTTTTGGTTTTGGCGGAAAAACACGTTTTGCTGTTTTGGCGGGATAATGCGTTTGCGATTTTGGCAGGAAAAACGTGTTTTGCGGTTTTGGCAGGAAAACACGTTTTTTTTTTGTTTTGGCGGGAAAATGCCGATTTTGGTGGAAAATACGCATTTTGTGGTTTTGTCAGAAAAACACGTTTTTTGGTATTAGCGGAAAAACGTGTTTTTGCGATTTTGGCGAGAAAACGCGTTTTTGTGATTTTGGCGGGGAAAACAAAATCAGATCGATGCAACGATAGAGAAAGTAAAATTGAATCCTGGGTTTGGAAGAAAATTGGGTTTATTAATGGTTTTTTAATTGAAAACTAAATGAGTCAGAGTTGACCAAACCCAATAAACATATTTAACATGTTAACCCATTAACCTATTAACCTATTAAATTGTTAACCCATTAACCTATTAACCTATTAAATTGTTAACCCGTTAACCTATTAACTTGGGTTGAGTCAACCCGTGGGTCATGACCCATTTTGACACCCCTAAGTGTCATGACCCATGGGTTGACCCAACCCCCATGGACCCAACCCAAGTTGACCCATTAACCTAAATGAACTGTTTATTTTTGATCCAATGGGCTAATGAGTTAATATGTTAATGGGTTAACAGGTTAATGGGTTGATAGGTTAATGGGTTAACATGTTAAAATAAGTTTATTGGGTTGGGTCAACTATGGCCCATTTAGTTTTCAATTAAAACACCATTAATAAACCCAATTATCTTCCA
This sequence comes from Brassica rapa, assembly GCF_000309985.2. Classification (NCBI taxonomy): domain Eukaryota; kingdom Viridiplantae; phylum Streptophyta; class Magnoliopsida; order Brassicales; family Brassicaceae; genus Brassica; species Brassica rapa. The sequence goes on from NC_024803.2 coordinate 26,117,765, forward strand.
AATCCAGGATCCAATTTTACTTTCTCTATCATTGCATCGATCTGATTTCATTTTTCCCGCCAAAATCACAAAAACGTATTTCTCGCCAAAATCGCAAAAACATGTTTTCCGCCAAAACCAAAAAACGTGTTTTCCCGCCAAAACCACAAAACGCGTTTTTTCCCGCCAAAACCGCAAAACGCGTTTTCCCGCCAAAACCACAAAACGCGTTTTCCCGCCAAAATCACAAAACGCGTTTTTTCGGCCAAAACCAAAAACGCCAAAACCGCAAAACACGTTTTTCCCGTCAAAATTGCAAAATGCGTTATCCCGCCAAAACAGCAAAACGTGTTTTCTCGCCAAAACCGAAAAACGTATTTTCCCACCAAAACCACAAAACGCGTTTTCCCACCAAAATCGCAAAACGCGTTTTCCCGCCAAAACCGCAAAACACGTTTTCCCGTCAAAATCGCAAAACGCATTATCCCGCCAAAACAGCAAAACATGTTTTCTCGCCAAAACCAAAAAACGTATTTTCCCGCCAAAACTAAAAAACGTGTTTTCCCGTCAAAACCACAAAACCTTCCCTTATATCTTACTTTCTACAAAACATCCTATGAATCCCACATTTTTATTGAACCCGAGTTAGACCCATATATAATAAGTTTAAGAAAGGCCCATAATGATTTACCTAATTCCTTGTTAGATTAATTATTTATTACCTATAAACGTCTGTCTCTTTTCTTCATTTATCTGCTCTGCTAGGGTTTTATAGTTGTCGGAAAACGAAGAAGCGATGACGGGATTTTCTAGGGTTTTCGGAGGATGCCGGACACTGATGGCGAAGGCGACGACTAATGCAGCCGCTACTGGCATTGTAGCTGGTAAAGAAGGAAAAGGAATACTAAAGACTGTTCCGGTCTCGAAGACGCTGGCTAGCTTCGCCGGAGAGAGCGAACTCTCTCGTGCCACCGCCGTGAAGAAAGTGTGGGAGCATATCAAGGGTAACAACCTCCAGGTACAGTTTCAGAGATAATTTGATTTTGGTGTTGTTACATTATACTATTAATGAGTTTAAGACAAGTATTTGCCTTGTGTTGAGTAGTAGAACAATGTATTGGGTTCAAGTAGAGTCTGATTCTGTCTTGACTTGTTGAATCAAGAAGAACTCAGTGGTTGGGAATATAGTGTGCTGGGTTTGGATTAAGGCATATGCTTCTCTGTTTTATTAAGAACGGTTTTGTTTTGAATATGTAGAATCCGGAGAATAGGAAGGAGATCATATGCGATGATAAGTTGAAGACGATATTTGAAGGCAAAGACAAAGTTGGATTCACTGAGATCGCCAAGCTCTTGTCCCCACATTTTCCTAAGTCGGTCTGATGATTTGTTGATGTTTTTTTCTATCTAAATCCAAGCAATAGTTTTTCTTTCTCTCAGTTCGTTTTAGATGATTGTACATTATATTATGGGAAAAAAAAAAAGCAGCAAATCTCTGCTGGTTCAAATTTATAATTTCGTTTGATTTTGGATCTTTTGATATTGGTGGTCTTTCTTGCTCAATCAAATCCATTTATTAATCAATGAAAGTCCAAGGATTACCAAATAAAAGGAACACACAAAAGATAACAAGAACTCTTTCTTGTATATTAGAAACCTTTTAAACAATTTTCTTAGATCTGTTTAATGATTTACTCTCAGTCACACGCGATTAGAGACAGACCAGTTTCTAAACTCTCAAACACAAAAGCCGAGCTGCTCTCACAAGACACTCGCCTTTGTTAACACTTACTTGGCAAGAACGCACCTCTTGCTCAAGCTTTTTCTCAATTGAACGTCTAACCTAAATCTACCCAAGGTAATCTAGTTATTTTTTGCTTCACACCAAAGCAATATTCTGGACCCAATGATTATTTGTACACATAGATCAGCATGTGTAACACATTCCTCTGTTCCACATAGTCAAGCTCATTATTCTTGAGCTTACAATCAATTCTATGAAAGCTATATTACAAGTCACAATATGCCATAGATTTTTGAGTTAGTATATGTTAACTTCGCCACCAATGGAGTTAATGAATAATGATCTTAGTAGATGAAACCTGTCGGCGTTCTATGTAAATGTGGATGGATGTTTTTCGGACTACGGTTTTTTTTTTTTAAGTTGTGCAAATTATATATCAATAATAAAAATAGTTTGGGTTACCGGGTTTGTTTAAGTTATTACAAATGCCAGCTATTAAGCTGGTTCGAATTTTTTTAAATAAGTACATTCCAAAAATAGTTAAGTAGAAATCCCTTCTATTCGAAAATAGAGAAATGGTTTTCAAATTTCAGGAAAATTAGAAGAACATTACGTCGTTGGAGACTCGGCTTTTAACTGACGTTTGACACCTCGTCCTTGATCTACCTCACAGCTTCAATACATGTTTCTTTGTGTAGTGATAAAAGTTGATTATGCAGAGCAGCTAATGTTCTGTGAATTTTGATAGTGACTCTTATGGGTGGTTTTGGAAGCTGTTGATGTGTGCGAGCATTATGTTCCCGTCAAATCAAGTAGTTTGTTGCCAGGAAAGCCACCGTAGCCAGAAAGTTGTCAAGATTTGTGAGTGTTTTTCATCAGAGACTGAACGTCCAATCTGGATTCTAACGGGAACTCAAAATTTTTGATGCCAACATTGTCTAAACAGTATGAAAGTAGAATCGGGTTTCATCTCGCCGCCGCAAGAAAAAAAGGTCTTGAGAATACTTCGTCGATTTCAACTTGGACCGGTGTAAAATATGACAGAAATCGATAAAATAATAAGATAATAATATTTTTAAAACTCCCACGTAAATATAGTCCCATTAAAATCATAAATTAATAATCTATCTATATTTATATTTTATATAAGTAGAAACAAAAAATTATTCACAATGAAAATACTTCTATTTTTCTTAATATTTTAATATATTTTGATAATATTTAGTAAAATTATATCGAAAACCACATAACAATTCTATCAAACATAAAAATATACACCAAATAAGATAATAAAATAATACGAAAGTCAAATTTTTAATATTTAAATAATTTATCTACGGTAAAAACAAATATTTTCTTATTTTATTAATAAAAATAGAAAAAATAGAAAAAAATCTAAAAATGAAACTTTTTAAAATTAATATCTCTACAAATTAATAAAATTTTAAAGTCCCAACATTATTAATTTATAAAGGTACTATTATATATATATATATTCAAATAACTAAGACATACACGAAACTGGCCAAAGTACAAAATCTTTTCGGAACCATAAGCCGGCACTGTACAGCTTACCACCCAAACTAAAACTAAAAACAACAAAGATTAGACAACTTAAACTAACACAAGGAAAAGAAAGATCACTAAAAACTTTTGAAACACACAAAACATCATAGAAATGTGAAGCAAAACAAGGGTGAAAGCCTGAATGAACGAGAAAGCATTGACAATCGATTTATTAAGATGCGAGAAGATGTCCAAGACAAGTTCCGAAAAGGAACTCAGAGCAATCATCACTCAAGAACAAGCTTCACCTGAGGGAAACCACTAGATAACGGTTCTCCATCCAAGCAGCAAACGGAGAACACTGTTGACAATCAACAACTAAATTGAGCTAAAACTCCACAATCACTTACCAAAAAATATGAAAAGTATGTCGGTTAAAAACCAAGGGATATCACAACTTCGGCACCGAAGCTTCACACTGAACAATTCAACATATATTCCAAAGGTCGGCCGAAGAAACCTTACCGAACACGAAGCCCAATAGGGGGCATAATGCCATAAAGGACATGAAAAATATCCAAAGGTCAACCGGTTCGAAAGATCTTTGCTATAATTTCTAAACCTAGATATTAAAATTTAAAATTGATCCTAACTTCATTCTCACTCTCTGAATACTAATAAAAAAAATTCTAATCACTAAATCCTAAACAAAAATTAAATCTTAAACTCAAACATAATTCATAAACTCAAATATTAAAATCTAAAGTTGACCCTAACTTCACTACCACTCTCTAAATACTAAACCATAAACTATAATCACTAAACCTTCTTATCCCCTAATGATATCGTTCATGTAAAGTAGAAAGCGTGATATTCCAACATGTAGGTCAAATTCAAAACTCACAAAGGGGCGCGTGAATTACACATATGGAAGTAGTTTCCCTGTAGATAAATTGCCAGTATATTTATACATTTTGATCCTTGAGTTGACCCAAAAAAAGTTGTACGGTTTAATCCTAGAATTGGGTGTTTAGAGTATATTTTTACTATTTTTCAAAATCTATAAACGAAATAATATATACATTACATATAAATGTGAATAACATATGTTAAAATATCTAAATTTAACATATAAATTAGATCAGTTTGAATATTTGGATAGAAAATCAAAAAATATTTTAAATATTTTTAGTGTTTTGAATATACTTTACCTATTTCATATATTTAGTTTTGCCAAGTCATATTATGTTTATAAAAAAATAAAAATAATCATAAAATTAATTGAAAAAAGAAAAAAACATTGACGTTGTTAACGCCATCAGCAAAACCCTAAACACCAAACTCTAAACCCTAGGAGGTGAACTCTAAACCCTAACTCCTTGGTCTGAATCCTAAACCCTAAGACTGAACCCTAAACACTAGGGGGTGAACCTAAACCCTAAGCCGTAAAACCTAAACCCTAGAGAATGAACCCTAAGGTTTAAAACTTAGTTGACGGCGTAAACAACGTCAAAGTTTTTTTCTTTCTTTTTCTTGGTAAGTAATACTAGTTTCTAAGTTTGTTACTTTTTTTTATAAATGTAATTTGACTTGATAAATTTTTATTGGCTATTATTTTAGTGAATGTACATATTCGTTCCGAAGATGAATATAAAAAAACGTTAATTATAATTATTCAATTGAATCCAAATATCTAAAACCCGGAAAATCTGGATCTAACAAGACCCAACACAAACCTGACTCGAAGATATTAATTATATCTGGCCTCATTAACTCGAGATCTCTAATGTCGTCATTTGAATATTAATCATTTAAAAAAACTTTGTAGACTCGAAGCTCCAATAAAATCGTGTCGATTCAGACTAATATGAACGGCGTTATAAATAAACATCGGTGAGGAATGAAGCTTTTATTCAGAGGAGAAAGAGAAGCATGAAATATAATTAAAAGAAAATATGATGTCAAATCTCCAGCTATAGGTTCTGCACATGTCGGAAGTATACTAGAGATAGGGGCAAAGATTGAGATTATGATTTTGTCAACAGTGAATATGCCATTTAGCTAAATAATGTTTGAAACGTAGACATCGAATGCAATTGCCCAAAAAAAAAATCCGAGTTATTTCTTCCAAAAGAAATATTTTTAAAACTAAAAAAGAAGTATCGAATACAGAGATTTAAACCAACTTACAAATTAACAAATTCACATTGACTACCTATTTATGTAAGACTCCTTTTCAGACACTCCTGATTTCTTCTTAAAAACCACTTGCAACCTATCGTCTCTTTTTTTAGACTTATTCTTAGGTCCACCCCCTAGGGTGAACCTCTAGGTTCACCAACCAATATAATTATTTTATTTTATTTTCGATATCTTTTAAAAAAGGAAACAAAATATTATCAAATTATATTATGTTTTTAAAATTAAAAGGTAAAAAAAAAGTAATAATTACAAAAAAAAATATTTTACGTTGTCAGCATAACATTAAACCCTAAACCCTAAATTCTAATCCCTAAACCCTTAATCCTAAACCCTAAACCCTTGGATAAACTCTAAACTCTAGGATAAACTCTAAACTCTAGGATAAATCCTAAACTCTAAATCAAAATCACTATACACTAAAACATTCAAGCGTTTAGGGTTTAGGGTTTTAGTGTTTTTTATTTAGAGTTTAAGATTTATCCAAGGGTTTAGAGTTTACCCATGGGTTTAGGGTTTACCCAAGGGTTTAGAGTTTATCCAAAGGTTTAGGGTTTAGGATTTAGGGTTTAGGGATTAGGATTTAGGGTTTAGTGTTTTGTTGAGAATATTAAAAAAATATTTTTTTTTTAATTTTTTTTCCGTAACTATTATCTTTTTTTACTTTTTTATTTTAAAAACATAATATAATTTGAGAATATTTTGTTTACTTTTTTAAAAGATATTGAATTTAAAATAATGAAATCCTATTGGTTGGTGAACCTAGAGGTTCACCCTAGGGGGTGAACCCAAGAATGACTCCTTTTTTTAACCTTTTGAAATCAACAAGATCTCAAATCTGATTTTATTCAAACTCACTTACTCTTATGTCATAACATCTATTCATTATTCATTTTTGTTGCCACTTATAGCTTCCCAAAAACTGAATGGATCATCTGTATCAACTGCAAGAACAATGTTACCTTTTTCTTTACATCCATAATCTAATAGGAGGCTTAAATACACATTTTTATGCTGGCAACCATGATGTCCCTTACTCCACGTGTTTTTTCTTTCTCTGCAGACTACTCCCACCAATCTACTACTGGTCTAACTTCACTAGACCCTTCCTGAAGTGCTTTTGAATCTATGTTAGCCTAATGATCACATGTACTTGGTTTGATATTGCCTGTTGCTCCATGATTATTCATTAAAGAACACATCTCCATTAATTTATTTTTAGCCTTGTAAACTACAATTGGGGCTCGCCCTACAACCTATTCGCCAATTCGCTTCCAGCTGACATATGTCCCTTCATAACTCATTTGCATACCTTTAACACATCTTTTCGTCCGCTTTGAACTGGAAGCCGTTTCTGTAAAAGCATGCCCAAAACTTTATCAAAATTTTCTTCATTACTGGAATATGCTTGACATCATTCAGTCTTGTGATGGTGCAATCATGCATTCAAAATTTTATCTGTCTCACATCCACGACATGGAACAACTTGTCGTCTGCTAACCAAACATAATCCATGTTTCCAACCTAAAACGTGTCAAACCAATCCTTATAAGGAGACATATGGAACGAAGCACATGTATCCAAACCAATCTGAGTGATTACCTAATGTTACATTATGCATATCGCCATCAATTGATTGCTATGAGTCATCGTTGAAGATGTATGCTCAAGACAGAGCTGTAGTAGTTCATGAAGCATGACATGAACTACGACATCAGACAACGATACAAGAGTTGTTCGAGTCGGTTAAAGAGCATTAAAGGAAGATTTACTGAAAAAGTCAGTATAAAGGAAGTATTGAAGAAGAAGCTATTGAGCTTAGAGAAAATGAAGATTGGATTATTCGCTGAAGAAGCATATATGGAAAGTTTCCATTAGATAGATTTTAGATCTAGGGTTTTCCTCTAAAAGTATAAAGAGGAGTCTTGGCACTGCGTGGCCGTTTAACACACATAGAGAGCTTTTAGCAATAATAAGGTTTGCAAGTACGAATAAGGAGAAGCAAAACCACTAGGGGTTAAGAGCTTGAGTGGTTCATATACTGCGTCAACTCTGTGAACGAGTGAGACTAGTTAACAAGACAAGATTTGTCTTGAGCTTGCTTGAAGGTTTGCTTTTAAGAAGAACTTGTATGTGCCTTTAAAAGGATTAATCTAGTCGTATTTGTTGAAAAGAAATATTCATGTGTTACTGTGTGTTCTAGTTAGTATAGCTCGATTATCTTACATTAACAATCGTTCTTCTGAATCACATTTAAAAAACTTGAACCGTCTTTAGATTTCTGACCTTTGTCAGGAGAGTCTCTCATATAGTGGCCAACTTTGCAACACCGATAGCATAATACCTTTTTAATGTTCTTCTTGCTGGTACCCTCCTGACACTTCTATAATTGCCTTCCTCTTTCCTAGTTGTCATTGGTATAAAACTTGAGACATGTCATTCATCCCAGTATTTTCTCATCGCTCATTATGTAACATGCATGAATAATTGTGTCCAGATTTGTGGTCACCTTGTTAACTATGAGATCTGTCAATAAGGCCTCAAACTGAAGAGGCAAATAACACATCATGATCATAGCTTGATCCTCATCCTCAATCTTCACAACCACATTCGTCAAATCTTCGATGATTTAATTAAAGTTGTTGATGTGTGACATAAGATATCCACTCTCAAAGATCATCAACCATACAACATCTGCTTGAGATATAGCCTGCTTGATAATGATTTTTACATATACATAATTTTTTTAATTTATCCCACTCTATTTGAAAGCTGTGATATCCATTACCTGATGTGTTATTTCATCTGACAGACACATACGAAGGGTTGAAACAAACTGAGTCTGCATCTCATTCCAATCATTTTGTCTGTATGCTTCCGATTTCAACTCTAATAGAGCCTTCTTCCTACCTTGCTGCATCAACAGATCATTAACTCACCATTTTCAACGATCAAATTTTTTTTTTCCATTTCACTAAGGTAGATCAAACTTGAGAGAACTTCATATATAGTCATTTTAGGAGTTTTGGTAACCTAAAGCTCCGATACCACTTGTTAAAAAACTCTTGAATTAAAATTGAAGAGAGTCTAAAGAATTAGAGAGCAAAATTTGATTGAGATTAATATCCGTATTAGAGTTTGTTTATTGATTGTGTGAATGAAGAATTTTCAAACCTTATATAAACCCGTATGTATAGCCCTAAAAGAACCCTGAGTCCTCTTTTTTTAATAGGAAACTAGGTGTTTTCCTATACTATGTGCATAAATAAAAGTTTTTAAATTTTAAATTATATTTAAAATAAAATTTTGTTAATTTTATATTTTATTATTATGCTTATAATATTAACTAGATTTTGACCCGTACTTTGAAAGGGTGGGCTTGATTTTCGGGTAAAATGTTAGTTGGTATTAAATAATATTTTTATGAATTTTGATCTACACATTTATGTTAAAAAATTGATATTCAGTGTTTTTATATCCGACCTAGATCCGCAGTTGAACCGGTAAACCCGGTGATCAGTATATAATCCGGTTCAAATTTAATGAAAATTTATTTAATTAAAAATCTGATAAAACCCGGTAAAAATCTAAAATAATTATCATTAACCAGTAACCTAGTCTTGGTTAACTTATTAAAAACCCAGAGAAAAGTGATTTTTCTAAAATTTATTTTTTATACTTTTAAAATGTACATAAGATTGAAAAAATATTATATTTATATGTAAAATTAAGATAAATAAATATTTTATTTAAATTTTTGTTTAATAATGTATATGTGTATATTTAAAAATTATAATCTTGGAAACATTTTTAATCTATTTACTAGATTTTGATCCGCGCTTCGAAAGCACGGGTTTCGTTTGGTTATAAACAAAGTTTGTTATGAATTAATCTTCTATGATTTTTATATTATTATGTTATAAAGTCGTATTATATCGAATAAGGAAATTTGTTAAAAAAATATATAATTTATGAAGTACTTTATGTGAGATTTTGTATGTACACTCTTATGAACTGTCTCTTAGGCATAGACATTTTTCTCGGATCCAAAAAACTGAACCAAAACCAACACGAAAATACATGTTCGGGACCGAAATCGAGTAAACTACATATTGGCTTCTTTTTTTGGACCCGCATGTCTCTGTTCGAATCGGGTACCCAAACTACTTGAATATTTTGTGTATATTATGTATATTTGGGTATTCAAATTGTTTTGAGTATTATAGAAAATTTTAAGTTTTAGATTCAGATTTTCGGTTATAGTTTCGGGTTTTAGTGAAATTTCAAAATTATATTTCGGGTATTCAAATAAAACTTTGGATATTTATGGTTCTTCAGATAATTTTGGTTTTTGGGTATTTGAATATTTTCAGGTATTTGTTTACATTTTTTGTGTTTTAGCTTTTTAAGGATTTCAAGTACTTTGAATCTTTTCTGGTCCTAAATACTCGAACTGATCCGAACCTATTTTGTACCAAAATTATATATATTTTATAGATATTTGAATTATAGACTCTAACCAAACCGGATCCAAAAGAAAAGATCCAAACCCAATATAGACCTACATTATTGCATAACAACCATAATGTTAAGTGATAAAATATTTTAGAGAAGAAGTGTATCACATGAAATATTTTACAAAATCTAATTTGTAGTTATATTTAAATATTACTTTATTTTTATTAGTGTTAATGTAGTATAAAATTTATCTCTTTTCTTTAATTTAGATTCGAAGTTAATTTTATAATAATATTTATTTATTTGTAGCCAAAGTCCTAGTTTGGTATAAAATTATTGAAATGGTTTTGAGAAGACGTTATGGTGTTCGTTGGTTGAATTTTTAATTTTGAGATTTGAAGACTATGTTTTTTTTTTATAACTCGAAGACTATGTTTTAGGTTGTTTATTGTTTTTTTACTAATGATGTAGGTCGAAGAAGAAAAACCAGAAGTTATAGAGCTTGGCTGGTTATAAAAGTCATTGCTATCATATATAGAAATGGTATTTATTTGATGTGTAATACTATTAAATGTATATGATCGGTTTTATTTGATGTGATATCTATACTATTAAATGTATATGAATTTCATGGAAACATAAGTGATCGCTACGGTCATCAATATACTTATAAAATGTAATTATTTAATGGGTTATACTATTAAATGCATATGAATCGATAATAGCTTTAATACTACTATATAGTTAGAGCTTTAATACTACAATATAGTTAGAGATAATTAGAGAAATATTATGTTAGACCAAAAATATTGTTAGTTAATGAAAGAATACAGTAACATTTTATAGGTAGATTTTTTTTAAGACTCTATCCTTTTTAACAGTATAGATTTTGTTTAAAATACATTAAATTAAATTAAATTATATTAAATTAAGAGAAAATTTTGTTAGTTATATAACTATCAAAACCTAAAACAAAGAGATATTAAAAAGAATTTAATGTTACTGGAATTTTTTTTGTCGTCTTTGCATTTCATAAAGCCCAAAGGCATAGGAGTACAACACATAATCAAAATATTTTACACGTGTAAGCACTAAACAAAACAACAAGCAATGTGGCTAAATGAAGCATGCAAATCGGAGCTTTCCATCACCGTCTGTATTATCATCTTCTTCGCCACAAAGCCTTCTATGGGTACTCCTTGACCTCCATTCTTTCACTATAGCTCCTATCCATACCGATTAATAACAACAGAAAAGAAACTCAATTTCTTTAGTGAGGATTCTTTGTCAGACCATACAACGATGCCGACTCTGCTGGACCCTCCTTACATCAACCAAGGTAAAATCACCATCACAGTCTCCCTTTCGTTCGAGGATACTGTTTGATTGGAAAACGGTGATAAAGAAGATGTGGGTTTAACAAAGACGTTTTATTATGGTCGGAAGAGACGATCAGTCGGTTACAAGAGAGATAAGAAAGTGCGACAGAGAAGAGGCCGGTAACTCGGAGAGCTACCGGAAAAGTACAAACAACGGCAAGATGAAGCAAAGGTGAAAACCCTAATCTAGCCGCCAAGTGTTAGTCAAATGATTTCGGATCCCTTTCTCGTTCCTCTTCCTTCTCCTTATATAGTCCTCTGATGTGTCGTTCTTGACCTAACTTAGGTCGTCTTCGTGGGCCTTCCTTATTGGGCCGAGAGGCCCGCATTCATCCGAGCGATCGCCGAGCTGGGTGCCTCTTAGTCGACGTCACTCGACTCGAGATACTGTAGAAGCGAGCCGAGAGATTGACCCTTTAAGCCGACTACCCAAGCCATCATTTTCTCTGGTCCGGGCCAGGCCTTTTATTCCTTGGGCCTTGTGGGATGAGCAAATCCATCCCCTACAGTAAGTCCCCCCGGTCCATTAGTGAGCGAAGAGTCGCCTAGCTCATGATGGATTCTGGAACTCGAAGGTTCAAAGGAATAGAAGTCCTGTCGGGAGATTGAAGTGATGGGTCGATGGATCGCGGGAAAGGCTGCGGTAATGCCTTCTCTCGGAGTCGTTGAGTCGCAGGCTCCCAGATCTTGATCGGCAAATCTTGATTAATTTTATCGGTTTAGCCGATTTTAGGATAACCGTCGGTTAATTAAGATGAGAAGCCGGAAAGTCGCGGGAGTCGTTGGGATCTTTGGGGGAAATTCGAGGCCCATTTAGGCTTAATCATGACTTCTCGAATCTTTCCCCCTTTTACCCCTCATAAGTGCATCGAGGAGTCGAAACGCCGCGAGGGTCCGCTGGGTTTTTAGGGGGAGTTTCGAGGCCCATTTAGGCCCGAATAGACCTAATGATGACGCCTCGAATTCCTCCCTCTCTTCTCCTTATAAATACGCGGACTCCCCTTCATTTCTTTAAGTTTCCTCCGCGATCAAAATGTACTTTCTCTCTCCTTCCTTTATCTCTCTAAGCATTTGTTAGATTCGTTCAAAGCGCTCTTCACTGTTCCGTTCCGCGATGTCGTCGGGTCAGAGACTATCGAGGCAGCAGAAAGGGAAGGGAGTCGTCGCAACGTCGAGTCCGACAAGGAATCCCGACGGGGATCGTGTTGAAGATCCGGAGATGATTCATCGCGCGGCGATGATGGATACGGTAAACTTATCTCGTTCCCAGAGACTTCTGGTCGCGGACGCTGCGAGGCCCGCGAGAGAAGGAGGTGAAAACATCGTTGCGAGAGATGCGATGGAATGTTCGAGGGACGGGCAAAGCGGAGCGATGCCTATTGACTCGGTCGCCCCGAGAACTCACCCTGCGGGAGACGGCCCCTCGGAAGGCGATGATTCTGAGGCCGAGTTTCTTCCGACTACCTTTTACCCTGAAGGAATTTTTGAAGAGCTTCCTCAACTCCATCCCGATTTGTTGCGTCCTGCCTTCTTGGCCGGTCAAGACTGGGAGGGCGTAGAAGAGACTAAGTCGACCATGAGGAGCGTGAAGAAGGTTCTTCGGGCCAAGGGTGCCACCGGCGTGACCTTCCTTATCCCTACGAAGGAGCAGAGGCCTTGGTCTCCTCCGATTGGATATCAGACGGTATACGAGTCCTACTTCCAGGAGGACACTCGCTGTTGGTTCCCGATCCCGCGATTAATCACCGCATATGCTAGGCGGCGAGATCTCGCGATTAGCCAATTATTGAATGGCTCACTGCGATTGGCCGTCACCCTATCGGTTTTAGCGGAGCAAATCGACATGCCGATGAGCGTCAGGTCTTTCGAGGAGATGACCTCGATAACCGATATGAAGGATGGAACCTACTCGGTGAAGATGCGACCAAACTGCAACGTATGCGCCGGTCATCCGAACAAAACGCAGAATTGGCAGCGTTCTTATTTCTTCCTCAAATCCGACGACTCGGCTTTCGAGGAGCCTCCTCAGGAGGATTATCGGGTTCTTTGGAACCGTTCTTGTGGTAGAGTATCTTGTCGCGAACTACGTCTGACTTTGTTGTTCTTAATGAAACTCTCTTTTCCTTTTGTTCGCAGTTGGCCATCCTACGTCTCCTGTCTATCCCGAGGATTTCCTGAAGAGCGTTCAAGCCGTCGCTTTGCTTAGAATCTACCGTTGGTCCGAGATCACCGTCGAGAAGACTTACGAGCTTAAAGACCGGATTGCTCGAAGTACGTTCTCTCGCCATTTCTGGTATTCTTTCGGCAGTATGGCTTATTTATCGCGTGCTGACCTTTCTGCCTTATGTTTTCAGGGGGGTGGAGATCTGATCTTCCGACAGCCCTTCCCATTTGCAAGAAGAGACTAGAGATCTTTCCGAGGGACATCCAGAAACAAGTCACCGAAGCAAAGAGAATGGGAACTCTCCCTGACTTAAGCGCGATACTAGCTGCCTAACTGGGGCTGACTAGCGGGGGCGGGCCGTCTACCGCTGTCCCTCGTACTGGCGAGGTTCCCCCTTCCGGTGCTGCAACTACGGGGACGAGTAGGAAGAGGAAGAGGGGCAGCTCGGGAGTCGAGGGGAGTGCCGAGGAGGTGAACGACGTTCCTCCTTCCAGTGAACTTCAGAAGAAGAAGAAGAAGAGGAAGAAGACTAAGAGGTCTGTTGACGCGCAGTCGGAGAATCTCGAGGGGCCGATTGAAATTGAGGGGGGAGGCGTTCAAGAAGAGGAACTTCGATCCGAAGAAGAAGTTCTTGAAGACGGGGCCCTAGGAGAGAAAGATGACGAGGAGGAGGCCGTCAACGAGGAAGAGTCCGAGGCTTCCCTCGGAGACGCCGGCTCGGACAATCTTGAAGAGGAGTCTGAGGGGTCGCTACTTCTGATACGGAGGCGTGGCGACGAAGCAGGTAATGAGGCGCGGTCTCCTGCTCCGATGTCTCCTCATGCAGAGGCTCCAGTTCGTCCGAACATCGGAGCTGTTCAGACTGGTACCTCTTCTCGCGGCGACGCCATCTTGAAAAGGGTACCTGGAGTTCGCTTTCCCGACAAAGTCGACTTTCACTACGAGGGACCGGCTCCTTTGGCGTACGTCCCGGAGAAATGCGGGGAGCTCCTTCGTCAGTTTAGGGGAATGGCGAAACCTTTGCCTGCTGTGGAGGATCTTATCTTCGGGGGCGAGTACGAAGAGGCTGCAAGGGCCAAGCTGTTGGTAAATAGTTTTGACTTCCTCTTGTCTTTTCCTTGCTCCATTCCCCTAATGCTAATTTCTCACGGTTTTCGTTGCTTCGCATCTTTTAGGGGGATAGCGCGATGAACATCGTGATTGACAAATACGATACCGCGCTGAAGGGAGCTTTGGGCGAGCTCGAGCAGGCCAAGAAGGAGTATGCGGAGAAAGAGGAAGCTTCTGCTCGTCAGCTAGGTGCATCGAAGGCAAACGTCGAGAGACTTAACGGGATGGTCACTCGTGCAATTGCTCGACGGGACGAGCTCAAAGCCGATTTAGTGGCATCTCGCGGAATCATCCACGAGCTCGAGCAGAAGAATGCCGAGCTTGAGAGCGAGAAGGCTTCGCTTGCTGCTTCTCATGAAAGAGAAATGAAGCGCCTTAGGGATTCCAGAATCCTAGAGGTCACAAAGGAAAGGGGAAGAGTTGAGGCCGAGATGGCTGCGAAAGCTAACCGTCGCTTCGCGAGGATTCGTTCCCGAGAAGAGCAGCGAGGTCCTTACGACAAGGCCCGGTTGCTTCATAGTCAAGCCTTTGGGACCAGGAAGTGCCTTGAGGCCTTGAAGAGGGCCGGGAGCGACATCTTGCAAGCCACAATCGATCTGTTCGCGGAGCAAGAGAAGAAATACGAGCAGGAGGCCGAGGAACTCAAGGTGGGCGAGATACCCGAGGGAGACCTTGCACTTTCTCCTCTCGTACTGGATTCTCAATTTGTGGATGCTCGGATTCTGGCGAGTCTCGACCATTACGGGTCCAATGCCGGCCTGATCGACCCAGAAACCGCAGCGAATCTTCTCGTTCTGCCTCCTCATCCGATCGAAGATCGTCATGGTGACCCGACGCCCTTCGTTGAGGGTTCTTTGGCTGCGTTGGAGGGAGAGATGCCTAATCGAGGGACCAACACTGCCGAAGATGATGCCCCCGTCCATGTACTCTCGGATACTTCGGCTGAAGGATCTCGTCGAGGCAACGAGGAAGCCGTTGCCCGTGAGTCGAGTGTTAGGGCTTCGGAGCTATCTGCCCTTGATGATCGCGAGAGTGACCGAGAGGATTAGCTTCGCCTGTGTGTTGTTTCTTTTGAGTCCCATATGACTCATTGTTGTAGCTTTTCGAAACTCTGCCTTTGAGGCTTTTATTTTGTTGTTTTGTTTGCGATCTCGACCTCTTTTAGTCGTTTGAACTGATTTACTTAACTTAGATTTGTCTATCAAAAATTGTGATTTCTCAAGATTTGAAGTGACTCTGTTCGTTCGGTGTAAATGCTGTTCGAGACGTCGAATCGTTATAATTTTAAGCTCATTATGACTTTGTCTCGGTCGATCTCTTTGAGTCGCGACTGTTTGCCACATTGAGTTTTGATCGTTAATTAAGAATTTTCGACTTTGACGGTTCCAAGTCGATCCTAACGTAATTTTCAAGCGTTTGGTTGGCCAGACCTTACTTAGTTAATTATAGGATGAATTGGAGTCATGTGTCTGATCAGGACGTATTCAACGTGGGATGCGAGTGCCGATACATTTGTTCGAGGAGCCGGGGCGTACTCGTGTAGGCATCGCTTAAGTGATCGTCTGCTTCGGAGATCGATTCCTCGGGGAGGGGTTTGTTTTTTTTATTTTTATTTCGGCTGGACCCTTTTTCTTTGGGCTGCCTACGTATCCCTTTGCGGGAATCAAGCCAGTCGTAGTTCTTAGATTGCGAGTAAAAGTGGCCTTTGGGGCGCATTTACTCGATTCTTTTTTTTTTTTTTTTTTTTTTTGCGAGTAAAAGTGGCCTTTGGGGTGCATTTACTCGGTTTTTTTTTTTTTTTTTTTTTTTGCGAGTAAAAGTGGCCTTTGGGCGCATTTACTCGTTTCCTAGGTTGCGTGTAAAAGTGGCCTTTGGGGCGCATTTACTCGGGTTGGTGTTTGCCTTGATTAAGGATGGAAGAGGCGGAGATGTTTGGAGTTCCAGGCTCTCGGTACTGCTTCGCCTGTTGAAGTCTCGAGGCGGTATACTCCTGGCTTGATGACTTCGACTATCTTGTATGGTCCTTCCCAGTTGGCTCCGAGCTTGCCGGCTTTCCACTCCTTAGTGTTTTCGAAGACCTTTCTTAAGACAAGGTTGCCCATTTCGAGAGGACGCGACTTGACCTTTTTGTTGTAATAGCTCTCGATTTGATGTTGGTAATTCTGGATACGGAGTAACGCTTGGTCGCGCTTTTCCTCTATGTCGTCGAGTGCGTCGAGGAGCATGTCGCGGTTGAGTTCGGTGTTCTGTGGCATTCGCGATCGGCGCAGACTCGTCACATTCACTTCTGCGGGAGCCATTGCCTCGACGCCGTAGGCCATTGAGAAGGGTGTAGTCTTTGTCGCTCCGCGAGGAGTGGTTCTGTGGGACCACATGACACCATCTAGTTCGTCTGCCCAGCAACCTTTCTTTAAGTCGAGTCGTTTCTTCAGACCGTCTATGATGGTCTTGTTCGTCGATTCGGCTTGACCATTACTTTGCGGGTTTCTCGGCGTCGACATGTTGAGTCGGATGCGCCATCTGTCGCAGAAGCCCTTGAAATGATGCGAGATGAATTGCGAACCGTTGTCCGTGATTATCTCGTATGGGAGCCCGTGTCGGCAGATTATGTTCTTCCAGACAAAGTTTTGTACCTCCTTGTCGGTTATGCTGGCATAGGCTTCGGCTTCAACCCATTTTGTGAAGTAATCGGTGAGGACCAGGATGAACTTCTTTTGCCGAGATGCCGGCATCGGACCAATGATGTCCATTCCCCATCGCATAAATGGGTATGGAGCAGTCAAGGTGTGGAGAAACTCCGTTGGGCTGTGTATGGTTTTGGCGTGACGCTGGCACTTATCGCATTTGCGCGCGTATGTCTCGCAGTCGGCGTTCATGGTTGGCCAGTAGAATCCGAGGTTTTTAACTTTTAGTGCGAGAGCTCGCCCGCCTGAGTGGTTGCCGGCTGCTCCTTCGTGTGTTTCGGCCATGACGAGTCTCGTTTCTTCGCCGGCGATACATTTGAGTAGTACCTTTGTTGCAGTCCATCGGTGTAGTTCCCCATCCATGACGACGTAGTGTGCGCTGCGTCGTTTCAGTCGCCGGGCGTCCCATTTCTCGACGGGCAGTAAACCTTCCGCGAGGTAATCGATGAGTTCCTTGCGCCAATCTGTTGGGTGATCGTCTTGCGAGGGAGATTCCGCTTCGTCGATGTCCATCGCGTCGTTGATCGCTGCTATTATCGCTGCCTGTTCTGCCTTCGTGTCGATGCTTGGTTTCTCGATTTGGTGGATCGGGATTGTCCTTTTGACTTGGTCGTGTAGCTTGCTCCCCAGAACGGCGAGGGCGTCGGCACAAACATTTTCTCCGCGAGGAACCTTCGTGAGTTCGAAGAACTCGAAGTCTCGCGTAAGGTCCTGGACGAGTTTGAGGTAGGCGTCCATCCTTTCGTTGCGGACGTCGTAATCGCCGAGGTATTGGCTTACGACGAGTTGAGAGTCGCAGTAAGCGCTGATTCGTTTGGCTTTCACCGCCTTGGCGAGACGGAGCCCCGCGATGAGGGATTCGTACTCAGCTTCGTTGTTTGACGCCGCAAAACCAAAACTGAATGACTGCCGAATGAGTTCTCCTGTTGGTGATTGCAATTGTACTCCTGCTCCTGATCCTTTACTCGTGGATGAACCGTCGACGTGGAGGATCCAGTTTACACTTGGTAGGATGAGGTCTTGCTCCAGCTCTGGCGTCAACTCGATCAGGAAATCGGCAAGGACTTGTGACTTTGCTGCTGTGCGATTCTTGTATGCGATGTCATGCTCGCTCAGCTCCATCGCCCATTTGGTCAACCGTCCCGACTGGTTAGTATTTTGCATAACCGTTTTGAGTGGTTGGTTGGACAGTACTTCGATCGTGTGCGACTGGAAGTAGGGTCGCAGTTTTCTGGCCGAGGTGACGACGGTAGGGCCATCTTTTCGAGTGTTGGATATCTCGTCTCTGGCTCCGTCATTCTTTTACTTGTGTAAAAGATTGGTTTCTGTTCTCCCCTATCTTCCCGAATCAATACGCTGCTGACGGCGGAGGATGTGACGGCGATGTAGAGAGATAGTGTGTCGCCGGCTTCTGGCTTCGATAGCACGGGTGGGGTCGTGAGATAATGCTTGAGTTGATTGAACGCCTCTTCGCATTTTTCATCCCAGACGAACCTCTTGTTTCCCCTTAGTAGCTCGTAGAAGGGAAGACACTTGTCGGTCGATCGCGAGATGAACCTGTTGAGAGCTGCTATGCGTCCCGTTAGTCGCTGCACTTCGCGGCTGTTTTTCGGGCTTGGAAGGTCGAGAATCGCCGAGATCTGCTTGGGGTTAGCTTCGATTCCTCGCTGAGTGACGATGTAGCCGAGGAATTCCCCAGAGGTGACACCGAAGGTACATTTGGCCGGGTTGAGTTTCATCCCATAGTCGTTCAAGATCTTGAAGCAGTCGCGTAAGTTATTTAGGTGGTCGTCGGCCTTGAGCGATTTGACTAACATATCGTCGATGTACACTTCCATGGTGTTGCCAAGCTGATCAGCGAACATTCGGTTAACGAGTCGCTGATAAGTCGCACCGGCGTTTTTTAGCCCGAAGGGCATCACCTTGTAGCAATAAGTCCCTCTGTCGGTGATGAATGCAGTCTTCTCGCGATCATCGGGATGCATCAAGATCTGGTTGTAGCCCGAGAAAGCGTCCATGAAGGTTAGGAGTTCGTTACCAGCGGTTGATTCGACGAGACGATCGATGTGAGGGAGTGGGTAACTATCCTTTGGGCATGCCTTGTTGAGGTCCGTGAAATCGACGCATATGCGCCATTTGCCGTTCTTCTTCTTGACGACGACCGGGTTTGCTAACCATTCAGGGTATCGAACTTCGGTAATAAAACCCGCGTCGAGGAGCCGGTCGACTTCGTCGTTCACTGCCTTAGATCTTTCTGGACCGAGTTTCCGTCGCTTCTGTCGGATGGGTTTGAACGTCGGGTCGACGTGCAGTTCATGGGAGGTAACTGCGGGGTCGATCCCCTTCATGTCGGAGGTCTTCCAGGGGAACGTTGAAGCGTTGTCTTTGATGAAAGAGATGATCTTTGAACATATGTCGTCGGACAGGTAGACGCCAACTCGGATTATTTTCGTTGGGTCGGATTCATCGATTGCGACTTCGCGAACTTCCTCCTTCTGGGGGTATATCTTGCTGAGTGGTTTACTGACGTAGTTGACGAGGGAAGTCTGTTGCTGCATCTTTACAGTTGCAATCAGCAGTTCTCTCGCGGCTTGTTGATCTCCCCGAATCGTCTGTGTTTTTCCGTCTTTGCCGGGAAACTTGACGCATTGATGGTACGTCGAGGGAACGGCTTTCATGGAATGCAACCATGGTGTTCCGAGGATGGCATTGTAGGGTGCTTTGGCTCGGATGACGGAGAACTTGACGGTACGGGTTATACCACATGCGTATACTGGAAGACGAATTGTTCCGATCATTTGCTCCGAGGCCCCGTTGAAGCCAGTGAGCGTGCGAGAGGAAGGCTTCATATCTCTCAAATCGACTCCCATTTTGTCGAGTGTGTCGCGAAAGATGAGATCAACTGAGCTGCCGGTGTCGATAAGGACTTTTGCGACTAGGCTTTCTCCGATGTCGAGGTCGACGAGGAGAGGATCGTTGTGTGGCGTGTGGACGCCCTTGGTATCTAGTGCCGAAAAAGTGATCTGGTGATCATTTTCGACTGGAGGCGGCCACTTCTTGGAGGTGGTGGCTTGTCGTTTGTAGTCTTTGACAGCTCGAACTGAGTCGCCGCAAGGAGGTGATCCTCCCATGATTACGCTAATGTGCGGATTGCGGGTAGCTCGCATTGATTCGAGTTGCTTCCTTAAATCATCGGTTGTGTTCTTGAATTGAAGAGTTTCTGCGGGCTTTTTCTTTTTTGATTCGAGACGTCGTCGCAGATCGGACCCTTTTGAACGGTTGAGTTGGATTC
This sequence comes from Brassica rapa, assembly GCF_000309985.2. NCBI lineage: Eukaryota > Viridiplantae > Streptophyta > Magnoliopsida > Brassicales > Brassicaceae > Brassica > Brassica rapa. The sequence goes on from NC_024803.2 coordinate 26,138,280, forward strand.
GCAGGTCATCGGCCTTTGAATTGAGCTGGTCGCGAAGGTCGCCGTTTTGACCTATTCTCCTGGCGCTGGATTTTGAGATGGTCGCGCGGAGGTCGGCGCTTCCTACGTGTTCGTTCGTAGCGCTCTTTCGCTTCAATAGGGTGCGCAGATCTTTGTCTGTTGTCGGGGAAGTGAGAGATTGCTCGACTTTGCTGTTCAGTTTGTCGCGTAAATCTGGTTGCATTGTCGAGGAGTCGTCGTCAGAGGAGTCACAAGGGCGAGAGAGTATGACTTCCACTCGTCGCCGGCGACGCGGATGACGTTGGCGGGGCCGACGTTGTTGACAGGAGTGCGCTCAGGGCTCGTTCTTTCCTCGCTAGGGGCCGTGTTCTGTTGAGACTTCTGTGCCTTCTTCTCCTTGTTCTTACTCCAACTTTTGGTGTTTTTCGGTGTCGTTGGAGAGGTGGGCATTTGAATTGTCCCGTTAGTGATCCCGTCGAAAAATTGCCCGATGAGGACTTTGCACTCTTTCGTATCATGGGAATCCCTTTTGGGGTAGAGGCACCATTTCTTTTGCTCCTCGGAGTTTGAACTCGCTGGTTCAGACGACTTTGATTGCTTCGAGGCGGAGTCTCGATCCCAGTGGTTCCAGGCTTTCTCTCGCGTGACGGCTGCTGTTTTTGGCGATTCCTCGTCGTCGACCGAGCTAACGTAGCCTCGCTTCTGAGTGGTGTTCCCACCGGATGAGTGCTGGCGGGGCTCAGGGCGGGTGTCGTTTGTTCGGGCGGGTCGCTGTTTCGCTGCTGCTTCTTTTGCAAACTTTGCTCTTGTGTCTTCTTCCATGCGGATGAAGTTGTTCGAGCGAGCGATGGCGTCAGACACAGATTTCGTCGGGTATCGGTAAAGATCCTGACGGAACGTGGAGTCAACGTGCAAAGTGTTCATCAGAGACTCGACAGCGATAGGATCAGGAATATCAACTTTCGAGACGATAGCGTTGAACTTCTCCATGAAGTCGCGGAGGCTTTGGCCGCTGGTATGAGTGAGGTTCCACAAGTCGGACACGGTCGTTTCTTGGTTGGTGAACATGATATAATTCTTCAGGAAGGCCGTCGAGAGGTCGTGGAAACAATCGACGGAGTTTTCTCTGAGGCCTGTGAACCAAGTAAGGGCCGGTCCTTCTAGGGTTTCGACAAAGAGTTGGCAAAAGCCGGCGTCTTTGTCTTCGTCGGTCAGATTTGCGCGTCGCATCGCTATGTTGAAGGACGTGACATGAGTAGAAGGGTCGGAGAGACCCTTGAAGGTTGGAAGACGAAGTTTCTCCATCTTCTAGAGCCGTACGCCGGTGACCCTTTGCGTGAAGGGTGTGCGAAGAGATTCCGCGAGTACGTGCTCGATTTGGGGCGCCGAGGTCGTCACCTGGTGGATCTTTGAGTTGATGTCGAGGACCGACTGTTTCAACGCGGCCAGCTCGCTTGCGGTGTCTGCGTTGATGTCGTTACCGGCGCTCTGGTTGTAGTTATCCCGCGCAGGTGCTACGTCGGTGGTTCGTTCAGTGGTGAACAGGTGTCGACGGTACTGCGCCGTTGAAGCTTCGGCGTTTGCAGCGATAGGGGCGAGTATTTTTGCTTTGGTCGACCGCCGCCTTCTGCGCCGCTTCTTGCAGGGCGAGGCGTGCCAAGATGGTTTCCATAGACGCAGGAGGGGGTAGCGGAGTTACTGGTGTAGGCGTAGGTGTTACCTCGGGAGCCGGCATCACCTCGAGAGCTTCGCGCTCCTCGCCTGACGAAGAACTGTCGTTGCTGACAACCATAGTACTAACGTTACTTTGCTAAAAATGCCCCACGGTGGGCGCCAACTGTTTGATCGGAAAACGGTGATAAAGAAGATGTGGGTTTAACAAAGACGTTTTATTATGGTCGGAAGAGACGATCAGTCGGTTACAAGAGAGATAAGAAAGTGCGACAGAGAAGAGGCCGGTAACTCGGAGAGCTACCGGAAAAGTACAAACAACGGCAAGATGAAGCAAAGGTGAAAACCCTAATCTAGCCGCCAAGTGTTAGTCAAATGATTTCGGATCCCTTTCTCGTTCCTCTTTCTTCTCCTTATATAGTCCTCTGATGTGTCGTTCTTGACCTAACTTAGGTCGTCTTCGTGGGCCTTCCTTATTGGGCCGAGAGGCCCGCATTCATCCGAGCGGTCGCCGAGCTGGGTGCCTCTTAGTCGACGTCACTCGACTCGAGATACTGTAGAAGCGAGCCGAGAGATTGACCCTTTAAGCCGACTACCCAAGCCATCATTTTCTCTGGTCCGGGCCAGGCCTTTTATTCCTTGAGCCTTGTGGGATGAGCAAATCCATCCCCTACAGATACTTCACTCCAACACCGATCTCGGATCCAATAGGATGAATGAAGATTTGACTCCTTTCTGAAAGGAATATGTGCGTAATCGGTAAAGAAGAAAAACCAAATCAAACGACACGGGATCTCGATGATTTGTGAAAGCGGCACAAGTTACAAGCAAACAACTCCGGTGAAGCCGGTACATTTATTTGTTCAACCTGAATCGGAATTGATAAGATTGATAAACAGATCCGATTTGGATAAATAATACACAACAAAAATCGCTTATGCGAAAAGGAAAATAGCCATAGCGAAACAAAAGAAAAAGTCGATCCGAAGATTGAACAAAAAACAGAAGAAACCTTGATCTCTAACCCTTAGAGAAATTTTCTCTCTCTAGAGAAAGAGAGAGAGGTCAATGTTATAGGAATTAGAACCCGCGCGGATATTAGTTTGTACATTTTTATATATCCATATTTATTTTTCATAATTATTGTTATATATTTTAGATGTATCATAATATAACTAATCCCCCCCATACATTAAAAGAGAAGTCATTTTAGTGATTTCTGATGACGTGTCGCTCATAAGTGAAGTTTCAAAAAAATTGTTATAATTTGATTGGTCGATTTTTTTTAATTTTTATTTATTTAAATTAGATCTAAAAATTTAAGGTAAGTCTAAAAACATTTAACATCACTTGCCATATAATCTAAAGAATATTACAAATAACAATTTATGGCAACTAAATCTCGAAATTATAGAAAGATTAATAATGTTAATTTTTATTACTTTTAATATTTATAAACTATAAAATATAATGAATAAATTTTTATATAAGATAATTATAATAGTTTTATATTATACTTGATGAATTGTATTCGAATATAATTATATAATAACTATTTTAAATATTACAAAATCCAAACATGTTTATTAATATGATTTTTAAATTATTTATCGTTGTTTACAAAATAAATTTATCAGAATTTTAAAATTATTTGTATAATGTTATAAATTATTTATAAGAATATAAATCCTACTATATATTGATTGAGAAGTCACATATGTGATTTTTTATTACGTGTTGATCATAACTGAACTCTTCAAATTGTTATAATTTGATTGACCGATTATTTTTAATTTTATTTATTATAATTATATCAAAAAGGAAAGGATAATTCAATTACCACTTTCCCAATAATCTACATAATATTAGAAATAATTATTTATGGTAACTAATTGTTGAAACTATGAAAGAGTAATAATGCGATCAATTTTTTTATATATTTATAAATTACATAAAATAATACACAAAAATGTTTATTTGAATTGATATAATGATTTTATATTCGTATAGAAAGAATTATATTTTTATATAAAGTATCATAATAACTATTAATGTCTAATAATTCAATGCATGCTTTATAAATAATTTGTAAAATTATAAATACATTTATAAAATTATAAATACATTTATAAAATTCAGACGTTTTAAATTATTATAAAAGGTTCTAAGTCATTAAGCTTCTACATTAATTTATTAAATTTATTTTGAAAATTTATCCTCTTATTACAATATTTTGAATTTTTTTCATTTTAATGGTAAAATTCCTCAACTATGTTTACTTAGTGTAGAAACCCCTAAACTAAATATTTACTGGTAGTAATAGTAATTATGACTTATCAGAGTTTAATTCATTAAATAAAGTTAGTTTAGGAGGGTTTTCGTTAAATACTTAGTTTGAGGGTTTTTGTCCAAAACAAACTTAGTTGGGGGGTTTTAACGTTAAAATTCCTTATTTTTTTTTCTTATTATCTATTATTTAAATCCCTATAGTGGGATTTGTTTTATCAAAAACCAGTTTCAATCAACTGACGAGATATCTTCTTTCCTAATATCATGTATTATATATATATATATATATATAAAACAAGATTTGAGTTATCAAAATTATGTATATATTATAACCAGAATATTTTTAAAAATTTATTAGAAGATATTTTATCTCATAGCTGAATTAAAATTTATTAGAAGATATTATATTTCATTGCTTCTCTTGAAAACTAGGTCATTTAGAAACTTAAACTAATTTGCTATATAAATATCGCACCACCCACATTAGTTTCACGCATCTATCTTTTAAGTTTTCACATGTTTTTTATCGTTATAATTTAAATTCTATTTTTGTGATCTTGCGCAGGTGTATGATAATCAATAAGTAACTCATAGACGGGAACACCATTACTGGTAATTTTATGGGGGATTCTTCTTCTCCGTTTATTTTTGTTCTCTTCCTCTCCATGTTGTATCTCTATCTATATTTTTGCATCTGTAGTGATTCAACTAATAAAAAGAGGCGACTCTGTTTATCCAGGAACTGATCATTCCTTTCGAAAAAGGTAATTCTTTTTTTTATAAAGTTAAATCACTTATCAAGAATATAATATAAGATATGTATGTTAATCAAGTGCAATTTATTTATTGTGCGTGATCATCTTCGGTACGTCTGAGAGCCAAAGGAAATCTCAAAGCTTTTTAAAAACTTTGAGACTCATTGATGTTGTCCTATCAATTATATAATTTGTTATCTTTAAATATTTTTGTTAGAATTACCTCTTTTCTGACTCAAAGCTTAGAGAAGGAAATCGTAAATCATCTCTGCTGTTACAATGAAACCAATGATAATAAATCTCAGGTAATTCAAATCTCTCTTTTATATTTCATGGCTGATTTTTTTATTGGGGTTTTGCGTGAAATATTTATTTTTTCTCAATTATATTTTTCTGATGTTTTAAGATTAATGTTAAATGTGATCGTTTTCTAAACGTTCTAATGTATTCTTTATTCATATGAACATAGTATAAATATTAATATGTAACACCGAGTCTTTCATATTAACCATATACATGTAACATAAGTATTAAATAGTTGTAAATATAATATTAATTTAATATTAATGTTAATGCCCGCTCATGCGTGCGGGCGGTCCACCTAGTGATATTTAAAAAACATGGACCGAATCAGGTAATATGGCTATTTTGTTACAAATATCCGAATCTGTTTTAAATAACATTGGTTATTTAGATATTTTTAGGTTCTTATACATCAGAACTGAATTCACCCATATCTAGAATGATCCAACTCAAAACTCACACATAAATTTATAATATGATAGTATTTTACTTAACAAAAAACTATTTCTATTTCACTTATTTTACCCAAACACATAAGAATATATTTTTTATTAGTTTATAAAATCAGTTATAAACTCACACATATAACCAAACAAATTTCAATAAAACTACTATTCAAGTTTTCAAACAATCTCAGTTCTTCAACTTTAATAATATAGATTTTGCATAAATAATTTAATATATTTTAATGATATTAAAATTATTATTTTTTGTATAGCATCTGGTCTCCGAAAACTCAGGACTGGCACAGTCCGTATGGCTACATACCAGGATATGGAATGAATCTCTAAGAGCAAGATTATCGCACGTCCTTGGGCTCGTCCTTAGGCTTTTTGGGCTTAAAAGAAAATGAAAAATATGGGAGAAAATGAAGGACGGGCCTTAATACGGGACTTCTTTTTTCGGTCCTTTACGTGCCAGCTGGCATTTTTTGAGCATGGGTTGAAGTCGTCTAGGGTTTGTCTCGACATTCGGTATCCATTTCAGCCTCTTCCTCTCCCGATTCAGTCTCGAAGGCGACGCAGTTGAAGAAGATTCTTCCGACGATTTCTCGCCGCAAACGAAATCCTCTCGGTTAGTTCGCAAGACGAGACCGATCTGTTGTCTCCACGGTCGACATCCTTCGATTCTCCTCCGTTTTCGAACCAAAAAGTATGCGTTCCTCTTCCATTCGAGATCCGTAGGATGTCAATTGAGATGATAAGATTGGTAATCCATTTGATTATGGTTTATTATTGTTAATCTTGTGTGTGGATTCGGTTGTCTGAGTCCATAGGACTTTGTATTGTGTCTGGATTCGGTAGGAGAGTGTTATGGTTGAATTTTGTTGTTAATCTTTGATTATTAGTTCATCTGCCATTCGAAATCGGTTCAAATTTGTTCTGTTTTTAGTTGCGAATTTTGTTGTTATGTACTGATTTAAGTAGCTTTAATTTTGCCTAGTCTCCGAAGTTGTGATTGTTTCGAAAAATGAGTGCCAAAACTTGGTAGCGTGTGATTGTTTTGTTGGTAATGTTGTTGTTGTGTATTAATGCTTTGATGGTGTATGCGATGGACAAACATGAGTTGATAGGTTGTAGTTCGATTTTGTAGTAACTATATTGCTTTTTAGTTATGTTTTACGGTCTATTATTGCTTGTTACAGTTGCTTCTGATGACACATTGTAGTTTAGAACGAAAATTGATTGTATTGTAAATGAGAGTGTGATAGCTTTGTAGTTCAAGTACGGTATTAAGTTCTGATTAGACTTTGGTAGATAATGGTTAGGTGGTTGATAGTTATTGCTTTTTAGGTCTTTTATGTTAGCTCTTTATTTCTCTTTAAAACCAAAGCGTGTTATTACTCTCCTCAAAGCTCATCCTTCAGCTTTATTTGGAATTCTCTTTGCTCTTTCTTTCTTGCTATGGATTCCAGAAATCAAAGTAGCCAGTACTCTGGCTACATTGGCATTCTTACGAGTCAACAACAATATGTTGTTCAGGAAAACATTCCTCCTGAAAGTTTTCCTTATAGTGTAAACATTGGAGGCTCCGATATACCTCCTTTCAGTTCGCAGCAAGCTCAGACTCCATCCCAACCTGATGCGACACCAGTGGAGCGTGTGGTGAGAAAGAAATGGACTCCTGCTGATGACGAGGATCTCATCAGTGCCTGGCTAAACACATCAAAGGATGCTGTTATTGGGAATGAACAGAAGTCAGGGACCTTCTGGAAACGCGTAGGAGAGTACTTCGCAGGTGCGACATGTGGGAACCGAAATTCGCACTGTCGATTTCCGTTAAAATAAGGAAACTAGGAAAACCCTAATTTCCCAGAGGTCCCGGATCTCTGCGAGAGCCAACGACAAGTGATCGAATATATGCGGAAATCATGAAAAGATAACAAACGAGTTTAGAGAAAACAGTAGATCTTATTTCGAGTCCGCGTAAGAGCGTTGCGATCATTACAAGAGAATACAAAGGCTTTGGCCGCAGGGGCCGTCAGCGAGTTACCTAGTTCTAGTAACATAAAACCCTAATCCTAGTTGAGTCGCAGCTCGATAACAAAGGACGAAAAAGATATCTAAAAGGCTTAGATTGATTTCGGACTGAACCTTGTTAAAGGCTGCCTACGTACCCCTTTCGAGGATCAAGCCGAACGTAGTTCAATTGATAGAGCTGGACAAGAGATCGAACTGCCTGGGCGAGTTCGTCTAGTAATTGAGTGCCAGTCATAGAAACCGAACTTGTCGAGAATAAGCCTAAAGTTTCTAAGTGCAGAGAATTCCGAATCTAAAAAGTTCTCCCTTCTGCTCCTCGCCTAGGACTCCTTATATACTAGCTCCAAGGTCGGTTTACGCTTTTACTCTTCTGCCCTTAAGCCGTCATAGCATAAAAATGGAGATATTCCATTTTTCCCGATCTTCACAATTATCTTCAAAACTTCCGTATTTATCCGCGGAAACTTGACATTTATCCTTCCTCGTGGGCCAAGCGCGAACCATGCTGTGGTTACGGGCTTTTGGTTAAGAAAAATCGTAGGATGGGCCTCGAGTCGTGTTTTAGGTCCCTTTGGGCCGTCTTCCGACTCGACACGTTTACTACGAGTTTTCCGCGGTTTCTAATCCGCGAAGTTTGATCGATGAATTAGAATAGCGGGAAACATGGACTGAGCTTGCTACGGTCTTCGGGAGATAGCATTCGAAGGTTTGACGAGAATGCAAGGACTGGTGTCGTATCGATGTTCGGAAAGGTTCAATCGCTACACAGCGACCGAACTTTGGCTCGAGCCCGGTCGCTATGTAGCGACCGAGCGAAACGAGTGCTCGGTCGCTACGTAGCGACCGAGCTTCGGCTGAGCTTGGTCGCTACGTAGCGACCGAGCTTCGGCTCGAGCTTCGGTCGCTACGTAGCGACCGAGCGGGACGATCGCTCGGTCGCTACGTAGCGACCGAGCTTGGCTGAGCTCGGTCGCTACGTAGCGACCGAGCGGGACGATCGCTCGGTCGCTACGTAGCGACCGAGCTTTGGCTCGAGCTCGGTCGCTACGTAGCGACCGAGCGGGACGATCGCTCGGTCGCTACGTAGCGACCGAGCTTTGGCTCGAGCTCGGTGCTACGTAGCGACCGAGCGGGACGATCGCTCGGTCGCTATGTAGCGACCGAGCTTGGCTGAGCTCGGTCGCTACGTAGCGACCGAGCGTGACGATCGCTCGGTCGCTACGTACGACCGAGCTTGGCTGAGCTCGGTCGCTACGTAGCGACCGAGCGGGACGATCGCTCGGTCGCTACGTAGCGACCGAGCTTTGGCTCGAGCTCGGTCGCTACGTAGCGACCGAGCGGGACGATCGCTCGGTCGCTACGTAGCGACCGAGCTTGGCTGAGCTCGGTCGCTACGTAGCGACCGAGCGGGACGATCGCTCGGTCGCTACGTAGCGACCGAGCGGGACGATCGCTCGGTCGCTACGTAGCGACCGAGCTTGGCTGAGCTCGGTCGCTACGTAGCGACCGAGCGGGACGATCGCTCGGTCGCTACGTAGCGACCGAGCGAGACGGATGCTCGGTCGCTACGTAGCGACCGAGCTTGGCTCGAGCTCGGTCGCTACGTAGCGACCGAGCTGTGTGCATGCTTGGTTGCCGCGTATCGATCGAGCTTGGCTTGTCCGCGGTCTGATTTCCATACTCGAGCTTGTCCGCGGCCGATTTGGATACATGTCCGTTGCCTTCGGACAATCGGTATTTAGTGGTTCGATTGAGATTTGGACGATATTTTACTGCAAGGCTGTTCGTAAAGATATCTTTACGAAGATTACTTTTCGTAAAAACGGTTATGCTGATTTTTACGGACTTTCAGACATTGATTCCGTCGTGACCGATTTTGACCCCAACAGTTAGCCCCCCAGCTCGTTAGAATCATGAGCTTCTAGCGTGAGGTTCTAGCGAGTGGCTTGGCAAGTTAGGCAAGGTAGGTGAGTTAGGCGGAATTAATGGTTGAAAAGGTCTGTGGTAAGTGATCTTCTCGCTCTCCTAAAAGTAGAAAACGCGATAAGATTGGGGCTGCGCCTTATGACGGCTGCCTACGTACCCTTGTTGAAGGGATCAAGCCTTTCGTAGTTCATCTTGGAGTTAAGGTTCTTATGACTAGTTTTCCAGTAGGACCTTTATGGTCTAGTTTTTATGTAGCGGTTATAAGGCGTGTTGCTGCCGATGGCATTTTGTATGGGTGTAGAGGGAAGACTACGAGTTGTCGTCTCGTAATCTAACTCTGTGTGAATTGCCATATCCATAATCTGTTTCGAGAGTTTTCCGCAGTGTGTAAACTTGCGGGATTTTCTGAAGACGTTCGAATATTGGCAAAGAGACAAATTTTGGGATCTCGTATCAGGGTGTTTGATACTATGCCTAGAGATGTTAGAGACCAGTGCGCTGGGTTTAGGGCAAGACCTAGGTTTACTCCTGGTTTTAGAGGGTGCGATGACTAATTCGACTTACGTATCCCGTTTCAGTTTCATCCTGATTCCATACCGATTTAAAGTCCGCGATAGGTTCTCGGCTTATACGACTTGTATGGTTGGAATCGAGCATCTCTCCGGAGACCGGAAGTGCTGGACCAAAATTTCGGATTTCTTTTATAGCGCTATTATCCTTGTGTCGGATGTAAGAGAGTCATCTTCTACGAGATGGCTAAGTCTGTTTAGGACGTTAAGAGTTTGTTGTGATCAGCAACAAACTTAATGGTAAAAATTACTATTTTGAGTCTTCGCGAAGAATATGTTTTGAGAAGATGTTAGTGCGTATGACTGTCTGGTCTTCCATGAAGGTGTTTTTATCGAGGAAGGAAATTTCGTCGAAGAACTAATCTTCAGGCGTCCGCGACGTCTCGCGATGCTGAAGATTTGTTATTCTTTCGTATGCCACGTTTCGTGCTTGAAATGTTCGCGGGCTTTGAAGATATTTCGCGATGTTGCGAGGGTTTAGTATTAGCCCTGTGTTTGAGAAACATTCTGGTTTGACTAAGAATGTTCGCAGCCAAAAATTGTTGTTCCTGCTCGGATGCTAATAGTTTTGTTTGCGATCGAGGAATTATGACTGAGGTGTCGTGTAAATTTGTCCATGGGAACAAGTGTTTTCCTTCATGGTGCTTTGTGAAGAGTTGGCCTTCCGAGATGTATTTCGTGCATTTTTTAGGATGTTTCGTATAGCTCTAGAAGCTTTGTTACGAATTTTTCCTTACATGCCGCGTATTGTGGTTAAAACGTTGCGGGCTTAAAGTGAATTGTGGAGCGTATTGAACTTGGTCAATTTTCGAAAAGTTTAGATTTTCCGTTAACCGTTTGGTTGTTAGGACTTAGTTTCGTTATGAAGAATTTATCATATGATTTCCGATTGTGGGCTATACGATAATTTATCATATCATATAACCGATTTTACGAAGGTCGTAAATCAGTGATATGTATACATATGTCAAAGTAGCATTGTTTCTGCGGGTTCTACGAGAAACGTTCCCGCTGTGATTTTGATCTTAGGTGAAAGTTGCTTGGCGTTACCCATGGAGTATTACCGAAGTTTATTTCAATACGATCTAGTCGCGGAACGTTTTTCATAGGTTTTTCGAGAGGATTCTCATGACACATTTGTTTCTTGAACGAATTGGTCAACCAGAAGTGGATCTAGCTAACCATCGGGAGGAAAGTGCTCCTTTTAATGTGCACGATGCTACATATATTCTCGAGTTTTCTTCGTCGCAAATGTTTTCGATACTTTTCCGTGACTTACTTGGTACAACGGAAACTGAAAGGAATGCTTTGGTGATTGAAGATTTCTCGCCGCTAAGTTTAAAACGAAACTGGCTTTCTGAAGCCGGAAAAGGCTTCAATACTTTGGCTAATCGTCGAGTTTCAGTTTGATATTGGTACAAGTTTTCTGTACGCATGATTGCGACAAGAAATGATGTATAGTTTTTGAGATTATGTTCATGATCGTCTGGATATGTTGCTAGCGTTTAGACGAATATTAAGATTGTCGTTTGCCTATTCTTGACGATTTGCAGAAGTTTTTTGAAGTTTGGGAGTATACGAGTATAGTATACGTACCTACTCCCCCTTTTTTTTTTACGAAAGAAAAACGGTTGAACCGATACTTTGAAGGGTTGTGTACGTTTCCTCTCCTGATGTTTGGAATGATCGATAATTCGGGACGATTTATAGACGACGCTTGGACTGTGATTTGGTTGTTTCCACGTTGACGACTTGGGATATGTCGGTTCCGAGAAAATTGCCAGAAACGAATCGGTTTTAAGACGACGTTCATGTCTCTAACTTTTTCTCTCTTTAGGAAGCGAGCTTGATATGCGTGGCGATCATTTCTCGACTTTCGGAGAGTTTAGATCGGTTTGCAAGATCTGGATGAACAATTATGGGACAATATATCGAGACAGGAAAAATCGCTTAAAACTTAGTTCGCTAGACTATCCGCCTAGGTTTTACGTTCCCTAAAGTTCTATGGCAGCCTCAAAGTAATTTCCTACGAAAATTCCAAGTCTGATTTCAAAAATTTCAAGTCGGAAATACCTTAGTTCTCTCGAAGATGCAGTTTTGTCCCTTCTCAGTTTTGCGTGCTCATTTCCGTTTCCTATTCTCGTGTATGTTCGCCATTTCCGATATTGGTGTTTACCCTTTGAAACTTGACATTTATCTTCCGAACTTGACTGTTATCTTCTCCTTAGATAAGACGTCGATTTTTGTAAAAAGGTCCAACGTAATCGTATAGTTAAGGCGGCTAAGGTGTTAAGTTAACCATTGCCGTTTTATACGATTAATCTGAATCCATGCGAGAAAATAGGTCTTTGCGGTTTTTTTTTTTTATATCGTAAAGTCTCAATGGTAACTTCAATCGAGGCGAAACAAGAGACGTTTCGATCGAGATTCGAAAGTGAACGCAAAGATGGAGGTAGGGTGAGCAGAAACAAGCCAAGGAGTTTAGGATGAGGTTTACTTGTTTTTGTCGTAAAATCTCAACGGAAACTCCGATTGAGACGAAACCAAAAGCGTTTCGATGAGAATTCAAAGGAGAACGCAAAGGAGGACCCCTTTGAGGCCTGACAGGTTGCTATAGCGAGTGAGGATGTCATCTCGGTCGCTATAGCGAGTGGAAGGGACCCGAGACGAGTCCCACTTGTTTTCGTCGTAAAATCTCAACGGAAACTCCGATTGAAACGAAACGAAAAGCATTTTGAAGAGGATTCAAAGGAGAACGCAAAGGAAGAACCCTTTGAGAATTTACAGGTCGCTACGTAGCGACTGACAGTCTGACAGGTCGCTACGTAGCGAATGGAAGCAAGCCAAGAAGCGTCCTACTTGTTTTCGTCGTAAAATCTCAACGGAAACTCCGATTGAGACGAAACAAAAAGCATTTCGAAGAGGATTCAAAGGAGAACGCAAAGGAAGAACCCTTTGAGGACTTACAGGTCGCTACGTAGCGACTGACAGTCTGACAGGTCGCTACGTAGCGAGTGGAAGCAAGCCGAGACGAGTCCCACTTGTTTTCGTCGTAAAATCTCAACGGAAACTCCGATTGAGACGAAACGAAAAGCGTTTCGACGAGGATTCAAAAGAGAACCCAAAGAAGGACCTTTCTGAGGCCTTACAGGTCGCTACGTAGCGACTGACAGTCTGACAGGTCGCTACGTAGCGAGTGGAAGCAAGCCGAGAAGAATCCCACTTGTGTTCGTCGTAAAATCTCAACGGAAACTCCGATTGAGACGAAACGAAAAGCGTTTCGACGAGGATTCAAAGAGAACCCAAAGAAGGACCTTTCTGAGGCCTTACAGGTCGCTACGTAGCGACTGACAGTCTGACAGGTCGCTACGTAGCGAGTGGAAGCAAGCCGAGAAGATTCCCACTTGTGTTCGTCGTAAAATCTCAACGGAAACTCCGATTGAGACGAAACGAAAAGCGTTTCGACGAGGATTCAAAAGAGAACCCAAAGCAGGACTTTTCTGAGGCCTTACAGGTCGCTACGTAGCGACTGACAGTCTGACAGGTCGCTACGTAGCGAGTGGAAGCAAGCCGAGAAGATTCCCACTTGTGTTCGTCGTAAAATCTCAACGGAAACTCCGATTGAGACGAAACGAAAAGCGTTTGGACGAGGATTCAAAACAGAACCCAAAGGAGGACCTTTCTGAGGCCTTACAGGTCGCTATGTAGCGAGTGGAGAGTTGGCTTGAGCTCGGTCACTACGTAGCGACCGAGCAGTGTGTGTGCTCGGTCGCTACGTAGCGATCGAGCAGCGTGTGCGTGCTCGGTCGCTACGTAGCGACCGAGCAGTGTGCGTGCTCGGTCGCTACGTAGCGACCGAGCAGTGTGCGTGCTCGGTCGCTACGTAGCGACCGAGCAGCGTGTTCGTGCTCGGTCGCTACGTAGCGACCGAGCAGCGTGCGTGCTCGGTCGCTACGTAGCGACCGAGCAGCGTGCATGCTCGGTCGCTACGTAGCGACCGAGCCGTGTGAGTGCTCGGTCGCTACGTAGCGACCGAGCAGCGTGTGTGCTCGGTCGCTACGTAGCGACCGAGCAGCGTGCGTGCTCGGTCGCTACGTAGCGACCGAGCAGCGTATGTGCTTGGTCGCTACGTAGCGACCGAGCAGCGTGTGTGCTCGGTCGCTACGTAGCGACCGAGCAGCGTGTGCATGCTCGGTCGCTATGTAGCGACCGAGCAGTGTGCGTGCTCGGTCGCTACGTAGCGACCGAGCTGTGTAATCGTTTTGTTGTGTTTCCTTTTTCCGCGATTAACGTAGGGATTTTTCAGCGGTTTTTTTGGGAGAACAAGTTTTATCCTTCCGAAATGTTTTCGGAAAACGTGTTTTGGTAAAACCCTTATGCATCGAGATTTGTTTACGGGGTTTTGATAAGATTTATCGTTTCCCTTCTTGTTTACAGGGAGGAATCGCGAGCTTGTTTTAGTGCTCTTCCTGTGGCAGAAGGTCGCGACTAAGTTTTCGATTTTGTTGAAAACTACGGCGTTTGCGTAAGCGTTGGCCATAGGAGCAGTCAGTGCTGCGAGTTTGTCTTTCATATATCCAAACATCGTTTCGATCAAGCGTTTTGTGGCCATGAGTAAGAGTAATCCGTAACCCCCCCTCCTTCTAGCGCCAAACTGTGAGAACCGAAATTCGCACTGTCGATTTCCGTTAAAATAAGGAAACTAGGAAAACCCTAATTTCCCAGAGGTCCCGGATCTCTGCGAGAGCCAACGACAAGTGATCGAATATATGCGGAAATCATGAAAAGATAACAAACGAGTTTAGAGAAAACAGTAGATCTTATTTCGAGTCCGCGTAAGAGCGTTGCGATCATTACAAGAGAATACAAAGGCTTTGGCCGCAGGGGCCGTCAGCGAGTTACCTAGTTCTAGCAACATAAAACCCTAATCCTAGTTGAGTCGCAGCTCGATAACAAAGGACGAAAAAGATATCTAAAAGGCTTAGATTGATTTCGGACTGAACCTTGTTAAAGGCTGCCTACGTACCCCTTTCGAGGATCAAGCCGAACGTAGTTCAATTGATAGAGCTGGACAAGAGATCGAACTGCCTGGGCGAGTTCGTCTAGTAATTGAGTGCCAGTCATAGAAACCGAACTTGTCGAGAATAAGCCTAAAGTTTCTAAGTGCAGAGAATTCCGAATCTAAAAAGTTCTCCCTTCTGCTCCTCGCCTAGGACTCCTTATATACTAGCTCCAAGGTCGGTTTACGCTTTTACTCTTCTGCCCTTAAGCCGTCATAGCATAAAAATGGAGATATTCCATTTTTCCCGATCTTCACAATTATCTTCAAAACTTCCGTATTTATCCGCGGAAACTTGACATTTATCCTTCCTCGTGGGCCAAGCGCGAACCATGCTGTGGTTCACGGGCTTTTGGTTAAGAAAAATCGTAGGATGGGCCTCGAGTCGTGTTTTAGGTCCCTTTGGGCCGTCTTCCGACTCGACACGTTTACTACGAGTTTTCCGCGGTTTCTAATCCGCGAAGTTTGATCGATGAATTAGAATAGCGGGAAACATGGACTGAGCTTGCTACGGTCTTCGGGAGATAGCATTCGAAGGTTTGACGAGAATGCAAGGACTGGTGTCGTATCGATGTTCGGAAAGGTTCAATCGCTACACAGCGACCGAACTTTGGCTCGAGCCCGGTCGCTATGTAGCGACCGAGCGAAACGAGTGCTCGGTCGCTACGTAGCGACCGAGCTTCGGCTTGAGCTCGGTCGCTACGTAGCGACCGAGCGGGACGATCGCTCGGTCGCTACGTAGCGACCGAGCTTTGGCTCGAGCTCGGTCGCTACGTAGCGACCGAGCGGGACGATCGCTCGGTCGCTACGTAGCGACCGAGCTTGGCTGAGCTCGGTCGCTACGTAGCGACCGAGCTTTGGCTCGAGCTCGGTCGCTACGTAGCGACCGAGCGGGACGATCGCTCGGTCGCTACGTAGCGACCGAGCTTGGCTGAGCTCGGTCGCTACGTAGCGACCGAGCGGGACGATCGCTCGGTCGCTACGTAGCGACCGAGCTTTGGCTCGAGCTCGGTCGCTACATAGCGACCGAGCGGGACCCGCTCGGTCGCTACGTAGCGACCGAGCGGGACGATCGCTCGGTCGCTACGTAGCGACCGAGCTTGGCTGAGCTCGGTCGCTACGTAGCGACCGAGCGGGACGATCGCTCGGTCGCTACGTAGCGACCGAGCTTTGGCTCGAGCTCGGTCGCTACGTAGCGACCGAGCGGGACGATCGCTCGGTCGCTACGTAGCGACCGAGCTTGGCTGAGCTCGGTCGCTACGTAGCGACCGAGCAGGACGATCGCTCGGTCGCTACGTAGCGACCGAGCTTTGGCTCGAGCTCGGTCGCTACGTAGCGACCGAGCGGGACGATCGCTCGGTCGCTACGTAGCGACCGAGCTTGGCTCGGGCTCGGTCGCTACGTAGCGACCGAGCGAGACGGATGCTCGGTTGCTACGTAGCGACCGAGCTTGGCTCGAGCTCGGTCGCTACGTAGCGACCGAGCTGTGTGCATGCTTGGTTGCCGCGTATCGATCGAGCTTGGCTTGTCCGCGGTCTGATTTCCATACTCGAGCTTGTCCGCGGCCGATTTGGATACATGTCCGTTGCCTTCGGACAATCGGTATTTAGTGGTTCGATTGAGATTTGGACGATATTTTACTGCAAGGCTGTTCGTAAAGATAATCTTTACGAAGATTACTTTTCGTAAAAACGGTTATGCTGATTTTTACGGACTTTCGACATTGATTCCGTCGTGACCGATTTTGACCCCAACACGACAGAGGCTGGTGAGAATACGGAGCATGTCCACTGTAAGCAAAGGTGGCACAAAATAAATGATCATACCAACAAGTTCTGTGCCGCATTTGCTGCAGCAGAGAGACAAGTTACGAGCGGTCAGAGTGACAATGACGTTCTAATGGTGGCTCATGAGATCTTCTACGCTAATAACGGAACCAAGTTTACCCTTGAGCATGCGTGGTGTGTCTTGAGGTATGAACAGAAGTGGATTAACCTGAACCCTCCTAAAGCTGCTGTCAGTTCAAAGAGAAAGACTGGTGAGGACGCTTCCCAACCTTCAAGTACCAACGTTGGTGAGGGAGAGATAAGGCCTGAAGGTATAAAGGCTGCAAAAGCCCGAAGGAATAGTAGTCAAGGAAAGGCTGTTGAGAACTATAGGAACATGTGGGAGCTCAAGATGGAAGATTTGTCAAAGAAGGAGAAACTCTCGAAGCTTGCTATACTAGACACTCTCCTTACTAGAAAGGAGCCACTTAGTGAGAGTGAAGAAGCTGTCAAGAATATACTCCTTGCTGAGTTGTTCTAATTTCTAAAAAAAAATCAATGTTTGTTTTCCGTGGTTGTGTTGCGTCTAAGATAATCCTATTGTTTCTTTTGTGCTGAGTTTATTTTATAATGTTCTGTGATGTCTATGTTCTGTGATGTTATGTAATGGGAACAAGTCTTGTCTAATATAATGCTTCTTTATTTGATTCTGTTGCGTTGAATTATGTATTAAGTTAATGCCTGATTGTGTTGCCATGAGTTATGTTTCATAAAGTAAAAAACTTATGTTTTTTTTTTGTTTGGAGGTTACAGAAGAAATGGGGCTGGATTATAGCTACACGCAGCCTTCAAAATCGGAGGACTATGGTGAGAACTCAGCAGACAGTGGATACAGCGAAACAGAATTCGATATCATGCTGGACCAAGCTGAGATTGATGCCGCGCAGGTTGTGTACCCTCCGCAGCCAGAGGTTGAGTATGGCTTCCCGAAGGAATGCTATTGTGGTGGCCAACCGGTTGTAGAGACGTCTTACACAAGAACTGATCCTGGGAGAAGGTTTTACACCTGTGAGAACATGGATGACGGAGATTGCCATGTCTGGAAGTGATGGGACGTCGCGGTGATGGAGGAGATGAGAGCTATGTGTACACAGTATGGCCTGCTGTCTCAAAAGGTAGATTCTCTATCATTTGTTACTGAGTACGAGTCACATCTTAACCGGGTGAAAGAGCTACATGATGAGACTGAGGAGACTCGCTAAGCTTGAGAAGATTTGTGGTGAATTAGGTAAAAAAATAACTAGGTTGGGAAAAAAGGATGAATTCGTTGTAGGGGTTATGGTTTTTCTATTAGTGATCATAGCCATTGTACTCATGGTCAAGTAGCCTTATGTTGCAGCAGTGTCCTCACGTTGTTTCAGTTGTTTATGTATGGTGCAGCATTGTCAAAACTTATGACTTATGTTTCTGTTGTTTAAACTTCAACTAGAACTTGTACTTCTTATGTAATATGTTTATGTATAATATGAACACAAGGTTCACGGGTGTTTTGTACTTGGTATGCAAGTTGGTACATCAAATGAACACAAGGTTCACGGGTGTTTTTTACATCAAAATG
This sequence comes from Brassica rapa, assembly GCF_000309985.2. Classification (NCBI taxonomy): domain Eukaryota; kingdom Viridiplantae; phylum Streptophyta; class Magnoliopsida; order Brassicales; family Brassicaceae; genus Brassica; species Brassica rapa. Next base: position 26,156,716 of record NC_024803.2, read on the forward strand.
AATAAGTATCACGGGTGTTTCAAAACAAGCAACATTCACAGGATGAATGATTCTAAAAAAATAAGTATCACGGGTGTTTCTTACATCAAAATCAAAACTACAACTCCTTTAGCTATATATATGAGATATCTCTTCTCATTTGAGCAACACAAATCATCCCTCTCTTTTATTTTCATTTCAAATAGCCTCATCTTCTCATTATCATTACCACCAAGATAATGATGATGATATTGATCTTGATACCCCATTTGAAGAATTTTTTAACAACGTACTATGCTCCTATTCCGGAACCAAAAGACCGAAAAAAACGTGTTTTTATCGAGAGACACCGGGAGGAAGGCCACAAGCAATTGTGGAATGATTATTTTTCTGAAACTCCGACGTACTCGAGCAATTTATTCTGGCAACGGTTTCGAATGAATAAATCACTGTTCATTCGTATTGTGCATCGTCTCTCTGCCAAAGTAGAGTATTTTCATCAAACACAAGATGCACTCGGACGGTCTACTCTATCCCTCTACAAAAATCTACCGCAGCAATTTGTCAATTGGCATATGGAAGTGGAGCTGACACGGTTGACGAATATGTCCGACTTGCCGAAACAACAGCTCGAAAATGTTTGCACGAATTTACCGCCGGTATAATCCTCCTGTTTGGCGATGAATACCTAAGGCGTCCCACCCCGGAAGATCTGGCCAGATTACTCCATATCGGCGAACAACGTGGATTTTCAGGGATGATTGGAAGCATCGACTGTATGCATTGGGAGTGGAAGAATTGTCCCACTGCTTGGAAAGGAATGTATTCACGAGGAACAGACAAACCAACAATTGTCTTGGAGGCGGTGGCTTCATATGACATCTGGATATGGCACACCTTTTTTGGAGCTCCAGGTACTATGAACGATCTTAATATTCTTGATCGATCACCTGTTTTTGATGACATTATTAACGGAATAGCACCAGAAGTAAAGTTTAATGTCAACGGAACGGAGTACGATATGGCTTATTATCTTACTGATGGTATTTATCCGAAATGGGCGACTTTTATTCAATCTATCAGACTACCACAAGGTCCGAAGAATTCATTATTCGCTAAAACCCAAGAAGCTGTTCGAAAAGATGTTGAACGTGCCTTTGGAATCCTGCAAGCTAGATTTGCTGTTGTCAAAAATCCATCTAAGTTATGGGATAAAGACAAAATATCAAATATTATGAGAGCTTGTATAATACTCCATAATATGATTGTCGAAGATGAACGAGCATCATTCACTCAGTTTAACGCTTTTGAATTTCAAGAAAGAGAAGATGAGGATTCATTTTCCGTCAATATGCCTTCACAACTCGGCAATACAATGGATCGTCGAACAAGTTTTCGGAATAGACAAACCCATCAACACTTAAAAAATGATTTGATTGAATATATATGGGCTAAATTTGGACATCTTCCAAATGACATATAATTTCTAAATTTATATGAATTGAATAAATTGTTTGTTTTGTTTTATTTATGGTGTTTGTATGATTTTCTGTTTTTTTATAAAAAAAATGTTTGTAATATTCTATGAAATGAATAAAATGTTTGTCTATTTCATATTTTAAAAATTTAAAACGTTATTTGTTTTATCCTAAACACATTAATTCTATGTTGCTATGTACTAAAATAAATAATTTATGTAGCTAAGGACAAATTATAGTCCCACCAATAATCACCATATTTAGCAAAGTCCCATAACAATGTCTTAACCATAACAATATTAATAGAAAATTCTAAGGACTCAACTTAAAGTCCTTGCAATAATGTTGCTCTAACCAATGATTGCTAAATATTTCCCTTTAAGATCATTTCGTTGGGAACTGAGCTTTTTCGTTTTCATATTTCCGTTTCTATTTTCTCGTGAAAGTTTGCATTACCTTTTAATTGTATTCAGATGTTAAGAAAAAAAGAGAATTTTATAGGGATAAAACATTGTTAAATCTTTGTTTATAGGGATAAAACATTGTTAAATCTTTGTTTGTTAAACATTGTACTCTATAAATTAATATATACTAAAAATTTCTATAAAATAATATAATTTTATAGTCTCAAATTAAGTTTTTGGTTCAATTAGTATATCGATAAATTAATATCTCTATAAATTAATAAAAAATATAGTTTTGGTGTAATCCCAACATTATTAATTTATAGAAGTTTCACCGTATATGTAATATATTTTGTAGATTTTCTAGATACCCAAGTTTGCTATATTTAAGTTAAAATTTATTAAATACCAAATATTTACTTTTGGAAATGTTTGTGAACTTTCGATTTAATGGTGGATATATATATATATATATATATATATATATATATATATACATTAGTATCTTTTACCATTTTGTATATTTTATGTGGTTAAGAAATAAATTCTATAACCGTATTTTCAAATTTTTACCAAATCATGAATTTATGCATTGAGATTTGTTACGATTTAATTGTTTGTGGATTTAAAAAAATTATAATCGATGTTATTTCCAATTTTCAGTGAGATATGATATTGATACCATTTAAACTGATTGTGTGTTCAAAAAATTATAAACCGATGCTAGATTTTTTAGTTCCTATATTCAGTGAGATTTGTTACCATTTAAATTGTTTGTTTTTTAATAGTATTGATAATCGATGTTATTTGCTACATTCATTGAAATTTGTTACCTTTTACAATTGAACCAACCAATGGTAGAATACATTGAGATTTATTAGTTTCTATATTCACCGAGATATGTTACCATTTAAATTGCGTATGAGTGTAAAAAATTATAAACTGATGCTAGATTTTTTTAGTTTTATTAGGTGAGATTTGTTATCATTAAAATTGTTTGTATTTAAATAGTATTGATTGAATATATGGTTATCAACCAACTAAACTTAAAAAAAATATCTCATTAATATTAAAAGATAAATATGTTTATTAAATGTGTTCACACACTAATTGATACGTGAAAGCCTCACAATTATTTAAAAATTAGAATATTGACGTGGCAGTCTTACAATCTTTTAAAATACACACTAATTTTTTTAACTTCTGTGCAAATAATGTAATGTGTTTACGCATTAATTTTTTTAATCAATTCAGTTTTAGTTTCTACATTTTTTAACCTTTGTATTAGTGAATTGAAGTTCTCTCCGTGCAACTAATGAATAATATCATTGTTGAAATTACAAAAATTACAAAATCATTAAGATGTACATCAACTAAAATTCTAGAATGAAAATGTTTTTAGAAATTGAAAATTTTGTATCTTACCAAACTTGGCCGTGGTTGAGGTTTCTGTACACGAAGGCAACAAATAATTGTGAGGGTTATGAATTAAGGAAACGAGCGTGAAAAACATCACACACAAAGTTGGACCTTTACTTTAGCCAAAAATTGTTTTTCTTTACACAGTTTTCATGTCAGACCAAAAATTAAAAACAAAGTAAAATTGTTAGAAAAAATGAGAAATCAGAAAATCTTTAAAAAGAAAGAAAATTCACGAAATCGATTGAAAACGTAATTCAGACGCCAAGTGAAGAGATCACATTATTTCCGACGCAACCCTAACCCCTTTCACTTGACTGTATCGTGGTTTATTATATTTATCAAGAATGGTTTATAAGAAATTACATGTTATTGGTTATAGTATATCAAATTTGCAACATGCCCAAAAATATCGACACGACACCCAATCAATTTTATTCGCTCTTTTTAAGTATGGTCCAATTAATTATGTATGTAAAATAAGCCCGAAATATTTGTTTTACATTTATTTTATTTTGCTTAATATTAGTAGAAGAATACAAGTCTGAGTAAAATATTGGTTCCGAAGAACTGAACCAAACTTTACTTGAAAGTAATATTAAAGACAAACTAAAACTGATTAAGTATCTATAAAGATTTTTGACAGTTTTAGTGGTTTTTATCTGGTTCAACAACTTTAAAATCCAAACTGGTTATATGATCGTTTCATAGTCAAATTTGGTAAACAATCAGTCTGGTTTTAAAAACATTTTAGGAGAGATAAAATATCTTTGGATTACAATGTACACATAGACATTATGATTCTTTTTCCATATATTTTTCTTCATTTAAAAATAAATATTACTGAAATTTAAGCAAAACTGATTTTAATCAGTAAATTTTGTTTATTTCATTCAAGATTTTTTGTATAGATATATAAAACGAATGAATATTATTGATGTTATTTTTCAAACAATGCCAGTACATTTAATTAGGTGATTTCATCTTGGATACGTACTTCTTAAAAAGAAAAATCTGGGACACATACTTATCTTTCACAACAACATTTTCTTGGAGCACAGCGTCCTCTAAGAAAACCCCAATCAATACAAAAGTCATCACAACCTAATTCTCCTCTAGTATCACACGGCCTCGAGAAGTCGTAGCATATTACCTGCTTTATTTCACCGTAACCTATTTATACGAAAAAACAATTTAAATCAATACATATTAATTAATCAAAAATATTTTAAAATGGGGATATAAAGACAAACCATTACCCGGAGTATCAGCGGTAGCTGTAGTACCACAATGAACAGAAGATACAATGAAAAATATAGTAAAAACAAATGTGATTAAAGTCTTCATTGTGATAGCCATTTTTAATATCAATATAAGCTATTCTCTGTAACTTTTTATGAGTTTTCTCCAAACATTCTGAGTATATATAATAGCAAAAACATACATTTTGAGAAGTATTTTCTTAGTCAAATATAAAATATACTCTTTCCTTTTATTTCTATAAAGATATTTAGTCATAACAGACTAATAGAATTAAAGTACAGTAAAAACTCTTTAAATTAACAATGTTGATACTTCAGTATTTTATTAATTTATCGAGTTATTAATTTACAAATTCCTTTTTGGATTTTTAATTTAAGATATATTTTTTTCTAAAATAAAAGACATTGAATTTTAGTGTATATACTACATTAATTAAAATTTTGAAATTTGACGTTTATATTAGTTTTTTTTATTGTCTGAGATATATAAAATATGCCTAGTTGAATTTAAATGTGGTTTAAGATATAATTTTACTAAATCTCGTCAATGTGTTGACACACTAATTTTTTAATCAGTTCATTTTTTTTTTGCATTTTTGCATTTTTAACAATTGTATTAGTGAATTGAAGTACTCTCCATGTAACTACTGAATAATATCATTGTTGAAAAATAATTTACAAAATCAGTAAGATTCGTATCAACTAAAATTCTAAAATGATAAATTTTTAAAAAATTGAAAGTTTTGTACCTTGTAGAACTTGGCAATGGTTGAAGCTTATGTACACGAGGGCAACAAATAATTGTGATTGGTTATGAATTAATGAAACTGAAGTGAAAAACACCACACACAAAGTCGGATCTTTTGTTTAGCCAACTATTGTTATTCTTTACAGACTTTTCATATCAGACCAAAAATTAAAAACAAAATAAAGTTGTTAGAAAAAATCCTAATTCAGAAAGACTTTAAAAAGAAAGAAAATTCACCAAATCGATTGAAAAACAAAATCTCTAAGTACAACGTAAAATAAATAATCTAATCAACTATTTCACTTCGCACATGGCGCGGATCACTACCTAGTATAATGTATATATGATATCACATACTAACAATACTTTTATAGTAGAACTTTGTTAACCTTAAGTTTGGTATAGTTAGACCTTATACCCTATATATAATCGAAACCGTAAACCTATATAATTGAAACCCTAAACCCATATAGTTAAACTAAAATCAACATATAATCTAAAGTATATTATATGATATGATTGTTGTATGGCGTAAAAGAACATATATAATAGGAAATGTTCTACATATGTGAAGAATTATAATAATTATCGTTTTATGTTATACCATATGATTGTTTAATATTAAAACATATAATATTTTTTACTCTATGTTAAGAATGAACATAAATATTATGAAAAATCTATGAATGCATCGTAAATGAAAACCGAGATCTATATAGTTTAAAACATGATCCACAAAATTCAAAATCTATAACCAAGATGTTTGTTTGGTTTGGTCACATCATAACCGAAATATATATAGTTTAAATCAATGTTCTAAAATTCGTTAGGCGGTTACTAGGCGCTTTATAGAGGACTAGCGACTAGGCAGATTATTCGGGGCCTAGACAAGGCCTAGGCATTAGTAAATTATAGATTTATTTTATTTATATTATACACTTATATGACATATTTAAGTTTTTATGTTCAATTATAAAATTATTATGAAGAATTATGAAAATTAGATATATAAAAAATAAGAAATTTGACAAATTTTTAGATTTGTAGTAATATTATTGCTTAATTTTACATATTTAGACAAATTTAAATCCATTTAAACAGGTTTTAATCGATTTAAGATGGTTTAAACCAATTTGAATCGTATAAATCAGATTTTAAAAAAATTATTTCGGATAGGACCGAGTTGCCGTCTAGGCAGGGGCCTAGGCACCGCCTAGACCGATTTTTAGAACCTTTTAAATATTACCATCGTTAGGTTAGATTTTAGGATAAGTTATTTTTAATATTAAGGTTGTAATCGTATAAAATATATTGTATAGTATATTTTAAAATTTTCACTTAGAAACAAGTTGTGTCCAACTTTGTGATTCTGTTTTAATAAAATTGATTTCAGTATAGTTGATAAGGAGTGGTTGTATCATTGTTCTAGAAAAGAATTTGAGCGGGGATATTAAAACTTTTGAGCTAAACTGCATAAGTGCATAGGGTGATATTTTTTTTAATTCCTCCAATAGTCTTGCTTGATTTTTTAGGTTAATCTTCATTCTTTGAGAATTTTAGTGTAGTTAAAATTTTAATGATTTCTTCAAATTGGTCTAATAAACCCAAGGAAACAACATTATAATTTTTCAATGAATGAAATGAGAAGTAAATATTTTTTAAAGCTAAATTTGATACATTTTTCTGTCTTCATACTCAAGTAGAATTTTAGAGTACATATCCATACCGATTAATAACAACAGAAAAGAAACTCAATTTCTTTAGTGAGGATTCTTTGTCAGACCATACAACGATGCCGACTCTGCTGGACCCTCCTTACATCAACCAAGGTAATTTTGTTTTCTTCAAGTATTTTTGAATATTTTTAATGGATATTTAAATGATAAATATATATTCAGTTATGTTAATTTTATATATAATTAGTATTTTTTATATATTCGGCCCATTCCATTCTGATTCGGTTTAGTTATTTCAGATAGGAACCATTTAAGTATTTGAAGATTACAGTCCGGTTTTGATCTGGAGAATTTTGGTTCGATTTCGGTTTCGGTTTGGTTATAGTTTTCTTTTGTCCAGGCCTATATATATATATGGTTTGTAAGATTTTTTATTACTCTATTTATAAGGTTTTTGTCTAAAACCGAATTATCATTAACCCCATTTAGCAGTCATCTGTAAGAAGAAAAATATTGGTACACTAAAATCTTTATTCTGAAACGAAGTATATACTTTATAAGAAAAATAAAACGCCTCTAAGAAATAAAAAAGACAATACAAATGTTCTATAGACACAACAAGAGAAGCTCAAACTCAACAGCCGTACGGTAACCATTCACTGATACCAAAATAAAAAGAGAAACCATTGAAACACACAAAAAAAAACCTCGAAACGTGACTTACCTCTCTCTTTGTGTGTTTGTAAACTGAAAGTTTCTATTGAGAAGAAACATAGGTACAACAAAAAGCTGTTCTTGAATCAGAAACATTACTAATCCCCAAACTCCACAGCGCATTACCAAATATGAGAAGGTGGCCATGTTGTTGATGATGATATGAGTCAATGGATGGTTTGGTCGGAGAATGGTTCTGCTAGCCGAGGAGATCTTTGAATAGTGTAGGGTTCTGACTTGTTGGGTTCACACCCATTTGTCTAACAAGAGCATCTTTCTCGAGAGCTTCCTGTGAGTTTGGTCCTTTTGAGGTTTGGGATTGATATGTGCCTGGGTTCCCTTTGGAGCTATCAGACAGTTCTGATAAGAGAGAGTCAACACTTGTGGTTGTGGTCACAGGCGCTGCATCTGAGTATAGTACTCCCATCACATCGGTTGAACCACCATCTTGGCTCGAAGAATCCATAAGCCCTTCCAACTCTTTAAAAGGATCCGTTGCTGTTACACTTGTAGCAGTTGGCTCGCCAAAGTCGAGCAAGTCTGGTGGCGGCTGAACAGGGATTGGATTTTCCTTGGGGGGTTTGCTAGCTGTTCCTTTTGCTGGCTTGTGTCCACCAGAAGATGACTTCCTATCAGATCTTGACGATGATGATCCACCAAACAAGGATGCAGCGAGTCTCTGTTTCTCAGGATAAATTTCGGGTTTCTTTGATTCATAACTGCTTCGAGGTTTTAAGCTAGATGAGCCAACTCCAACATCCGGGTGACTACTGGTACCATTTGCTGCTTGCGGAGGAGTAGAAGAAGCGGATGTGGACGACTGATAGCTGGGTCTACCCCATTTTTGTTTAACTCCATCGAGTCGCAGCTTGATTTCTGATGACTCTCGTTCAGACACGGAAGAAGTTGAAATTGGCTGGTGTGCCTCGCTGTAATAAGAAGGCTCGGGTAATGGAACAAGCTCGGTCGAAGCTTGTGTTCGCAATGATGATGGCTTTGGACGTTCATAGGCTTCAAATCTAAGAGCATGAGATGGAACCTCATGATGATCTTGGGAATGGTAATCAGTTGTTTCCAGCATACCAGAGCGCTCTCTCTCAGATATATAAGGTTGCGCTCCACTCTCAATAGCTTGTTGGATGTAGCCATTGAGAAATGAAAGATCTTTATCAACCTAAATTCAGGAAAAAAAAAAGAATGACTGTGAGATTCAGGAAATTCACGTTACAAGGGAATGCATGAAGAGAAAAGGTTACCTCGATGTCTTCGCAACTAGCATCTAAAGGTAGTATACTCTCCACAGCACGGGCATCTAGAGCAAGGAGAGCCTGAAGTTCATATGCACGTTGCTGCAGATCTGTTGAATGTGAAGCAAGTAGCTCCTCGATCAAAGATTGGCACTGCATTAATAAACTAATCAGTCCATGACAAAAGCATGCTATAGATTGTGTTTTCGATTCCAGAAACGTCTAAAGATACAGACCTCTGGCAAAACATCCACCTTTCTCCCAGATGCAATTTCAAATGCATAAATCTTCATCAGTGCAGAAACAGCATATCCCTTCAAAAAAAAAACAGAAAACAATTACCATTTTTCAAGCAGTAAAAATGGACCTGCGGTTGGATGTAATATCATCACCTCATATGTACAATTTACTAGTAAAGAACCTTGATCAGACATCTATAAATAAGAAAGTTGTTGATTTATTACACTGACGAGTTAGCATGCAATGGGTTAGTCACATATGCATTGCATTCAGTCTTCACTATGTTGTCCCTATGAAGCTAACATGAACGGAGATCTCAAATAGAACTCGAGTCGTACAACAAGCTACAGGATAAACAACTAAGAAGGCAAAAGGTTTCTAGATGCATCATATTGAATGTTGCCGAGCTACCTTGACAGTTTCATCACTTGAGTATGCATCAGCCACATCGCACAGCTTTCCACTAATATAGGAGGCAGAATACTTCCCGTCAGCTGTGCCATATTCTCCCAACACCCAAGAAATGACCTGGATATTAAACCCAAAATCAACAAGCATAATTTGATGTGCAAAAAGGTAAGTGGAGAGGTCAGAAAACAAAATCAACCTGAAGAAACAGGGATGGGAGCTTTGGCTCGCTCATAATCTGCAAGTACGATTCTACCTGCATCGAGAAAAGTACATTCATAAGCACAACACAAAAACAGAGTATCTAAACCAATGAAACAAAACCGGGAAGTAAGACAGATGATCAGAGTTACTCCTAACTTAAGTATTACCATTTGAGATATCAACTCATTTATGTTAAAAAGGAGACCATATATCACCAAAAACTAGAACAACCAATCTCTTTGCACACGAAAGCAGAGCGAACACAAAGGGAATGAACAACATACAGCTGATAATCTAAGCTTGCTGTCTGCATCGTCATCGTCCTCTCCGAATCCTTCAGCAATCAAACGCATCAGATTATGTGCCACCTTAATATTTACCAGATCTCCTGCATGCTCGAAAACTTTGTTCATGATCTGCATTATGGTAGATTTTCTGTCAACCAAAACAGAGTATATAAGTAGGCAGTGTCCAAGAGAGGTCGGCTTACTACCTGGATGAACCATTGATTGCTTGGAGCGAATTGTTCGGCCAACTCAACACAACGAGATGCTATCTCAGTTTTGTAATGATTGTCATTGATACTAATCATGTAATCAATCATTCGGTCTACAATCACTTCTACATTAGAGGACTTGGTCATTTTGTACAACAATTCAAAAGTTTTCCTCTTTAGTGTATCATCTGGATCCTGTTGAAAGTAACCAACGAAAACATTAGGCAACCCAAAAAAAAACGACTGCTGAAATGACAAACAAAAAACTAAACGGAGTTTCCTTTATAGTTGCTCACCTCCAAACAATCTATCACAGCAAGTTGGTGCTGCTCAGCAATGTCAGGGCTTATTTTTATCAATCGACCAAGACCATCAATCCCCATGTATTTCAGATTGTGACTATCACTCTACAAATAGTTACCACAGGATTTAGGTACAATCATAAGTGTATAAACTCACAAGTCAGAAAGACCAACCTTCAAAAACTTGGAGATAGCATCAGCAGCAGCTTCTAACAGTTTGGGGCTTGGAATTATACAAGAGATAGAGCGAATACACTCATAAAGGATGGCATTTCCTATATTGGTAGAAGAATCACACTTTTTGAACAAATCCCCAAGCACCATATACATAATTTCACTCGCACTCTTATCACCACTACCCAGCAGAGCCATAATCTTCAGCAACTTGATCTAAAAGACATAAAGTGACAAACTTGATGTCAGCAATTGCAAAAGTTAAGCGACAACAGACTTACAAAGCCAAAACCTGGATGAAGGGAGCAGGCATTTGATGGTAGTCGTAACTCTTTGGCAAGCGTCTCTCAGTGACCTGTTTGAGAATGCTGACGAAACTACTGACTAAATCCTTGTAGGAAGCAACATCTTCAGTAATGAGATCAAAGAGAGGACAAAGCGTCGCACCCATCACTCCCGGATCATTATCACAGAGCCTCTTTCTGAAATTGGAGATCAAATGCGAAACCGAAGAAGGAGACTTGCGATGAAACCTGTGCAAAGCCATGATGGCTTTCTTCCTCACAGCTTCCTTGTGGTGATTAAGCAAGTCAACCACCTGAGGCAAAACCGCCGGTATGGTCTCCTCATTGATCAGCCTGCATATCGCATTAAGGGCCGCGCAAACAACGAGGTAGTTATCGGACCTGAGATCTTTCTGAATGGTGTTGACGATGAGGATGATGAGATCGTGATCCTCGTTGAGAAAGAGCGTGACTGCTAAGTAACCGGTGCGCTTGAGGAGGAGATTGTCGTCGTGAGTCATCTTAACGGCGTGAATGTAGCCGAAGGAAGCGTCGTGGCCTAGCATCTCGATGTAGACGAGGCGTATGATGTACTCTTTCATCTTCCTCTTGGGGATGTCCGGCTCGAGGAGCTTCCGTTTGAGTATGTCGATCTCGCTGAGCACGATTCGATCTTCCTCGGCTTTGGATCGCGCCTCGCCGATTGATTTGACCAGATCGAGAAACTCCTTCGACTGACCAAACCCTCCTTGCGATCCCATCGCTAGCTCTCTCCCTATTGTCTTCAGCTGCTCCATCCGATTGATCGATTAACGACGAACGGAGATTGGATTTGGATTGGCGTTGTTCCGATCAGAGACCATGCGAAGTATCCTCCGACTTCTTTATGCGTGTTCGTTCCCGTGAGCGTTCGGCGATAAAATCAGATCTGGAAGGTGAAAAACGTGAAAGTGTCTTTTAGTAACTAAACAAAAAAAGAGAGAGAGAGTCTTGTCTTGTCGCCTTTAGCTCTAAAGACTATAGCCAAACCAGGTGGGGTGGTCATTTGATAGCTAAACCAACACGCGTGTGCATATGAGCTTCGAATACCAACAGCAAAATGTAGAAAGTGTTTCAATCGTCGGAGTTCCGGTTTAATCCAAAATGTAGAAATTTTTTATAATCAGTATTTTATATTTTTTTTTTTTTGTGCAAAAAAAAAAAAAAAAAATTGCTTTATTTTCTAATCAGTATTTTATATTAGTTATCGATTTATTTATACAAATACTTTATAATTATTCAGTTTGCTTTATTGTAAAATTTGTGTTTCCTACGTACTTTCTCTTATCTTCAAATACGTTAAATCCTCTATTGAAAAGCATATCAGGACAAGAACAATGCTTGTCTAAAGGCTTGGTTGGTTAGGCGAATGACAACTTGACTTCTTTTTTTCTTTTTTTTTTTTTTTGAATGTTAAATTTAATTCAAAAGAAAAATCTCTTATTACAACAAGTACAACCTATTTTAGATTTTCCAATTTGTAAAGAGATCTTCTACTCTTATCTTTCCCAAATTGCAACAATCAAAAAATGAATAAGAACTTCTATCTTGTGCTAAACCACTTTACCATTCCACCTTCATACTTCTTGTCACCCTTCCTTCTTATCACTGTAAACTTGTTTCTCATCTCTTTATCAATCCTCTTGGTAATAAACACTGCAGGAGCAGGCTTCTCTCCATGTCTTCTTCTATTTCTCTCCATCCAAATAGCATGTACTGCAGATTGAAACACATGCCTCACTATAAACAGGCTGAGATTATCCCATGTGGAATCAGTTGACAGTAACCCAATAAGATTATCCCACTCCGTCGTATACAGACTCCTCATCACCCCCCCTTACCAGTGTTTCCCAGATTTCCTTAGAGTAAGAACACTCAAAGAACAGATGCTTTCTCGTCTCTATTGGCTCATTACAGAACCCACAAGATACATCCACATTTAAATTCCAACTTCTCAAGCGATCACCAGTAGATAGTCTTCCATGAATCGCAGTCCAGAGAATAAAAGAATATCGAAGAGTTGCATGTTTAAACCACACAGCTTTGTGCCAGCCACATAACAAATGCTTCTCTCGCATTATATACCAAGTTTCTCTTGTAGAAAAAAACCTTTTGTATTTGCCATTTTCAGTTTTCCACAGTGAGACATCTTCCTCTTGAACCCAATTTGCTTTATAATGCTCGATTTCCATCTCTACTCTATTCAAGAGTGGGATGCGATGTTGTCTTCTTCTATGATTCCTACAAGCCGCAACCTTATCATTAGCGAGTATTTCCAAATCAATGTGACCTCTTCCACTTAAGACATCTTGCAGACAACCCAAAGAAGACCACTTTTCAAACCAGAAAGAAGCTTTATTACCATCCTTTACCTCCACCTTATAGAGCATTTTTGCAATATCCCGACATTTCAATATCTTCCGCCACATCCAAGTCCCAGACTGATTATTTTCCTTCACCATCCAAATAGACCCCTTCCTGATAAGATAGCTTTGAACCCAATTTACCCATAAAGAATGAGATGATAATATCCTCCAAATCAGTTTAATACAACCCACCAAATTCACTTCCTTTAACGGCCTAATCCCCAACCCACCTTCTTGCTTTGTCTTACAGATATCCTTCCAAGCAATCTTATTCTTCCTACCATTAAGTTCCGGACCAGACCAGAGGTATGCAGAGCAGATTCTCTCAATCTCCTTAATACAGCTACTGGGGAGTCTAAATGCAGCCATCCAAAAATTGGTTAGGCTCATTATGACTGATTGTAGCAATTGTGATCTTCCCGCGTAGGAAAGAAAACACCATGTCCATGAGCTTATTCTTCTCCTAATCTTCTCTATCAATGGCAAGTAATCATTGACAGTCATGCATTTAGTTAACAAAGGGAGTCCCAAATAACGTACCGGAAGTGTCCCTGATGCAAATTGAAACTGGTTTTGAACTTCCTCTCTCTTTTGAGCCATACCACCCGCCATGAATAAAATTGATTTCTCCATACTTATCTGCAACCCACTCATTCTATCAAATCTGTCAAAGACCTTTAGTATGCCTTCTATTGATTTTCCTGTGCCATCAGTAAACACCATTAAATCATCTGCAAAACATAGATGTGTGATGTCTATGTTTTTGCATTTCGGGTGATAACCAATCTCTCCTCTACCCGCAGCTTCATCAATCATTCTTGACAACACACTCATACATATGACGAAGAGGCATGGAGATAAAGAGCAACCCTGCCTAAGACCTCGCTTGCTCTGAAAATAGCCGGCCAACTCGCCATTAACTTGCACAGAGAAGGACGGCGATGTGATACACAAAGAGATCCACTGAATAAGATGTTTAATATTGAACGATTATAGATGTAATCCACCAACGATACTACTTATTTCACGTTTCATCAGAGTAAGGTAAATGAAAGTCTTAGAATGAGTAAATTTGACAGTTTTTCCTTTTTGATCATTAAAATCAAGTCAAAGAAAATTAACAAAATATTGAAGAAAACCATAATTTTTTTAAGAAATTAGGAAGAAAGATAAACTCGATAATAAATATCATCATCATCTACATATGTATATCATATCATTTTAATATTTTATTTTAATAATTTTAAAATATATAAAAAATAGTTTGAAATGAATGTTAGTTATTATCGTCTTGTATAATTTACATGCATTTAAAAAAAATGAATACAAAACTTTTATCGTTTTATACCATAAACCAAAATACAGTATGATTTATCTTAACTAACAGAATTAATATATTTAGCTAGATTAATATATTTATATTAAATTTAAAACTTCTGCTTAGAAAGATAAATTAACTTTAAATAAAATTAGTATATATAATAATATTAATTTAATAATATGGTATAGGTAACAGTCAATATAAATTAAATCAATGATACATAATTATTTATGTTTAAAATCTAATTATTTATTCAGATAAAATGATTTATTTGGTTTCTAAATGTAATAAAATATTAAATTAACGCTATTAAGTTATCTTCAACAATTATTAATGGAACTTAATTAGTTTATAAAAGTCTAATTTGATTTATATTGTAAATATATAAAATAGAAATATAAAATATGATATTAAAATTTTGCTTAAAGCATCTAAAAATGTTATGTTCAGATATTTGTGGATCGAGGTTCCTGAATTTTAATGGTTTTAACTTCTTGCTCCCTCTCTATCTTATCTTTTGGCGGGTATGTATGAATGTCTTTGAAGAACGCTTAAGTCGCTGATCTTGGTTCAATAAGTGTGGGTGGTTACTGTTTTGGGTCGTGACAAGAGTGGTTCTACTGGTTCTCATTTGAAGATTCAAATGGTCTTATTAGTGTTACGATATGGTGGAAGCTGATGGAAGTACCGAGCGTTGAGATTCCGTCAAATTGTTTCTTTGGTTCTTGGATAGAATCATAAAAGTTTCTTCAAATCCAGAAACAAGCTTCCTTAACTTTTTTATATCCGCAATTTGAAGATCAGAGCACTTTTCCCCAATGGTTGCTATCATCACGACGCCTACTTCAGTTTTCTCAGCGAGATTTGGGCTAAAGTTTTAGTACTTCATTTCATAATAACTCTAGTTTATTCTTATTATCGTAAATTGTAAATCGTCGAAGGATTGTGATCCTTGTTGTTTATGGCTATGGAAAGAATGTATTTTTGCTGATCCATATATATCAAAGGAGAAGCATTGTAATAAATGCATTCACACTATAATAGACACGTGGCAGTTTCACAATGATTTGATAATAAATATGTTAACGCATTCATACTATATTCATAAATGTGTTCACACTATGTACTTTGCAATTTTTTTTAATATAAAACTCACATACATGATTTTAATAAAACTCTCGATTTTTCGGTTTGAATAAAAATAGATAACGAATCAAAAGCCAAACTATATATATATATATATTATTTTTATTGTTTCGGATAAAGTTGAGCAAAATATTCATAAATTTTGATTCGATTCGTTATCCGTTTTGATTTGAACCAAAAAATCTGGATATAAATACGTAACTCTACGAAACAAATCAATTACTAAAATACAATATAAAAAAAAAAAGCAAATCACAAATACCAATACTTTTATGAACAGATATCTAATTCGATATGTTATATGCATATATATATGTAAAGAATTATATATATACGTTATATATATTATACTTTATATCAGTTTTACAATATTTTTATGAATTAAATTTATTATATTAGGTACTAGAATTTAAAAGGTTAAATAATGTTATTATTAAAATTTTCAATTATTTTTAAAATTTTATTTTATTTACGGATCAAATCGGATATTCTTTAAAATTCTAAGATATTTCGGATATCCGAGTCACCGAATATCTAGGTGGCTCAAGATCGAATCGACGCGAATACTTCCAAATACCCAGATATTGATCTGTACCCACCCCTCTTTACGGATACAATTTTATTTTCTTTATATGTAAAAAATGACTAATGTCAAGGCCTTTTTATTTTAAATTAATTTTAATTTTATCTTTCATGTATTGTTTTGAACAAAAATGCCATTTAATATTATTTAACAATATCTTTATTTATTTGTCAACTATTTTTATGTACTTTTTACATACACATACATGTGCACCTTGATGTGAGCACCTTGTAACTAAGTATTGACCACAACTGAAGTATCTAATTTTTTTTTTAAGCTGAAATATTTTTCTTAATGCTTCTTTCACTACAGGCCAAATTGTAGTGAAATGATTTATCTTGAAAGTTTTCTTTTATTTTTCTTAAAATATTATCTGTTTAGAAACTATTGGTTCGACATGACGGCTATCTAAAATTCATAACATGAAAATAAACAAATAATATTAATTTTGTTTTTACCGGAAAAAACCAAAAAATCAAAATTTTAACCAAATAAACTAAATGAATATTAATTTAAAATAATAGTTATATTTTAGAAGATTAAAAACAAAAACAAAAATTAAAACTGAACCAATATCTAGATTAAACAGATTTAGTATCTTTTATTAAAAATAACGAAACTAATAATTACATCTCGTGCAAGGCGCAGGTTATTACCTAGTTTTATGTAAAACATTTCATATGTTTATATAATCTAACTGATGACAAAAAAACATCTAAAAATGTTAGACTGGCATTGAGACAGAAATGTTAGACTGGCATCTCTAGCCCTAGACCAAATTCTTCTTCGTCTGTCTCTTCTAGAGGTTTCAGTTACAGTCCGCGACAAAGTCGAGTCTCAGATGTGATCTGGCGGCGTCTGTGTATGGTGTTGATTTAATGGATGAGGAGTATCAAGTCCTTATCCAAGAGAGATTGCAGATACGGCTCTGGTCATCTGGCGCAGATTCCGCCTTCACTTTTTGTCGAGTACACACTATATTCATTGACAAATTGTTAGATTGACTTATGTGTTTAAAAAATTAGGATTTTGTTGGAATTGATCTCTGCTACTGCTTTCACTATATTTGATTATGACTCAATAGACTCAGGTTGTGTGCATGTTCATACATTAACCTAGATATTAGAATCGACAGAACAGTTGAACACATGTTCTGTCTTCATGGCTGCATACATGTATGTTGATAGTCTAGATTTGTTTGTTCCTTTTCCATGCAATATAAACTCTGGAGACCGAATTGAGAAGGCTAAGATATGCTTTTTTTTTCTGTTGCAGATATCTAGATCCATAGGAGATTATAGCTCATCTAACCGTCGACAACAGAGCATGAGTTGAGCTCCAACCACAAGATCAGTTTCTGATATTTGCTTCAGACGGAGTATGAGAACAGTTAAGTAACCAAAAAGCTGTTGACATCGTTCAGAACCACCACGAAACGTGTGCATTAGACCAATTTTCCCCCAAGTAAATAACTTATTACAAAACCAAATATTGAGTCTGAGATATGCTGTGTGAATGAACGCATGGGATATAATGTAGACTGGTGAAGATGACACTGCAAGCTGCAGCAAAGAATAGATAAATGATATCTACTAATTAATCTGAAGAAGATAGAGAGAGGCGTGAGGAGACATTTCTACGATGACATCACTGTGGTAATCATCTTCCTTGATACCAATGTAGTGAGATCTGCCAAAGGACCCTCTCTTTCTATCCGAGGAGGCGGTATGACTTGCCCCAAGAAACTCTATAAGTTACTTCCTCCCTCTTTTTAGATTCCCATCTTTTGTAGCTACGTATAAAAAAATGTCAGTCTTTGTAGGTATAAGAATATATAATTACAATCGCTGATCAAATTGCTGAAGACACCATGGTATCCATTATCTTCCACAACTTCCATACTCATGCTCATGCTATGTGGGTTTCCATCCATCGAATAACGATACATTGATTGCTTCAGCAACGAGGAGGTTCATCTACCTGATTATGTTATGGTGATTGATATTGTAAAATAGGAAACAAATGGATGGGAAGGTGCTGCAGCAGTCATAAGGTTAATGCATGAGTCATTATATGCTTTACAAATTATATCTGTCTTTATATGTCTCAGGAACAAATTATATCGGTGCATTCTCTTTGAGAAAACTTCTTTTACCGCTTCTGAGTTACATCTTTTACACATCGTTCTGGTGATCATCTTCTCACAACCAATGGAATGTTTTTTTATCCTAGTATGAGAGTAAGATAGCTGATGTCTTTTAATGAATATATTTGTTTGTAGTTTTTTCTGCGAGGTTTGACAAGGATTCTTCTGTTACGGGAGTGTACTCTTCGATGATGCTTATATGGTTGCTTCTGTGAGATAGTATGCCTTGTACTCTTCTCATACGAGTTTCATTTTAAGCTAGATGGGCTTCCAACCTAAAACCAATTGGTGATAAGTGGAGTGGGTCATCCATCTTATATATTACTAAAGATCTCTTCCAATATCCGATGTGAGACATTTATCCCTAATACGCCCCCTCGAGATGATGGCTCTTTGAATGTCAATCTCGGAATCTCCGGGCAAGGATCGATGGGCCAACTTTGGGCCAGATTGATGTGGATCGGATTGGACTGCGTGGATCGGCTCTGATACCATGTTAAGTTAGATGGGCTTCCAACCTAAAACTAATTAGTGATAAGTGGAGTGACCCATCCATTTTATATATTACTAAGGATCTCTTCCAATATTCGATGTGAGACATTTATCCCTAATACTTCATAGACAACTTCACCTCCTCACGGATGATTCACATCACGTCTCTGTTGCGTAGCGTAGGCACTCTTAGACTACTTACAATGGGATATTTATCAACAGTTGATAAGCTTACAATGGTTTGTTGTAAAAGTAAAAGATATGATGTGGCAAAATCAGTGTTGAAACTTATCAACGGGTGTTGAAAAAAAAGTGAGTCCTTCTTGTATGACGTGACAAATATTGATTGGACTAAAATTTAGAGAGAAAAAGAGTTACTTTAGACTAACTTTTTTTTTCATCACAAGTATTTAACATCAATTATTTCATAATAATTATAATTGTATATATATATTTTTTATATCAAAATTCATCATTTTTTATACTCTATAAATAGATACTTGTTCCATTTCATTTGAATGAAAAAAAAAATCATTTTTTTACTTATAATATGTAATCACAAAAGCATAAAGCAAAATTATGAATAAAGTTGGTGGGACATGGTGTTGTAATTTTTTTTAAACAAAACCATTGAAGAAAATATGAATTGAGTGAGTGTTGAATTATGATGTGGAAAAATAAAAAAGTAATGTGTAAAAGAGAGAAGATGATGTAGAGTGAAAATACGGTGTTGTAAACATGTAACTAATGTACATAGTATTATCATTGGTCTTTTGTCCGAAGTCCGAACTCTGTAAAATCGGTGGGCCTGCCATATAATATTAATTAGGCCTTTTTATATGAAATTATAAACGAATTACAAAGAATACAAGGCCCATTACTAAAATTTTAAACGAGTATTATCTTCTTCTACCCTAATTAGTTTTTTTCTCCTCGCCCTCGTAAGAATTCTTTTGTTTTTTTTTTGTCTGAAACGTTGAAACACTCTTCATCGTCTTCATCGACGTTAAGGTAGGAAGGGTTCCAAAACATCTCGCTGGTTCGTCGCTGTTTGTTGTACAAGTGTGAGGAAAAAGGCGTCAGGAAGCTAAAACTAAAACCGAAGAAGAAGATGGCGAAGAAGAGAGATCGAATTGTCAACACAGAGCCTTTTATCACCCATAACGACGACTCCGTGGTGGTTTCTTCCAGGAAACGATCAAAGGTTCCCAAAACCCATCAGCAGCAAGAGAAGGTAAAAACTTCATTCTCAAGAGGCTTTCTAGAATGTTGTAATAACTCACTTTTTCTTCTAGTTGATTGTGGCTGGTATTAGCGCCAAGATCATGAAGGTAGCTCTCGCTCAGCAAAAAGAGATCGCTGATGAAGAGAACGCCGAGAAGTACCCCAGCACCGCTGTGTTTTCCGCTGTCGCTGCCTTGACTGCGGAAGAGGAGAAGAAAGTGATTGAGGAGGAAGATGACATTGATGACTTTGATGGAAAGTTCGAAGATGAGAGTTATCAAGTAAGCACATTTACTCTCTACATCTTTATTTTAGAAAAAAAAAATCGTTTAGATAGAACATGTTTACATGATACAGATCGTGCTTATATTTTATTTATTGTGTGAATCAGGAAGATATTAATGAAGATGACGAGAGGTTGTTTGAGTCATTCATTGTTAAGAACGCGCCTCCTCAGCGTACTCTAGCGGATATCATCATCAAGAAGATCAAAGATAATGACTCCCAGTTAGCTGAAGGTTGGTGATGATGATACATATCTTTCTTTTGTGTTGGATAATTGTTGATAATTGTAAATCTCGTATCTTTTTTGCAGAAGAGCGTCCAGATCCTCAAATGGACCCTATGATTGCTAAACTATATAAAGGGTAATCCTGTCTTCTCTCCATTCTTTTTATTTGTGTAGCGTGTTTCTCACGCTTCCGAGATGATCTTATTGCAGTGTTGCCAAGCTTATGAGCGAATACACGGTTGGGAAAATGCCGAAAGCATTTGTGCGTATCACTAAAATGGAACGATGGCAGGATGTGTTGTACTTGACAGAGCCAGAGAAATGGTCGCCTAACGCAATGTATCAAGCCACAAGAATCTTTGCTCACCACTTGAAAAACAGCCAGATTCAGCTGTTTTACAACTACGTTCTGCTTCCCCGGGTGAGAGAGGATATTAGGAAGAACAAGAGGCTGCATTTTGCTCTGTACCAGGCTGTGAAAAAGTCACTATACAAGCCTAGTGCATTCAACAAAGGGATTCTATTCCCACTTTGTAAGGTACATATTCCTCTTCCCTAATCTTTTTGAGAGAAGTATCGGTCAGGATGTTGTGGTTTTCTTACCCTCTTCTCTGGGTTTTTATTTATTCAGTCGGGTACATGCAGTCTCCGTGAAGCTGTTATTCTAGGGAGCATTCTCGAAAAGTGCTCTTTCCCTGTGGATCACTCGGGGTATGTTTACAAATAAAACATCTTTTACAATTTTCAGATTGTTACTAATTTCTTTACATGAATCTGCAGTATTGCTTTGCTAAACCTAGCTGAGATGGAGAATTGTGGCACAACAAGGTAAACATTATTTTTATAGATTAACAGGAGTCAGTCGGATAAAAAGTGATGGTTGTAACCATTCTTTCTGATAATAATTTTTTTTTGTTACACAGCTACTTTATAAAAACTCTTTTGGATAAAAAATATTTTATGCCATATAGAGTGCTTGATGCATTGGTAGCTCATTTCATGAGATTCGTGGACGAAATAAGAGCTATGCCTGTGATTTGGCACCAGGCTCTTCTTACTTTTGTGCAACGGTATCTCTTCGTTTTTTTTTTTTTAACAAAAATGTGTCATAAATTTGTCTATGTTAAAAGTGCTATGTAAGCTTATGATTAAGCTGATGTGTAGGTACAAATATGAGCTACTAAAGGAAGACAAAGAGCATTTACAAACTCTCATCAAGAGGCAAAAGCACCATCTTGTAAGACATGTTCTCTACCTTTTAAAAATCCAAGCTTCTTTTTTGTATTGTGAATCACTACTTATTCGACTTTTTAATGTGAAATTGTAGGTTACTCCTGAGATTGTGAGAGAGCTTCAGGGTAGCAGAAACCGTGGGGAAAAAGATGATCCTATCTTGACTAATTATATCCTTTCTATATCTTCTTAATTCCCTCTAAATACTTTAATAGTGTTACTAGGTATGTTATGTTATCTCCATGACTGCAATTCACCTTCTTCAGTTACTACAATCAACTACCCGATCAAAGAAGACAGGTTTGACATTGCTGAAGTGCCAATGGAGGAGGACTGATTCTTTTGTCTTTTCGTGTTTTGGTTTTGGAAAGACATAGAATAACACTGTGAAATTTCAGTTTTATCATGGTTATTTGATTCATTTTAAGTCTGGATAAATCCTTGATTATGTGATAGTATGATTTTTATAAACATGGTTAAGCCCTTTTTGTTATAATCCAAAGTTCGTAATGTTTTTCATGTTTCGGTCAATCATTTGTTGTAGCTTACCGTCTGAGAAGATGACTTTGAAAGAAAAAATCAGCTTTTATTCCAAATTTTATGTTTTCTTTATGGTTCCGCAATTTTTTTTTTATTATTAGTGACTTTCACTTTATATTGTTATGGTTATTGTAATTCCAAACTCTGTAATATTACAGTTCGGCCAATTGTTAATAATAGTACTTTTTGAGTTTTTATCTCAAAAATGGCACTAGAAGGAGAAAGTCACAAAAATGACATTCATTAAAAAGTAAAATATCTCTAATACCCTTAGTTTAAAATTAAATAAACAAACAAAAATAAATAAAAACAAATAAAATAAAAATGGAAAAAAAATTTTTATAGTTTCAGATTATATGTTTTCAGATTCGAAATTTTTTATAATTTTTTTTTGAAACTTTTTTTTCGAATTTTTTTTATATATTTTTTTCAAATTTTCTTTTTATAATTCAAAATTTTTTTTGAGACTGTTTTCTAAATTTTTATTTTTAATTTTTTAGTATTTATTTTTTATTTTATAAAATTTTAAACCCTAATTCAAATGTTGCACATCTATTATGGGAACAAAAACTTGGTTTAGTGCTATCTTAGTCTTTTTCTCTTACAGTAATTAAACAAAGTTTGTCAAAAGCAAAAATACAGTATATAAGGAAAAATTATACAATTTCCTAGATGGATTAAACTATTATAATTCAAATTTGCAACACAGAACAATAATAG
Source organism: Brassica rapa (assembly GCF_000309985.2). Lineage (NCBI taxonomy): Eukaryota > Viridiplantae > Streptophyta > Magnoliopsida > Brassicales > Brassicaceae > Brassica > Brassica rapa. Next base: position 26,180,072 of record NC_024803.2, read on the forward strand.
ATGTGCAACATTTGAGTTTAGTTATACTACTAAGTTATTTTTGGCCGTTGAATTTCAAGCCCTCTGGTTTTATTATAGGTTTGGTAAATCAAATCACTATTATTTTATCTTGTCAATTCAAAACTCTTCTAATAAATCCCAACCGTCAATAAGATCATACGGCTGTTATTATTTTATCCAAAAAAATAAAGTTATTGGCATTGTCAACAAAAATATTCGTCCACAATAAATGTTCTCAGCAGCCAAACTCCATCCCTCTCCTACTCCCCTTATTCTTCTTCTTCTTCTTCGATTTATTCTCACAGCTATATGGACGAATGTGGTTGCTTTTAAACGTCAGGCTCTTCTTTCTTTAGTATTGTCTTCCTTCAGAGATCGAGGTTTGTCTTCATCTTCCTTCACTATGTTTCTTCCCATGGATTTTACTTGTACAAATCGACAAAATCCATGTTATATATTTATAGCTCACATTTTTTTTTTTGATTTGCCATTTTTTTGGGCTCAAAGCTGTTAAGATACTCGTTTTTTTGGGAATAATTGAGAATTCAGAAATTAATTACAGATATTGATTGCTATCTTAAGTAGCTCCTTTTAGCAAAAGCTCTACATCATTACTCCTTTTAATCCTTTCCTTAAAAATTATTATTAGTACCCTGAAAAGGGATTAGTAAAAAATTAAATCTTTATTGTACAGTGAAAAATTCTCTCTTCTTGTTCCTTTGTGTCTGATTTTCTTATTTACAATTTAAAATTTAGAGCATGGTTTTGTCTTCTTCCACGATTCATTGGTGCATTGGGGTTGGGTTGCAGGTTCTTGGTAGTTGGTAATGAAAGAAACCAACATACATTAAAGTCATTGTTCTTTAAAAACATTAGTACTAAAAAGTTTACTTTCTCTTTATATTTTAAATGATAAAGAGGCCATTCTAACCATTTTGTTTTCCTGCTAGTTGTTAACTTTTTTTTCGTTATGAGTTAAAAAAAAACTCTTTAATGCTTACAGGGACCAGATGGTGTTGGTATATTTAATAGTATCACCTGATTAAGAAGAAGAAGAAGAAACTTGTTTTCTTAAGTAATAAACAAGGAAAAACGCAAACTTGGCAGCTTTTGTGCTCTCTGGTTTCAACAAGGATTCACAAAGATGATGCTGGTGAGAAGAAGGTTGGGTTGCTGCAGCAGGGATAGGGAGATTAGCATTGATTTCGATGAACAAGATAGTAAGTACCTTATTAATCCAAATCTTTCATTCTTACACTAATCATGCTTAATTAAAGTCTGAATCTTAACTTGATATAAAATGACAAACTGGAAGATAGAACTGCATTAGGTATTTTCATTAATGGGGGTGTTTACTGCTTACACATGATATGGAATATTTAGACAATAACTGTTTTTTCAAATAAAACGTGAGTGGTCACTCCATTTGTCATGTGACGGGTTTGTGATTGGTATGGGACCAATAACAGACCCTTAAAGATTTTCACCAACCCGGTCATTCGTGTAATAAATAGGGCGTGAAGTCTGTAGCTTTCTACGAGACATTAATGCATACATTCAATTTGATTTGAGATCATTTTGTGTGATTCAATGACCTTTACTCTAGACCAAACCCTGTTTCTGTGCATATGGGGTTTAGACTAGTAGTGAGAGGGTCCTCTATGTTATTTTTTTCAATTGTTTAATTAAGATCATTGATTATATTTATTCAGAAACTTCCAAGAGTAGGTAGATAGTTATTTGGTTTCACATGGTCATTAAGACTAACTTTCATAAAGAAAATTGAACTTAAGTAAAATGTGGTTTCATAAATAATGAAGAATTCATATACACTTGAATACATACATATACAAAGTCAGTGACTTGCAGGTATCTTTCATTTTTTCAAGGGTAGATATGATAATTAAATCAAGAAACTGGTGTTTGATTAAACAATATGCTGTGAACGTTTGAAAAAATGGATATGTCGTGACTCGTGACAAGTGATTGAAGTCTTCGTTTGTGGGTCCGTATAGAAATTTCACCACATGGGGATACTACTAACTCATTGTTTTTGAGATTATTTTATATACACATCCTTTTGAAAAGTAAGCATTTAAATTTGTTTTAGCAGTCTTGGGTTAACAAAACTCTTGACTTTAGCTATTAAAGACTCGTGGAACACAACGACTTTGATTCCTCTTTTTTTATATCATTTGTTTTTCTTTCTTGTATTCTCCAACACTAGTCTCCATAAACATACTACCAGTTTCTTGATTCCCATTTGATGAGTGAAACTATAAGTAGATGTGAAGGTGGTGGTGGTTTGAATGGTCTCTAAGTATTCTCAACTTGGTATAGTCCATTAAAGCATGTTAACTTATCTTTCTAAGATGATGACATAGTGTGCCCTTTTCTTTTCAGGAATGATTACATACGACGGCTTGGAAGCTTGTATTATCAACAATCAATCATATGAAGAAGAAGAAGAGAGTGGAACAAACGGATGCCTGACAGAGTCATTGGACGATGATGCATTCTCAAGCTGTTCATCAAGCAAAGAGGCCTCCAGCTCTTTTTCTTCAAAATGGTTACCAATGAAGACTGAAGAACGCAGTTGCGATGGTTTGAACTTACCCGGAAGGTCCAAACATTTTGATGGTAAGGAGAAACCAAGCAGCAATGTCTACTGCCATTTGGATGTGGAAGCTATGAAGGAGAAATTCTCAAAGCTGTTGCTTGGCGAGGATGTCACAGGGGGATGCAAGGGTATCCAAGTAGCTTTGGCTTTGTCAAATGCTGTAACACATCTCGCTAGTATGTCCTAATCCATCCTAGCACTTAACCATTTATGATCTTTTGGTATATGTCTCTACTAAGTTTCTTGGGGGAGTTTGCAGACTCGATATTTGGCGAGCTATGGAAATTGGAACCTTTGTGTGAGGAGAAGAAACAGAAATGGAGAAGAGAAATGGATTGGCTACTTTCTCCAACTAACTACATGATTGAGTTAGTCCCTACTAAGCAAACTGATGCCAATGGAAGATCAATTGAGGTATGTAGCTAAACTGATTTTATATACTCCAGAGGAAGAAACTAAACTGAAACACTCTTGTTTCAAACAGATAATGACACCGAAAGCACGTGCAGACATTCATATGAATCTCCCAGCTCTTCAGAAACTGGACTCCATGCTAATTGTAAGCTATTATCCTTTTCTTTTGATCTACTTCTTACGTTACAGTACTTCTTTCTTTTTTCATCTTTGATCATTGCGAAAAATACACAGGAGATACTGGACTCAATGGTGAACACAGAGTTTTGGTATTCAGAAACCGGTAGTAGGGCTGAGGGGACGAACAAGACAACAAGCGAGAGCAAGAGATGGTGGCTTCCATCACCACAAGTGCCCAAACCCGGTCTCTCTAACTCAGCAAGGAAGAAGTTGCTAGACAAGGGCAAAGTTGTTTATCAAGTCTTCAAAGCTACAAAGTCCATAAACGAAAACGTTCTTCTTGAAATGCCAGTACCATCCGTTATCAAGGAAGCAATACCCAAAGTAAAGTTTTCCTCCCTTTATCTCTTTATAGGTAAACAACCATCTCTAATCTAAACTCTTGTGTTGTAACAGTCTGGTAAGAACAGCCTTGGTGATGAACTGTACAAAATGTTGTTTGCTGAATCCGCAACCGTAGATGAGATCCTTGTTTCTCTCAAGCTGGGGACTGAACATACTGCATTGGAGACTGTTAACAAGTTAGAATCTGCTATATTTGCATGGAAGGAAAGGATTACAGAGCAAGAGAGCAACAGTAAATCCCCTGTCAGGACACCGTGGTCATTCGCTAAAGATCCATTGTCTGACACTGTTCGAAATGAGTTACTCTTGAACCGAGCAGAAGCACTTAGAAGTCAGATCAAATCCAAACACCCCAATCTTCCTCAGTCGTTTCTTGATGCCACAAAGATTCAGTATGGCAAGGTAAGAGACATAAAACAGAACTAACTAACTCCTGAATCGTGATCATACTTTGCGGTAAGACTGATTCTTGTTCTCTGTGTTTGTCAGGACATAGGTCATGCGGTGCTTGAGGCATATTCACGAACACTTGCTAATTTGGCGTACAGGATACTTTCAAGAATGGGAGAAATATTGAAAGAAGATTCTTTAAGTAACCCAAACTCTCCTGCGCCACCGAGTTGTTTCCCTAGCTCTCGTGATCTTTACAGAACACCTGAGAGGCCTTTGCTTTCCTCTCGTGTAAGGCATTCTCTAACAGATGACATGAACAAAGCTGATGGGACAGAGACAGACACTGGTTTAGATTTCTTGTTCGCAGATGCTAAGGTCAGTTCGGTGAATGCAACAACTCCAAGTAGAAGCAGTAGGATATGGTGTATGAGCAAAGTACCGCCTGATGCTTCCCCTTGATTTAGAGGGGCTTACTTAATGTTCGATGCGTGCCACCTGAAGCTTCTCCTTTTTTTTTTTTCTGTTAGAGGGTCCCTTTAAATTATGGAGTCTCAGATAATGTAAATGTATTCATAACATGCTCTTAACTATGAATATTGGCAATTTTGTTCATAACTGTGGAGGAAAAAGAAAACATGAACTTTCAATTTTATTATCTTTTCAATTGATGTCTTCTTACCTGATTTACAATTTGATCTTTAGAGGGTTCATAGCACAATATATGAATATTTTATCATCTTTATTTATACAATACACATGCCATGATCCGTCATCAATTAGATCATAGAACATAAACTTTGTTATGTAGAAGTGTAGTTTAGTTTTTCTTTCTATTATGGTTAAATTATAATTTATATATTATTTAGATTGGAGATACTTTTATGGACTAGAGCCTAGAGAATTTTCTTCTTCTTTTTGGGTCAAACTAGAACAGATATGTAATATGTTATTGATTCGGCTGCACAAAATTAGAAGACTGTTTAGGATCCATAAAGAAACGAGCAGAAGCACAAACTTAGTTTTATAACCAATCAAGATTTTGACAAAAAAGCTTTCCAATAAAATATGGAAACTAGTTTTTAGATGTTTTGACCAAATTTCAAAGAAAAATCAAAAGCCATGTTTTGGTGGTTTTGTAAAGTGTACGGTTACTTTTCATATACTTTTTCTTATTTTGTAAATATCAATATATAAATACATGACCATTATATGTATATACTTTCTAGCTTTTTGTTTAAGTAATTTTGTTTTAGTAATGTGAAATAATTTATTTGTATTTCATATCTGTAAAACAAAAAGTTGCCATTCAAGTTAAAAAAAATAAAAACAATTTAGATATTTTTATCATTTATATTTTAGAATAATGCAAGTTCTTTAAGAATATGGTAATTCAAAACATGTAAATGTATTTTCATGTTTCAAATAAGAATCACAATATTTTGATCAATTTTAATAGTAACTTCTACATATTTTATTACTATTTGGTTGTATTATTTTAAAGTAATATATTAGATTTTTCGAAAAACTAAAAACATAATAAAACCAAATAGCAATAAAAATAACTAAAGAAGATTATAAAACATAAAAAAAATTATTAATCCATTATATTATATTAACTTGAAAAGAAACCCATTCAAGTTTTATAATTAAAAATTATGTATATAGTAAATTTTATAAATAGTTTCCATATTTTAATACTTTAATATTTTATAATTTATACATATTTTATGATATATAATTTAGTATAATATGAGTTTCTTACATATATAATAACAAAATACATGTTAATGTATTTTGTATTTTTAAATAATATTCATTAAAATTTAAAATTTTAAAATTAACTTTTAAATGTTTTATTTGTATTTTTGTTGTATTATTTTAGAATAATGTATTACTTGTTTCTTGAAACACTTAAAATCTACAGCAAAACCAAAACCAAATTCAAAATCTAAAAACCAAAAACCAAAACAAAAAGCTGAAAATCAAAAACCAAAAACTAAAAACTAAAACCAAAATCTAAAATCCAAAAACAAAACTAAAAACTACTGCAAGCAATCATCACCTCAAACACTCTGGTAGACTTCTTTTCAATCCAAGATCGAACCTCCGGTAAACATTTCTAAGGAGCTTATTCAAGCTTTGTGAAACATCTTTAAACTCTCTAAAGTTCATAACTATTTATAGAGTGGTAGATACAAATCATTCCAATTTATTTAATTTATGAAAAATGAAAATGGATAAACATAACATTCATATAGAACTGAATTTTATTTATGAAAAACTCTTCACACAGATCTTGAATTTGAGATTGCATAGATATATTTATAAGATTATATTCAGCGATATATATGCAATACATTGATTTAGGTTTTTAATTCAGTAATAATTGTTTTAATAAGATTATCCATGTTTTTTCTCATTATCCAAGAAACTGATATCTTGCATATTTGCACTAATTTGATCATTCATTCTCATATATTTTGATCGTTTAGATTAGGATTTAGATATCTTTAGACTACATTTGCATTGCATAAGTTTTTTCAAGTATTGAAGTATCCTTTGGTGTTTTTGGAGGCATTTGGAGACATTTGGGTTCAAAATTGAGTGAAAGATGATCATTTGGCGAGTTGAGTATCAAAACGGCTGCTCTCCATATCCACCTTTGGTACCCGCTCGGAACAAGTCAAGGGAGGAGCGCGAGGTGTCGCAACGGGCAAATGAACCCGCTCTGGATCAACCAATCCGTCGACGAGTTGGAGCGAGACCTCTCGTAGCGAGCTCACCAACCCGCTTGGTGCCTTCGAAGAACCGAACAAGAGCAGAGCGACCTTCCGTAGCGAGCGACCTGTTGCAGCAGGTAGAGGAAGCCGCGGTGAGCCATAACGACTTACTGGAGCGAGGCACGACACCCGCTAATGACTCTCGACCAATAAACCAAGCGGCTGGAGCGACTCCTCATACCCAGAACGCAAACCCGCTCTGCGTTTTTACTTGCTCGAGTTTTCATGTTTTATTGGGCCTTCTCAGAGTTGTTGACTGGGTCCATTAGGTTTTTCGAAGTCCTATAAATACTCTTTACCTAAAATTATGACTTATCTTGTTTTCTATAAAATCACAAACCTATTTTTGGTGAAAGATTCAATATTGATCTCTTTTCCTCTTATACTTTTGTGTTTGCTTGATTACTCTGATCATTAATCATGATTACTTTTAAATCAACCAATCATTTAAAGTCTATCATGATGATTAGTGAGTAGTTACCTTTTGGATTCATGTGTTAGGATGTTTAGGGTGATTAAGTGAACATCTAGAGTGTTAAGATTTAGATTTATATGTTTCCTTGCTTGTTGAGTATTCTTAATGCTATTTTTTTTGTTGGCCTCTTTAGATTATAACCCTAGACATTTCATGTCCGGAAGGTGTTTGATGAAATGTTTGAGCCAACTCAACCTTGCTCTTTGCTTGCTTAACCAAAGACATTTGATGTTAGGAAAACTTAGATAGTTAATAGACTTATTTTTTATGATTACTTGAATGACACAAACCAAAGACATTCAATGTTTGATCAATAAAAGTAAATGAGTATTTATCTTGACAAAGAACTTATTTAGTATTATTGTCTTGACTTAAGTAAATATGTTGAGTGATGTCTTGCCATTCTAGATTAGATCTTAATCATTTGAAGTCAAGTTCATAGACCCATGAATCCTACTTAATCTTATTGATTGAAAGTTTATTACTTTATTGCTTAGTGTCTTGTTACTTAAATCATATCATTACAAAACCTTGTTTGCATTTAGATTAAGCATTAATCTGCATTAATTATCTCTTTTATTTTTATTTGCACAACATGTAATTATCTCCACCTAATTGATAAATTTTCAAAAAAAAAAAGTATGTTGATTCATACCACTTAAAAGAGAACTTAAAACAACATATAAGTTCTATAATAATTATCATGCACAAATTATAATTTGCGGTTTATGGGTTTATCATGGGAGATTGATTTTGTTTACATAAATCAAAGAAGATAAGGAGGAATTAAGGAGGATTTGGGATCTGTATAAAATGAATAAGGGGTTCCGCTTATTTTGGATCTCATATTTTGAAACTTTCTCTTTTGTTCTTGACAAAGATCAAAGTTTTCATCTTTCTCCTTTCACTGTGACACAGAGTCAGCTTTTGGGCAATGCGGGGGGAAGGAACTCGCAAACGGTTGAAGATCTCGGTGCCCCATTTCGACAAACTCAGCTCTCATCAAGACCTTTTCCAAAACACTGATTGGAAGATGTATGAATCCAGAAGTGCAGGAGATGAAGGCTCTGATTTCGAATCTTTCGAAAATTTGGAAGTTGGAAGAGAGGGTAGTTGGTTCGGATTTGGGTTTTGGTAAGTTTCAGTTTGACTTCGACAAGGAGGAGGATATGGAGGGGGTTCAAAAGCTTTAGCCCTTTCATTTCGATTACTGGATGTTGTCCTTGACGTGCTGGCAACCTAAGAAGTCCCTGCTCTACCCGTCGGAGATAACCTTTCCGACGGAGTTCAAAACCATTCCCACTTTTGAGAGTATTGGTGAGGCCATTGGGAGGATGGTGGCTGTGGATTTGGATCACTCTCGTGTTCAGGTGGTGGTCGATGCTTTCAAAGAGCTTTGTTTTGAAACCACAGTAGATTTCACCGGTGGGGAGTTCTATGACGGTGAAGAGGTTCCGGTATCGTTGCGTTACGAGAAGCTATTTGGATATTGTCAAGTTTATGGCAGTTTGTGCCATAAAGACGAAGCATGTCCCTTAGATGTGAAGAACATCAAGAAGAGTCCATAGAAGAAACGGGAAGGAAGGGATGGTAGTGGTGCTTGGTATGATGATCGCGCAAGAAGCTATAAAGGTGTGGTCATCAATGGGAACGCAAATCAACAGACTAATGAAAGAGATGGCCGGGAGTTTTATGGAAAGGGCAAGGGCAAAATGGTGGAAGAGACAGACTCTAAATGGATGCGGATCAAGGGCTGGCAACGGTTCATGGGATGCATGAGGAACAAGTAGACTTATTAGAGGAGATTAAGGCTCATTTACTTGAGAATGGGATAGATATGGATGCAGAGGATTTCCTAGAGAAGCTATCGGAGGAGGAAATGGAGGAAGTGGTCAAGGAGCTGGAAGAGGAGAGAAATGTCAATGAGAAAGAAGAAATGGTAGCGGTGGAGGAAGAACAAGGCCCTCCTGGAGGAGAGATAGCGAAAAAAACAAGGTCTACGCAAGAGGCTATTCAAGCCTACACTTCGCACTGCGGGAAGCTCTAAAATGAGATTGTTTAGTGTGCTTGCATCACCACGGAAATGAGCTGTGGCAAAGCCGGGAGCAAGACAGGGAGATACCAGTAAGCAACTGGAGAGTACGTGTAATTCAAACCCGAAACTTGGGCATCCAAGGAACTGATTTATGGATAGTCTTTCCTCTCAAAGTTTTTCAAGCAGGCAGGGCCTGTCTTTTGATTTTGTTTCCTTTCCTGTTTTAATCAGCTCTATGAGCATTTGCACTTTATTTGTTTCCACGATTTTCATGAGTCTGGTTTTATTTGGATTTGTTGGGTTGCTGGTAAGCGCTTCCATTGAGGAAGAGCAATGGAATAATAAAACAGCTTTCTGTTACTCGCTTTGTTGGATGTTCATGGGTACGTATTGTGTTAGTCGATTTGTATATATATAGTTATAGGATGATGATGTGGGAGATTGGTATAATTGGTTTGAAAGGGAACCGGAGACATTGTGATCTTGCGGCGAGAAGGAGGCATAGGGTAGGATATTTGGATCTTACGAATGTTTCTTCTCCAGTGGTGGAAAATGAGCTTAAGGGTCTTGTTATTGGTATTTTGACAATTGCGAATACTGTTTGGTTCACTCACGTGTTATTATTCTTGTTATTTTTACATTTTAATCTAGTCGGCATGAGGAGGAATGTTTTGGGTTTGGTATGGGAGTCAAATTATGGTTTCTATGAGATGAGACTTGACGGTTTTTGTTTAAAGCAAAGAGATAGTAGGTTTAGGTATTTGGGTGAAACAAACTGGTTGGATGATAATTATAATATTTATAGTGTTTTAGAATATTTATAATTTACATGTATTTTTCACTGTGATGCGACATATTTAAATTTTGACTGTCATGAATTTTTGTAGAACATTTGGAATTATATGTTGAAGAATTATTTCATAATTATTCTTTATAATTTATAATAGAATAAATAAATTTTACTACTCAATCAAAATTTAAGATAGTCAGAATTTACATGTATCACATTATGGCGACTGGTCTTATTTACTTACAGTACGTTGGAATTTCATATAAGTTTATTTTTGTTGATTTGCAAAAAAAGATTGCATATTTTAGAAACGAACCCAAAATCACTTAATATATAAACAGTAGTAACTAATCGTTTTAGTCTTCCGCACGCTGTTTTGAATTGCATAACAAAATGTGTAGGTTTTGATTTTAAAACTTGTAATTAAAATATTGGGGTTATATCTGAATCTTATCAAATTCAAGGTTCATAAACCAATTTAGTATAAGTGAAGGGGGCAAACTAATGATTTTCTACGTTTTTCATCTAATCTATTAATTTACAGTCCTATTTTTATCTACCATTAACAAGTCATATTAGCACCAATTTATGAATTAGTTAATATAACATATTTGATTATTTACATTAATAATAAATCAAATATAAATTTGAATCTTTTTTTAATTATAACAAAATCTATTAAGAAAGAATCTAACAAATTCTTACTTAAAATTTTAAATATTTTAATAAAATAATATATTAATTAATTTCGTAATTAGTAATATAATATTATTATAAATCAATATTAACTAAAATTTTATTATAAAACAAGAAAATATAATTATATACTATTTTTATTATATTAACACCATTTATATTTACATTAATAATAAATCAAATGATCTATTGATTATACTCTAAATCAAATCAACTGTCTAGAGAATCAAACCTTGACAGACCAAGCTAGAACATATACTAATCAAATCAAAAGCATCATAGATCAACATAAATCAGAAAAATGTATAAACTTTCATTCAAAATCATGAATCTGGCACACAAAACTAGCTCAAACTTATCTAACATGCAAAAATTAACTAGAAAATCAAAGATTTATAGAAAATGATAAAAATAAAATATACACATTTGATTGGATTAACGAACACATCAATTAAATATCCAAACTTTAAGGAATCTATATATGATTAGATAATACTAAACAAATAAGAAAGGTCGTCTAAATGTGTGTTTGTGTGATTGAAAGACTGAAACTCATCATCAATTCAAACGTGTGTATGATTGAAAATCTGATAGTTTAACATGATAGTCATGAAAAAGTGGCTCTGGATATTCTCTATCACATGCTTGATCACATAGCAATCCATTAAGAAACCAGAAACAACACACTAAAGCTTGATGAAGATGACGACAGCGGAACTCGATGAATACGACAGCGGCAAGGCTCGATGAAGCCAACGGCGGCAAAGCTTGATGAAGATGACGACGGAAAGGTTTGATGAAGACGACGACGGAAAGGTTCGATGAAGACGACGACGAAACTTGATGAAATCTCGACGGCGAAGCTTGATGGAGACGATGGATCTCGGCGAGCGAGAAAGAGGAAGATATGTTGAGGATAAGGTAAGGTTAGTCTAGTCTTTTACACATTAATGAATGTGGTATTTATGAAAATGTCCTTTGATTGGTGGTAAAATACTAAAATTGAATAATGGTACCAAACAAAGTGTAAAAGTAAAATTTCCCCATATAAATTTGAATCTTTTTTAATTATAACAAAATCTATTGAGAAAGAATCTAACAAATTCTTACTTAAAATTTTAAATATTTTAATAAAATAATATATTAATTAATTTCGTAATTAGTAATATAATATTATTATAAATCAATATTAACTAAAATTTTATTATAAAACAAGAAAATAAAATTATATACTATTTTTTACAAATTATATAATTATATTATGTATTATATAAAAATAGAAGTGCTATCTGAATTAAATATGATAAAATTATATTAAATAGGTAAATTAACAAAAAAAAATTCTAATTTTTTTGTTTAAATAAATTATCACTCATCATTAAAATGACTTAAAATTCATAAATTATATAATATTTTTATACAAAAATAAATTTATTAACATTAAACTTCTATATCTAAAACTATATATTATCTTTTGTTTTTGAAACTCTCAACAATATATTGTTTAAAAATTTTGTATACAAAAATATAATAGTATATATTAACCTTTAGTATATATACTATTTCAAAATAGGTTATTAGAAAACTATGAAATTTTGTAATTCATTTAAAATATCAATGAAAAATTAAATTTTAATTAGAATTTTATTTATTTATAAAAAAATCTGTTGAGAAAAATTTAGAAAATGTTACCAAAAATTCAAATATTTTTTAAAAAATAATGTATTACTGTAGTAACAAAAACAAATTCAAAATTCATGTAATCTTCCAAACTCAAAAATAATAGTGTAATTTTTAAAGTTTTCTTGACAAAATATAAATTTTGAAAATAAATATACAAACTCAAAATGATAATATTTCAAATTTTTAAAAAGATTAAATCATAGATAATAAATAATAACTTTTTAAATTAAACCACGAAGAAACAAACTTTATATGTTGTAAAAACTAAAGTAGTCTAATATTTTAAGATCTTAATTAAAAATAAAAAGAAAACTTAATATCATAACATCCAAAAATATTATATATCAATAAAATTTACTTAAATAATATGATAGATGCTACTATATATAAAATTTATTAAAATAATAGGGCTATATTATTTAAAAAAAATAGTATTTTTACTTATAAACCCGTAAAGTACTAAAATAATTTATGTTAAAGTATATATTTTTAAACACAACATGTAAATATAAATTATCTTAAACATATTTGTTTTCTATAATATAGATAAATAAATTTTAAAAATATATTACAGAAAATTTATAAATTAAAGAAAAAATAGATTTTAAAGTAGGTTATTTATTTGATCATTTGATTTTGTTATTTTATTGTATCTGACTCAAAAATATATTAGTAAATAATAAAAATTAATAACAAAATAAAATGTGTTAAATAAATCACTATATATTAATAATTCCAAATAAAAATATAAACAATAATATTATGAGTTACTCAATATATAAAACGAAAATTATATATTTAAATTATTTATAATAATGTCGAATACATTTATAAAATGAAAATATCCGTCTTAAATTCTAGTTATATTTTATTTTGAACCCTCTCGAACCCAAAAGGGTTTTAATTAGTCTCACCGCTCGATCCATCGATAGATGTTTAAGACTAGTACTACTTTGCTTCATTTTCCTCGTCCGATTCTTCCTTCTTTGACCACCACCAGGTCTGTTCCCTATTATTCTCCATTCTCGATAGGCAATGATGACGACTAAAACAGCCTAATTAAATGTCAATCCGAAAATTTGATTTGAAGAAGACAGGTGTGGAGTCTGCAGGAAGATTGTGTCAAGAAGAATGAGTACGAATCCTCCAGTGGAACCTAAAGTTCGCAGATTCGAATCTGTTGAAGAGGCTGATGATATGCATTCAATAAGTAAATCTGATGGTATGTGTGTTTGCTAGATTGAACGTTGTGGATTCTTAACATGTCTAGGTTGAAGCCAATTTGAGATGGTTATGGTGTTTGTTTGTAGGTATCAGATTCCGTCTCGTTTCGTATAACATATTAGCTCAGGTATTCAATTCAATTAAGCTTGGCATTTTATGAGCTTTTTTGTATTTGTAAGTTGATCAAACTGAGTCCTTGTGTTGTGTGTTTGACGCTTGGTTTAGAGATAAGGACAGTTTCTTTTTTGTTTGTTTGTGTTATTCCTAGTAATAATCTCTTGGAGCTTCATCTTTCTCTTAGGTTTATGTGAAGAGCTCCCTTCTCCCGCACTCTCCACCTGCCTGCCTCAAGTAATTACTCTCTACTTTTTCTCTTTTACTAGTGAAGACTTCTTTATGTGAGTTGTTGTGATCAATGCCATTGGCATTGGCATGGACTCATGATTTAGCTCACAGTGATGTTCTTTTAACATATATATATGTACTTACTTCTGAATTTAGCAATTGATTAACTTTGTTAAAGCTTAAAATTGTTGCCATATTCGCAGTAAATGTGACTTTCCTCTTCTTCTTTCTTAGATGGAAAGCTCGTTCACATGCAATTCTGGGCGTTCTGAAAAAGCTCGAGGCTGACTTCTTTTGTTTGCAGGTTTGTTCTTCTGAATCATTTCTTCTTTTCTTGTTTGGTTTTTAATTCAGAAACCCTTTTCTAGTTTGACATAATTCATTCTTCTCCCTTGTTTAAATCCAATCCAGTACGTGTATTCATGTTCCCTTTAAATTATGTGCGTATCCACTTGTTAGTTAACTAATACTGTTACATGTTTCTCAGGAAGTAGATGAGTACGATAGCTTTTACAGGAAAAACATGGACTCTCTGGGCTACTCTGGGATTTATATTCAGAGAACCGGACAGAGGAAGCGTGACGGTTGTGCAATCTTCTACAAGCCTAGCTGGTATATGCTTCTTTTTTTTTTTAATAAAACATTTATGCGTGACCAAACAACGTTTTTTAACTTAATGCCAAAACCTTAATCTGATTGAGACAACACTCTTTTCTTTGGATTTAGTGCAGAGTTAGTCGCCAAAGAAAGGATCGAATATAATGATCTTTTGGACTCAGTAAAGGCAGACAGTGTACAGGAGACTGAGACCTCCAATGAATCAAAAGGTGATGAGCATGCGAAAGGTGAACTTGTCCTTTTCTTTGTGGTGTCTCTTTATATCTCTCTCAACATCATTTACCAACTTCTTTATCTATTGTTAGATTCTCGAAAAGACAGCCGTGACCTTAATGATCCTCTAGTCAGACTAAAACGTGATTGTGTTGGAATAATGGCTGCTTTTAAGATCAACAAGCCGTTTCATCACGTCGTCATCGTGGCCAACACCCATCTTTACTGGTAAAAAGTAACAACACTCTTGTCACCCATTAAAGACTACTTTTACTCCACTTGTCTCATTTCATGTCTTGCTTCTCTCCAGGGACCCGGAGCTAGCTGATGTGAAGCTGGCACAAGCCAAGTATCTACTTTCACGACTAGATCAGTTCAGGACACTAATATCAAATGAATTCGAGTGCACACCTTCCTTGTTACTATCTGGTGACTTCAATTCAATTCCTGGGGACAAGGTTTGATACAGTTCCTTACCTTGAGTTCTACACTTTTAAATCTATTTTCTAAATTGTTTTGTTTTTTTTCAGGTGTATAGTTACCTAGTGTCTGGTAATGGTAAACCTGCAGAGGCCATAGAAGAAGAGGTAGAAGCACCAGTGCCTCTGTGTAGTGCCTATGAAGTGACAAGAGGAGAGCCTAAGTTCACAAACTGCACTCCTGGCTTCACAAACACACTTGACTACATCTTCTTCTCTCCTTCAGACTTCATCAAACCTGTCAGTATCCTCCAGCTACCTGAACCGGAATCTCCAGATGTTGTCGGTTTCTTACCAAATAACCATCACCCAAGTGATCATTTGCCGATAGGAGCTGAGTTTGAGATCAGTCGGAATAGATAATTTTGTTCTTGAGAAAGTCTTGTTTGCATTACTTCATTGTTTTTTTTTTCTTTTGAAACAATTACTTCATTTTTTTAACTATGAGAATTATACATACTACATAGTATTGAACGGCTTCTGTGTTCTTGTCTCACTAAACTTTAAATTTACATTTTCATAGTTTTATTCGATTTACAAGAAAAGAAATATTTTAATTTTCTTTAGAAGAAATTTATCACTTTCGAATTTTACTAAAATTTTCTGATTATTGTTTAAATGTGACCTTTGCCAAATAATTTTTTTTTCTAATTTTCAAATTACAGTTACGGATTTAAAATCGGATAATTCATACATAAATATGTTTTAGGATGGTTTTAAAATGAGAAAACTTGCAATTGGGCACACGTTAAGTTGCCAATTTGAAGAAATGACCACTACAATTTAACTTGCTCAAAAAAAAAAGACCATTACAATTTAAGTTAGAGAACAAAGTCACTTTACTTTTACGGCATGTTGAAATATCGTTGCAACCTTTGGGAGACACCGATATTAACGAGTTTGCTACTGTCACACAATAATAATCAGAGTTCGACGATTTAATTCTTAACATTTATTTTATAGTTCTACTGTTACAATAAAAATATCTTGAGCACATCCCTAACTGTGCCAAGCAATGGGATCAATGACGGTACATGTTATAACTCTCCTGTTGAGCAAGCTTTACCTGATTTTTCAAAAAAAAAAAAAAAGAAGTTAAATGAGAACCATAATTGTGAAAAAAAATAAATACGAACTTGGTGAATAAACTACTTTGCTAAGGGATTAACTCTTCTTCTGCTTTATCATCTCGAACGGTAGTATGGATTTTTTTTTCAAAAAAAAAAACAGGGTAATATGAAAACCCTAAGTTCTCACACGACCTCAGGGTCCAATCACGATCTCAAGAACCTCCGGACAGGCCCGGGCCAACAAACACTACTGCCTAAAGCAAAAAATGTTTTGGCGCTCATCCTTACTCAAACCCGGCACCTACCACTCAACAGAATGATGTACAACCACTGGAATACATGCATATTTTACAGATTGTGGCGCCCTTTACTATTTGGTCTAGATTAGCGCTTAAAGCAGCTGCTTCCCCAGCTTTAGGCCAGAGCCGGTACTGCCTCCGGATTCCAACTATGATCTCAAGATCTAACAAAGAACCTACGGGTTCCCCTACGACCTCCGGGTCCCAAAAATATGATCTCGTAGTCTAGATAAACCTCTGGATTTTCAGATGACCTATGGGTCCTTACGCGACCGCCGGTTACAAAAACGATTTCCAGACTCTAAGAGTCCATATTCTAGAAAGCTCGAAACCTCCGGGTTCAGAGCCCATCTCTAAGGTCCTAGCTATAACCTCCAGGTTCCTAGACGATCTTCTGGTCCCTGCATAATCTCCAGGATCCTATTATCTAACCTACGAAGAGGGTAAGGAGCGATAATATACTACGAGTCTCATCTCAACCGAGAAACATGCAGGGAAGATCCTTTTAAAAATTTGAAGTACTACCATCAGAGCATGCAAAGCAATATGAAAGAGTGCGTAAAAAGAGAATTATGAAGAGCAGATATTCCAAAAACCAAAGGGGAATACAACGAGCCATTATCCGAAAACAAGAAGATTCAACAAAAGCCAGAGTTTCAGAAACAAAAAAAAAAAAGAAAAGAAGAAAAGAATCATTCAGAAAGAAGGCTCCTCCAAAAATCACGACCCCACAACAAATCTCGGGGTAGCGACCCAGACAGGAACAGATGTCGGCGATGCTCTTCTTCAGGATCCCAATGCCCCACTTGTTTCTCCAGCCATTGCTTCATGAGCTCCCATCTGGACGACGCCTTCACCTGCTGAATCAACAGATCCCGGCGAGTCATCATGTTTTGCACCTGACTACGGAGAAAGAACACCTCGCCAATTAGCTTCCGGTGAGCACCCACCAGTGGGTCATCATTAGATACGGCCTCAACACCTGTTGACGAGGTGGAAGATAAGCCGTTAACCAATGAAGCAGCCCTTGCCAATCTTGGCGGAGAAGTATAAAAAAGGGTGCTTCTTCCGTGTTTTAGCCTTCTGGTACTCATCATAGATAGCTGGCACCGAGAGCCTCACCATGTTCCCTGGAAAAAAGCAACGCATGAAGTAAGAAAACGAAGTCCTATCGGGTGAAAATTAAAAGGGAAAGGATTACCTCAGCAAGGCCTCTTTGCTCACCAGAAAAGTCACCCATCAAAATCGCCGAGGAACTCCTATTATAAGCTTTGCTACCGCTTCTCCAGCAAAGAAAACTGGACGAGACACATCTGATAGCAAGAACCAAGCGTCAATAAAAAATAAAACCCGAAAGGAACGGTGAAACACAAGGTTCGAACAAACGGAAGAACTTACCGACAGTACGCCAGGACGTGGGATAACCAACATGCTCCTGGATCTTCACGAATACATATAGATTTTTCCAGCCATCCCCGAAGGCATAGTTGCCCATGATACCCCTCGAAGGTTCCTCGACTAAAGGAGTGCCATCGCGGGATCGGAGATGATAAAACCATGCTTTGTTCACCAGAGGGAAAGATAGTACGAATATAGAATCTCGTGTAGAGATGGCATTTTGACCGCAGCCCGCGGGCCTGGCCCGTACAAGACCCATGCGGGGCGGATTTGGGTAAAGGTAATCGAAGCCCATTTAAAAGCGGGTCTCGCGGGTAAGTGTCATGCGGGTTTGGGCTTTTGCGGTCTAGGCTCAGCGGGTCTTGCGGGGTCGACATAACCCGCGACCACTTCCTCATTTGCTGTCTTTACACCTGAAAAAAAAGAGTCAAGAGACGAAAATGGCGATCAGGGTTCTCTACAGCACGACTCCACCAACGAGCACCAGAGGAGCAGCACCACCAACCGATTCTTCTTCTCCTCGACTAAGACCACCATCAGAGCTTCTCTCCATCTTCTTTCCACCACCACTGGAGCTTCTCTCCTTCCTCGAGCTTCCACTGGAACTCTCCATCTCCTCGTCCGAAGCAAGTTGCACCGTGCAACAACAACAACAACAACATCTTCTCAAGCTCACCCCAATGAAACATCATGTTTTGCATACCCGCGGGCCAGCCCGCAATGTCCTATGTAGTAAGCGGGGCGGGTTTGGGCAGAGGTTTAAGTACCGCGGGTCACGGCGGGCTTACCCGCAAAGAACCGCCGGAGAGAGAGACCGCAGCGGGGCGGGCCAATGCGGGGTGTACCTCGACGGAAAATCCATGAAGTTCCCCAAGTACTTGGATAGATATTAAAGTCCTCAAAGTATGGGGAGTAAATTGAGAAGGACAGAAACCAAAGAAAGGGGAGTAAGTTGGTTTTTATCTTTTATAAATTGTGTTCGAGAAAAATACTCAGGTATTTGAATTCTTCCAGACCCCAGGCAGGACACCAGCCTCTGGGTCCCCGCTAGGAGATTCTTCTGGTCCTCGCTAGGAAGTACTCCGGGTCCGGTCTCACGGACCACCCCTTTCCTCCGGGAAAAAGAAAACTTCCGATAAGGAAAACCTTCCATATTTCCGAATATGGAAGAATTTAACCTACTCAAACCGATTCAGGCCGACCTCAAGACAACTATATAAGGAGAGCCTAAACCCTAAAGCAAAGAATCGACACTTGGAGACTTAGAGATTAGAGCTAGGCGGCTAGAACTAGGGTTTATACACCAATCTATTGTAGTTCTAGATCTTTGGTCTAATAAAACGTCTCTTTCTACCTTATTACTTGCATATCAATACGAAACACTAGCCTCATCCATCGTTCTGTGGTATTCACAAAAATCCTACACAAAAATCCTTTAACAAATTAATATTTGGTTTTTATTTTATATATTTGACATGTCACCATGTTATTAATTGTATATTGGTTATATGAATATTTTTAGGTTTTTGTACACCAAAATCAAATTTGAATCGAATAGGATAATATGGTTACCTTTGGTTATATGGTTATTTTTAGATTTATTTTTAGTATTGATAGAAAATACACGAACTGAATCAGGTAATATGATTAATTTTAGTACAAATATCTAAATTCGTTTCAGATTCATTGGTTATTTAGATGTTTTTAGGTTTTTATACATTAGAACCGAACCCACCAAACCTGAGGACCTAACTTTAAATCCATCCGCAAATTTGTAATATCCGAGCGGAACCTAATTCCAAAGCTCAATAAACTAATACCTGAAAAAACATATGTACCCGACCGAGACCTGAATGTCAATGCATAACCGATTCTGTAAACAAATTAAAAACACTTTTTTTTAAGAGTTTTGAATTCTTGTCACAAATTCAAACATGTCAATATGGTTAACATGTAAAATA
Organism: Brassica rapa; assembly: GCF_000309985.2. Classification (NCBI taxonomy): domain Eukaryota; kingdom Viridiplantae; phylum Streptophyta; class Magnoliopsida; order Brassicales; family Brassicaceae; genus Brassica; species Brassica rapa. The sequence goes on from NC_024803.2 coordinate 26,200,090, forward strand.
ATTGTTGTCAAATTATTATGGTAAAAACAATTAATAAAATAGTTAAAAAAGTGAAAAATAATGTAAAAGATACAATTTCTGTTTTATTTATTTATGTAACAAATTGTGATAAATGCTATCGAATTATTTATAGAAATGAAATAGTTAAATTGGTATAAAAAATGCAAATCTGTAAGAAATCAATTAAAAATAGATAAATATTATTTTGTATTTCGGTTTTAATAGAATAAACACTACAAGAAAACACAACATTAACGACGGCGAAATTCGTAGTAAGTTCGTCGTAAAATCAGTTTTACGAGGAACTAGCGAGGAAACACGTTTCGTCGTTATTTGTTCGTCGTAACGCATATTTCCTCGCTAATTCGTCGTAAACTAACGAGAAAACATTTCCTCGTAAAGACGAAGCAAAGTATTCGTCGTAAAAACCACGTAACCCTTCCACGTAAGGAGGACGCTACATTTCCTCGTAAATACCTTGAAAACATTTCCTCGTAAATAACACGTAAATGTTTCCACGTCAAATACTCGTTAATCTTTCCTCGTAGTGTTGACGTAAATATTTTACTCGTTAATTCCTCGTAAAATTTCCACGTAAGGTTGTCGTAATTTAGCTACGAATTTACTTTGAGTTTATATTTTCCAGATTAAAAAAAAACAATGTATTTAATTATTTAATAAAAATCTAATTTAAAAAGAATATTAAATACGAAAATAATTTATACATAAATAATTTTTGAATTTATAATACAACCAACGAAAAAAAAAAAAAACTAAGGGTCGTTCATCCCCGGTAGAATTCCTCACTCCTCCTCTCTACATCCGCGTCGGCATGTGTGACGGATGATGATTCGCCTAAAATTAACATCAACAATAATTAACAAATTCTATAAATCTAACTAAGTTCTCTACATTAACCACCTAATCAACACTAATTAACATAAAATCCGTAAAACTATCTAAATTTCCTACACTAACCACCTAATCTACCTAAACTAATCAAATTAGAGAGGAAATAGAGAGCGTACCATAGCTACAAAAGGGAGAGGAAGTTGAGACGAAATGGGAAGTGAGAACTCGCGTGTATATATAGGAAATTATGAAATGTCGTAAATTCCTCGTAAAGTTACGAGGAACTCGTGAGGCCCGTGTTTTTATTTACGAGGAACTCGCGAGGCCCGTGTTTCGTTTCCTCGTAACATCGTCGTTAATTTACGAGGAATTAGCGAGGCCCGCTTTTATTTTTACGAGGAATGAACGAGGCCCGCGTTTTTTTATTACGAGGTCTTTACGACGATTTCTGCTTACGTGGAATTAACGAGTGCCACGTTCTTTATTTTTAAGAATCGTCGTAAGTTCCTCGTTAATTTACGAGGAAATAACTACGTTTATGTTTAAATCTCTAAAATCCGAAACCCCAAACCCCTTCTTCCTTATCTTCCTTATCTTCTACTTCATATATTCCAAACCCCAACCCCATCCTCCCTTTAACCTCAATCTCTTCTATCCATTCCAAACCCCAAATTCTGAAACCACAATTCCTTAACTAATAATCTCAATCTCTTCTTTCTAATTCAAACCCCATTACAAAATTTAAATTATATAAATAGATTTCCATGATTAAATCCATAAAAATCACATGCATTAAATCTGAAAATCAATCATATTAAAACACAAATACATCAATCAGATACATCGACATTCTCGTCATTACTAGAAACAACATCATTTTCATTAAACTCGTCTTCAACAGCTTCGTCCGTGGCATCGTCGGTAATATCTTCGTACTCATGATTATGCGGATCAATGAGAAGGATGTCATCAATTTGTTGTTCAGGTACCTCAACTTCATCTATCTGTTCTTCTTGCAATGGTGGTTCTTCTCCACTGATGATTTGTCCACGAGGTGTAACTTTGATCACGGCAAACCAATTTATTCCCGTTTCGTTTCCTCGTTACATCGTCGTTAATTTACGAGGAATTAGCGAGGCCCGCTTTTATTTTTACGAGGAATGAACGAGGCCAGCGTTTTTTTATTATGAGGTCTTTACGACGATTTCTGCTTACGTGGAATTAACGAGTGCCGCGTTCTTTATTTTTAAGAATCGTCGTAAGTTCCTCGTTAATTTACGAGGAAATAACTATGTTTACGTTTAAATCCCTAAAATCCGAAACCCCAAACCCCAACCCCATCCTCCCTTTAACCTCAATCTCTTCTATCCATTCTAAACCCCAAATTCTAAAACCACAATTCCTTAACTAATAATCTCAATCTCTTCTTTCTAATTCAAACCCCATTACATAAAATTAAATTATATAAATAGATTTTCATGATTAAATCTATCAAATCACATGGATTAAGTCTGAAAATCAGTCATATTAAAACACAAATACATCAGTCAGATACATCGACATTTTCGTCATTACCAGAAACATCACCATTTTCATTACTCATGATTATGTGGAATTTAGTAAGGTAGCCGAAACAAAAAACGTGTTACAATTACAAAGTGGGTGGACTCGAAAATTCTTCGTTAAGTAAACGTAAACTATTTCTTCGTAAAGAAGATGCTACTTTTACGTCGAGCTTACGAGGAAACAGTTTTTCCTCGTAAAAACGAAGTTACCTTGCGTGGTTTTTACGAGGAAATCGTTTCCTCGTTATTTTACGACGAACTAACGTTGATTGTAAATTTCCTTGTAAGATTCTCGTAAAGTCAACGTAAATTTACGAGGACCAGTTTTCCTCGTTAATTTTCATCGTTAATCTTGTGTTTTCTTGTAGTGAAATACATATTTCAGACAAAATCATCGGTAAACATTTTTTTCATAGAATTTTCCACTACACGTTAGTGTAAACCGTAACTCTAATTTGGATTTTGAAAATTTTCAAAGCCAATCTATCTCGATGAATGATTTCCTTGCAATTCTGTCAGATCAAGCTAAACAACCCGGAATGATATGTTAGACTATTTTAGATAAGCCTAAACTGTGAGTATTTCATTCCAATTTCAAACTGAAAAACTAAAGCAAAATTTATTTTGATTGAAAATCTAAAACACGGTTGATTGTTTGCTGATTCTAGATTAGATTTTGGTTTTTGTTTTTCTAGAATCTATTTTTTATCTAATCAAGATTTTGGTAAAATAGATTTCATATTTTTTAGGGAAACCAGACCTCTTTATGGGTTTCTAATGCATCCCACGACTACTTTTTTTTTAACAGGTTATTAACTACATCAATATATAAAACCACATCAACCATTTTATAAAACAAACACAAACTCACAATAATAATCTTATCTACATATCAAATTATTAGATTTTTGTTTATATTAATCTTGTCGGGTGATAATATTGTCTATTATTTCTATAATATGTAATATTTTTATTTTAATCAATTTTAATTACAAGAAAAATAATAAATAAAATATAGTTAAAACTAAAAAAATACATCTCATGTTTTTCTATGAACTAATATTACAGAAAAACAAAAACATAGATTTTTTTTTTAATACTAATCATATTTTTCATTTTATTAAATTTAAAACCAAAAAAAAAAAACTAAAAACCAAAATCTATAAATTGGCAAAACAATCATCACCTAAGTTTGAAACGAAGTAAATACTAATATTAAAACTTTTAACAAGTTTTAGTAAAATAATGATAATTATCATTGACCCAATTATCCTTTTTATATTATTTGAGGAGCACTATTATTAAATAACCTTACCTTCATGTGTGATTAACCAAAATGCCATTATTTAGGTGTCATTCTTAGAATCCTTCTCATAACCGTAAATAAAATGTCCTTCTTTCACTAGATTAATTACATAAAATGCCATTACCATCCAACTTTGATGTAACCCCTGTTCGAAAACGCGGCCGCCTAGCCGATTAATCGTCCGACTAGGCGCTTGGCGGAACCCAACCGCCGCGATTTCAACCAAGTCGCCGGCATTAATCGGAAACCCGGTTAATCTAATAACACCCGACTAAGCGCTTAAAAATCGGATTAAAACCAATTATAACCGCGTAAAAATTAAAACTCATTTGACAAATATTGGGCTCTAAAACAAAAGCCCATTCGTCTGAGAGATAATGTGGCTTGGTACTTGTATTTATAAGGCACTTCAAGACTTCTCTTTCTTGTTATTAACCGATGTGGGACAAATACATGTGTTTTCTTAAAAAAAAATTTTAGCCTCGCCTTGATAAAAAAGAGAGAAAGATTCATTGCTGGTGAATCGAACCCGACACCTGTTACAGTATCATATACGTCCCAAACCACTGGCCTACGATGCTAAGACATTCACCTATCACATATATTCGTATAAATATATTATAAATATATTAAATTGTATTAAAAACTAGGTCCCGATTAATTCCCGTTTAATCCCCGATTTTTTGGTAACTTGCTAGGCCCGGAGTCACCGCCCGACTAGCGCCTAGCGTAGTTTCGAACAGGGGATGTAACCATAATAAAAATCATACAGCTTAGTTATTGATTGGTATATACGCTATCATAAAGCCTTTTTTTTTAGAGAAATTGTACTCCCTACACACCATTTTTTTCTTATTTACATTCCATACCCTATATCCCTCCAATTTTTTTCCCCCCAACATTACCATTTTCCCCCCATTCAATGATATCCCAACTTTGTTAGTATATTTAGCTAATTTACTCTTTTTTTTAAATACAGAAATTCAAACCATTTAAAGAGTTTCCATTAACACGTACTTTTTTCTCTAAGAGCATCTCCAACCCCACTTTATTTTTCACTCTAAAATAGAGTTTAGAGTGAAAAATGCTCCAATGGCATTCTATTTCTTACTCTATAATAGAGTGAAAAATAGGTTTACTCCAAATATAGATAATTTGTTTTTTTTTGTTCATCACTCTATTTTCTACTATAAAATAGAGTACCATTGGAGCAAATTTAAACTCTATTATAGAGTTACTCTATTTTAGAGTAAAAAATAGAGTAAGCCATTGGAGATGGTCTAATGGTTTGTCCCCAAACCAATGTTTTTAAACCCGACCCGGATACTGAACTGGACGACTTACCGGGTTGCTGGATCACTGGATCGACCGCGGGTGAACCGCGGATTAATAAATGAATTAATTTTATTATATAATAATATATTAGCTATGAAAATAAATATATAAAAACTAAAGTTTAATAGTTTCTAAATGTTTTTTAAAACATAAAATAATAGTTTGGATATATATATACTTTATGTTTAAAAAGTATTTAAGAAATACTTAACTTTAGTTTTTATCCCTTTTATATTATTTGAGGAGCACTATTATTAAATAACCTTACCTTCATGTGTGATTAACCAAAATGCCATTACTTAGGTGTCATTCTTAGAATCCTTCTCATAGCCATAAATAAAATGCCATTCTTTCACTAGATTAATTACATAAAATGCCATTACCATCCAACTTTGATATAACCATAATAAAAATCATACAGCTTAGTTATTGATTGGTATATACGCTGTCATAAAGCTTTTTTTTTTAAATACAGAAATTCAAACCATTTAAAGAGTTTCCATTAACACGTACTTTTTTCTCTAATGGTTTGTCCCCAAACCAATGTTTTTAAACCCGACCCGGATACTGAACTGGACGACTTACCGGGTTGCTGGATCACTGGGTCGACCGCGGGTGAACCGCGGATTAATAAATGAATTAATTTTATTATATAATAATATATTAGCTATGAAAATAAATATATAAAAACTAAAGTTTAATAGTTTCTAAATGTTTTTTAAAACATAAAATAATAGTTTGGATATATATATATATACTTTATGTTTAAAAAGTATTTAAGAAATACTTAACTTTAGTTTTTATATTTTTATTTTCATTTGACATGCAAAATATAAAAAAAAATAGTTTAGACTATTTTAATTTTTCTGTAACAAAATAAGAGTTATGACATCTAAAAAATCAAGATATAAAACTCACAAATATTTAAATATCTAATTTGAATAATAAATTAACTTCAAATTCAAAATAAACTAAAAGTAAAAGATCATTGTAATAAATTGTCAATAACAGAAATAAACTAACACTAAATCACATCAACTAATTTTGTTTTTTTTTAATCATCGTCCACTTCATTTTTTTAGGTAGCATAGTGAAAAATCTTCATCAAAATCTAAAAATTACAAATATAAAACTGAAAAGAGAAAACCTAACTTTTTTTTTTGTCAGCATATAACTTTTCAATTGAAAACTTAGAAAATAAAACATAATCTAAAAACTAAAAAAAGAGTAAAAGTTATTTATTGGTTCAACCGGTATCGGGTTCTGGTGTTTAATGGGTTTTTGCGGGTTTTTACGCTTTTTTGCGGGTTTTTAAATATTGGGTTTTTCATAAAACCCAAACCGAATTTTTTCTGGGTCACCGGGTTTATCGGTTCAACCGCGGGTCCGGGTCGGGTTTCAAAACACTGCCCCAAACATATACTCAAAAAGCTCTTCAAATATCAACCTCTTACCCATGACTAACAGATAGAAGAATAGCATACAAGCCATAGACAGCCTACCCATGAACAAAAAATAGAATAATTCATAGATAAACAAACTTTCAAGTATAGTTATTGCTTACAATTATTATTTTTATATAGTTTCTCTTAAATTTTATCTTTCTAACACTGCACGTATTCAAATGATTTGTAACATAGTGAAAGAAAAAAATCTTCTTTATTCGAGTAAGCATACTCATGAACAATTCGTCAATAATATGTTTTAAAGTATTCAATTTTCGCTTTTCTAAGTTTTTTTCTTCCTAACATTTTGTCTACATGTATTCAAATGCTTCCTAACATATGTGAGAAAACAATTATTTTTTTTTTCAAGTACGCCTACTTATGAACAATTAGACAATACTGTTTTAAAGGATTAATTATTATGTTAGTTTCTATAGTTAGGTAGCACAAATATTCATACGGACAATTTGGTTAAATGTATATTTATAAGTGTAAATTTATTATATATAGGTTCTATATCAAATATTGCTACTCCCTCCGTTTCACTTTATTTGTCGCTTTAGGTTTATGCACACAAATTAAGAAAATAATTAATTTTGCATATTTTCAAAATAAAAACATCATTACCTATACACTTAACCATGTTTCAACCAATAGAAAAATAAAAAATAAAATATTATTATTAAATTTTGCATTGAAAACATAAAATGACACTTAAAATGAAACAAAATTTTAACTCTAAAATGACAAATAATACGAAACGGAGGGAGTATATTATTTCATAGAAGTTATTATACATTATGTTTTTTTAATTAAAAACTGATGGGGTTTTGACTATATACATATGATTCATGTTTTTATAAGATTCATGTTCTTTACGATTCATAAATGATACATGATAGTTTTTTGGGACTGGGAAATACAAAACTATTCGTAATTATGTTCTTCTATAATACTTCCTTACGTGACATTTATTTTGATTAATATTTTTGGATTTTTTTGGGATACATGACATTTATTTTGGGAATTTATTTTGGGAATCATCAATATAAACGGTTTTATATTGTAAAATCAAAATGTCGAAATTTATGGAATATCTTGCGTGATTGTAAAATACATCCAAAACGGAATTCCATATTAATTTTTTTTTTCAATCCCTTAACTTTTGCAAGAAGACTTTTAGATTTCTAAATTATCTTAAATGGTGACAGACATTAAATTTGGAAATTTATATTATTCTATTTTGATTAGGTTTAAAGTCAAATATCATTTTATAGATTTCCTTTATTTTCTCCTCTTGCATATAATACTTTCTATAATTCTCTGAAAACCTATGATTATAATGTTATACGAAATTAATAGGATTGTTTGATATTTATATTTACAAGTGATAGGGTTTTGACTATATATACGATTCATATTGTTATAATATCTTCTTTACGATTCATGAATGATAGATGACATTTTTAGAGACTGGAATACATAAATGATTTATAATTATGTTCTTCTATAATTATTTGGTTTGTGACATTTATTTTGGTTGATACTTAGAGACAATTATATATGTGAATAAAATTTATTTTCGGAGTGGACAATATAAACTGTTTTATATTGTAAAATCAAAATGTCATATATAAAAAATTTATAAGCAATTTCACAAAATACATTTAAATGGTGACAGACATTAAATTTACAAATTTTTTAATTCTTTCCGATTTATTTTAAGAAAAATATCATTTTTAATGTAGAATTATTTAATGTTCGCCCTATGCATATAATACTTTCTATTTTTGAAAGTATTTTAAATGACTAGCATTTAATATGACTATCACAATTATCTCGTGCCCCCTCGAGAATTTTTAGTAAAAATATTTTTTTTAAATAAAAGATACATTAAAAGATGCCAATATGTGTTTTGAGTCATAATCTATATTAAGGTTCAACAATGGCCTCTTTTAAAAATTCGAGTCTTAATCAGCCCACTAAATTTGTAAATTCATATTATTTACTTCTTTTTCTTTTCAACCTAATATTATTTACTTCAATTTATTTTTATTCTTTTACAATTTTATGTACTCCAGAATCAGTATAATTTTAATAAAATATAACGTTACAATTTCGTTAATATGACAATTGCTATTTTTCTACCATAATAAGATTATCGTTATCCGGATACTCGAGTTAACTAAAAACTTCAGTAAACTTCCAATCCCAAATTGTTTTTCTTTGCATCAATATGTATATCAAACATGTACTTCTACTAATTTATACCATGTATAATATGTCACTTTTTCTATCTTTTCAATATCTATAGAGTCAAAATTTATAATTTTTTGTAGTTCATTCATTCCGCGCATGGCGCGGGTCATCACCTAGTAAGTATGTTATAATTCACAAAGAGAGAAACAGCCTTATAGAAAAATAGAAAATCAGGAAACTATTTTTTAAGAACTGTTTTTTGGAACTCTTTTTATCTAATATTAATATTTTTGCTTCATGCCAAAGTAACACTTGGAACTCTTTTTATCTAATATTAATAGCTTAAAAACAAAGTGAATACTAAATTATTATTTTTTTGAACTCTTTTTATCTAAAACTATTTTTTTATAAAAATAGAAAATCAAAAATCAGAGAGAAACAGCCTTATAGAAAAATAGAAAATCAGAAAACTCTAGTGATCTTTTTGCTTCATGCCAAAGTAACACAGCTATGACCGTATGACGACGTACTAGTGCTCTTCTCGTTCGAAGGGAACCGAACATACAAGAATACTATCCAAACTCCTCTAAACATTTTATTCTTCAAACATGTCAGATCACAAAAACAAAATCATGTCGTTGATCATAAACTGAGCATCATTATCCTTATCGATTCCAGCTTCTATCAGGAAATAATAAAGTTTCTCTTTGTTCAGAGAATATTCATCTTCGACAAATTCGTTCGATGAGAAGGAGAATGAACCCTTCTTGGTACTACCACGGTCATGTCGGAGTATCTCGGTCTCGACGATGAGGGTCAAGTCGTCTGCGTATCGTTGTTGCTCCAGACGGTGATTAATTTTGTATTCAAGAAAGAGGGGATCCAAAGTTCATCTTTGGTATTGCTGATTTGCTGAAGTTGTTTCTCTTAGAATAATGTTGTGAGTTTAGGCTTCTGTTATTTTATAGTGTGAAGATCGTTTCGCTTATTTTGTTTTTCCATTTGGTATGTTGCATTTTTCCATTTCGCATGTTTTATTTTTCCATTTTTTTAAATTTTGTTTTTTTTTTAAATATGTTAATATGCCATTTTCAACGTCATCAACATGATGAAACTAGGATAACGATACCAAAAGAGCGCTCTTCCATAGACTTGAAATTACGTACAGCACATTCTTGCCTTATACCTAATTAAAACATTGTGAGAAGATTACAGAACATATAGGGAGCTAATCGAACACGAAGACATTTGGTTAGAAACAATCAAACCAAAGTGACACATTTGTGCAACAACTCCATGTTCCCTCAATGCTTAATACACAAGCGATCATACAAACAATAAAAGAGAAGATCATTTGCTTGCAACGCAAATTCTAGAGACGATGCTAGAGGAAGTCAACTCCACAAATCGTATCCCAACCTTCATCAACCCAGTTTAAATTTTGATAGTAATTTTTTGAATTTATTTATATGGGTTACATTATATATATTTTGAGTTTTGTTTTAATAATTTATCATGAAAACTCATTGGAAATCCTTTTAGATAATTCTGCATAATATATTAAATTATTTAGTTCTGAATAACACTATATTTAAATTGAATAACACTATGTTTTGGGTCGTTAAAACACTATATTTAAAATCTATAATGCATAAAAATAAAATTCAATAACACTGAATTTCAAAATAAAATTTATATATTATTTTTTTTCAAAAAGAAAATAAAATAAATTAAAATTTATACTTTCAATACATAACAATATATTATATTTTGATTTACTCTTTAAAATTCATCATTCAATAAAACTCCCAAAAAAATTTCTAAATCATTGGTTGGTCAAATTGGATTTAATTTTACCTGTTTATGAATACGTAAATTAGAATATTGTTGTGAATTGCACTTACACTGCAAAAAATGTGTTGAATTAAATCACTTAAATTGTATCAGAAAACTAAGTGATTCTATTTTAAATTACTTATATACAAATGATACATATATATATGATTTAGCATCAATTATGATAAGTGATGTTATTATTTGTTTACTTAGCATCATTTCCATAAAGTGATATACTTTTTTATTAGTTTGCATCATTTAAACATAATTGATACTATTATATATATTTATATCAGTTACACAACCGACGCATTAGTTTTTTTAGTTAACATCACTTACAAAATTGATACAAAATGTTACATCAATAAAAAAATTGATACTAATAAAAAGTATGTAATTATATTTTATTCTAACATCAACTTAATAAACTGACCTTTTTTCTCATAATTTGCATCATTTAAAACATTTGTTCTGATATAAAATGTATTAACTTAGTCTAGTTGTTTTTTTAAAGCCAAATATTACGATGTTGTTAAGATTTTGTTGTTCTAGTTCCATTTTTGTCGCACTAATTTAATTGAATTTTGTTATGAGCAGTTTTTATCCAAAAGCATATTCTTTTCTAAAGATCTAAATCCCCACTTCGTCGATCTCCTTTTTTTTTCTATTCAAACTCCCACTTCGTCTCTTCTACTAGACTTCTTTTAGGAGTTTACTTGTTATTAAAAACCGATAAATCAACAAACCATCCAACTTTCTTTCTTATGTGAGTATCGTCCCATTAGCACACCATTGGTGGCATGAACCATTTTTATTTCTTATATGATGACGACGATTCTGTTTCCAACGAATTCGATAGTAATCTTTTAAAAGGTATTATTTTTCTTATTCTTATTCTTTTTCTTTGTATTCATTCTCTTCTGGCCTTTTATGTTTCCAGAGAAATGGACTTCAACAGAAGCATAAGGCCTTTGGAGGAGGAAATGACTTCTGGTCAGGTGTTGATGTATTCTCCAGGAAAAATGGCTAATCAAGAACGTCCATAAATATATGAGTCAAAGAGAAGATGGAATTATACAAGATGAAAAGAAAGAAGAATCTCGAGTGAAGAGTTTTCATGGCTTGTTTTACAATTTTTTTCTTTCAGTTCATTTTTCTCTCGAGACTTCTCTGTATATATTTTAATGTTTTTCTGTCCTTTATATTTGTATTTTCAATAAAAAATTATGAGTACAAAATTATTTTCTAAAAATCATACTTTATTGATTTTAGTAAATTACAAAAAAAAAATTGGCGTTAGTAATTTAAAAGTGACAATAATATTTCAAATTAAATTTCATAATTATTAAATTACTTTTAAATTGAAATCATTTTATTTATTAATAAATAAATAATTGAAATCATTTATTTTAACTGATACTAACATTAACATCATTTTAAATTAATTGATGTATATATTAATATCATTTTTTTGCAATTGATACATATTAACATCATTTACAATAACTAATGCAAATAATATAATTTTTTATATCAATTGTTAATAAAATGATGTAAATTATTTGCATCATCACTTTCAGAGTCATTTAATTAAATGATGCAAAATTTTTTGACATCATTTATAAGTAATGCAAATATACTAAATAAATGATGTTAAACAAGTGTTTTTTTTGTAGTGTTACCACTACCACTAACCACATCCTATTCCTTATTGCAAGCTTCTTGAAAGATATTTTTTAATTGCAAGCTTCATTTTGAAATATTTTGTTCTCAACCATATTTTATTGTAATTTATAAGAGTAAGATAATTCTAAAGATGAAACAATTCTATTCCTTGTTTTGTTTTCAAGTAAGAATGTATTTTATTCATTAATTTTTTGTAGGGTAAAAGAAATGTAGTTCATATAAAATTCAACTATATTTTAAAATTAATCTGTTTTAAATTAGAAAAAAAAATACATTAGATGCTCTAAATGCATTTCGTGTCTATCGAAATTCATGGGTAAGAGTGGCGCGTGCAAATTACATGGACACGTGTATCTTACAACGACAATTCATACAAGCCCAATATATAGGTAACTGGGCCATAAGCATAATGGGAAAACTATGTCGGCCCATCATTTTATTTACCCTTTTTTGTTGCTCCATCTCCATTATATTTATTTTCTTTTGACTAAAATCTCCATTATATTTTTGTCAAATTAAAAAGAAACTCTGCTAAAATAAGCCAGAAAGGACACATTGATTGTCATGACAAGTTAAACATGATGATCTCGTACAAAATCTGTTGAATAAGATTCCAAACAATATAAGCCGGTCATGATCTCTATTTATCTATCAACCACTAAAGCTTGTACTGTCGCACCATGATAATTGTCAGTACGAACGAATATTCTTTCACCCGTCCCTAAACATTACCCGATCATTTGAACCATTTGTTAAAAGGAATAACAAAGTCGTACTCTGATTTTTCTTTTCATCTAAAATGACAGTGATGTAATGTAACGTTCCAAAAAATGTGTTGTTTCAAAACAAACAATGATCGTTCCTTTTGAATATGTATCACAAATACACAAACAACCGAATATAATAAGTGTACTACTACATTCTCTAACCTTCTTATATAATAAGATATCATTCACCAGCATAAGCTTCCCTTGGTACTTATTGGCTATTGCAAACTGAAAGATGTTCGATGTGTGTTTCACCGGAGAGTCCATAGTCAAAGCTTCCGGCAACAACCCTGAGAGACCTCATAGCCTTTCTCTATCAAATCTCGACCTTCTTTCCGGCCGTTTTCCAGTGACCTACTTTTACTTCTACCCCAAGCAACCTCACTTGGTTTCAACCTTTGAATCCCTCAAAGCCTCCCTCGCTGAAACTCTAAACTACTTCTACCCTTTTGCTGGTCAGATAGTTCCAAACGAAACCTCTCATGAAGAGCCTATCATCCTCTGCAACAACAATGGAGCCTTGCTAGTCCAAGCACGAGCCAACACCGACCTCAAAAGCCTGGACTTCTACAACCTCGACGCGTTTCTGCAGGCAAAGCTTGTTCGAGTTAACCCTGACTTCCCTTTGCAGATTCAAGCGACAGAGTTCGAATGTGGAGGCTTCTCTCTAACATTCACATTCGACCACGCGCTAGGAGACGCTAGCTCTTTCGCCAAGTTCCTCACTACATGGTCAGAGATATCGAGGAAACAGCCGGTTTCTTGTGAACCAGACCACCGGAGAAACCTCCTCTTGCCGCGCTCTCCTCTGCGTTACCACCCTCTCTTAGACAAAACATTCATAAAATGCAGCGTGGAGGAGATCAAGAACATACCAACCCCCAAAACGCTCATCAAGCGTCTCTATCACATCAATGCTTCGAGTATAAACGCGTTGCAAGATCTAGCTAATGTAAACGGAGAGAGCAGGACGAAGATCGAAGCTTTCTCTGCTTATGTCTGGAAGAAAATGGTGGATTCTATAGAGAGCGGTCACAAAACGTGCAAGATGGGTTGGCTGGTTGACGGTAGAGGAAGACTAGAGACCGTTGCCTCTAGCTACATAGGAAACGTCTTGTCTATAGCTGTCGGTGAAGCCCCCATTGAAAATCTGAAGCAAAACAAAGTGTCGGAGATAGCAAAGATAGTGCATGAGTCGATTACTGAAGTGACAAACAATACTCATTTCACAGATTTGATAGATTGGATTGAGAGTCACCGACCTGGACTGATGTTAGCTCGGGTGGTTTTGGGACAAGAAGGGCCAGCTTTGGTCTTGTCTTCAGGAAGGCGGTTCCCTGTGGCTGAGTTGGATTTTGGGTTTGGTGCACCTGTTCTTGGGACCGTGTGTTCAACGGTTGAGAAAATAGGAGTTGGTTACCTCAACCAGCGACCTAGCGCCTGCAATGACGGCTCGTGGTCGGTCTCTGCTATCGTGTGGCCTGAACTCGCTGCAGCTTTAGAGTCTGACTCTCTTTTTCAGCCGATGTCTGCTAAGCATCTTCAACTCCTGGCCTGACAAAATAAGCCTAAAGGAAGTAGTAGCTTTTCAACGTTTTCTTTATTATGTCGTAAGCTTATGGTTACAATAAGGCAAAACCAGTTTTTATTTTTTACACATTATCTACACACTATATGTTACAACTGCAACGTACACACAAACAAAATCAGTCTATGGTCAACGTGTTTTAAGGTTTCTTCAGATATTTCTTGGCTTCTTCAGAGAAGCTTCTGGCGATTTTTTTGTTGGAGAATGTTAGAGGAAGCTCTTCATCAGTATCATCAGCCTCACTTCTGTCTATCCAGCTATGATGTCTACTCGAGTCCTTTGGAGTATTGTCTACATCGGTGGGAGAGTTTGGCTCGTCTGGTAACTCGCGGTACAAGTGTTTAATTATGAAAAGAGCAGTATCGTTATCTCTCCAATAGTTTCTACACAATATGTAACACCCCTTTTGAGTTCTTGGCTCTACACGTAAATGTAATGTTTTATTAATGATAAGTTATAACTTACGTATGAGCTCCTATGGCTTGTAGATACGGATGCTCAAAAGTTTTATCCTGCATCGCCCAAAGAGACTAGCATGCTTTAGCCAAATCCAATACAAGAGAATATAAAAGGCTGTTAATTAGGTGAAGATGCAATAATGGTTTAACCTGTAGCATGTGATCTATTCGACCATCTCGAGTTCCGGTCAACCTTTCCATCATTAAGGAACCATAGGACCTTCCATCCTTTTCGTCATCGGTTTCTTCCGACTCTGTTCAAGTAGACATTAGAAAGTAGACAGATTCATCGACTGTGCAGATGCGGCCACTAAAAAACTTGCAAAGGAAATCGAACTTTTACCTTCTAGTCTATCCGAGCTTTTGGACTGGCAAATAGTGAGAACTCTAGTCTGCATTGAATTAAATATGAGTCTTGTGTACGTTGAATCACAACAGATAACAACTTAAAATCATAATTCAAGACGAAGAAAACTAGTTAGAAGTCTGAGAACACACACCCGTACAGAATCAAAATGATTCATTACTCTATGTGAACGCGCTGCAAAATCCTCTTTGAAATCCTACAAATATTACATAAGCAAACGAATTAGCAAGAGGAAAATAATAAACAAAAACTGAACCACAATATTTTAATTACCTGTAATCCAATATGCAACCGCTTGCCACCTCTGTGATAAGGAACTATGACGGGTCGTTTGGGAAGGTACTCTTTGCACACAAGTGGCTCCACCCTGCGTGCACAAAACACAGTTTTGTGTTTCACACTTGCAAAAGAACGTAACATAGAGAGAGAGAGAGAGACATCATAAAATAACTAGAGAGACAGAGATATCATAAACTAACCTATATGCAACAGGATCATAGGGGTGAAAAATGTTGAACATTCGACGACAAGCTGGCATCTCTTCAATTACATTCTCCTCTTCCCAGTAATCCTTTCCCTTACCTAAACATGTTGAAACAGCTTTTACACCACGAAAAGGAAGGCGTAGACAAGCAATTCAATATCAAAGCAAAGGCATTACCTATCCCAATACGTATATTTCGAAGGGCTAGAAACACTCCGAGAGGAGACCCAACTGCAAAGAAAGTGTCAACCTGAACAGAATAGGCAGATGAAAGTTAGGATGGCATTTGCTTTCGGTGTGGTTTCGACTGAAATATTATAGACACGTAAATGATACGATCCCACACCTTGAATTCGAGCTTTTGGTACTTGATATAAGGAGTAAAGCTTGTAGGTCCATTGGCGTCGTTAGTTAGTGCCTTCTCATTGATCTGCTGCTCAGGCATCACAGATGCCTTGGCTTTTTCTGTTAATAACACCATTTCATACATGAGGTGAGTTTTCAAACACAACTCCAAAGTGTGGACAACATAGAAATCGAGAGTCAGAATTAATACCATCCGCCAATATTCTGGCATTTTCTGATTGCAGTTGCGCTACCTTTGACCTCAATGATTTAATCTGGGATAACAAATTTCAACGTTAGTGAAAAAAAAATAACTCTTTTGTTTTGGTTAATCAGTAAAGAAACTGGCAACACTTCCACAAAGAACACAAACCTAAGGAAGTATGAGATGCAACTGAAACTACATAATATCATCAAACAACTGAAGCCTAGAACTTGGAAGTGCCAACATTTACCTCTTCCTGTAATAACTTGATTGCAGCCTCGTTATTAGAATCGCCACATTTTATCTCCCAAGATTGTTCTGGAGAAGAGGAAGACGAACCAGGTGATCTACAATCAGCTCCATCCTGTGAGGAAATAGCACCACTAGAATCATGACGGTCATCTTCCTCGCTGCCTCTTCTCTCCAAGCCCACGTTATCCACAGCAGAATCAGAGACCGATGAAGAAGCCTCTTGGACGACATGGTGATGCTCCAATACCGTTGATTCTTTATCCATCATGTCATTATCTTGACCTGTGGTTTCCTCCTTGTTATTCAAAAGGTTAGATTTCTCTGGCTCAAGATTCGATGATTGATGCGAGCTACAAGGTTTGTCAGCTCTTTCTGGAATTGGAGGAGATTCTTCATCTGGAAAAAATCTCTTGTATACTGCATCCATCGGAAACGGGGATGACAAATTGCGCTGATGACATAGGATGTCATAAGAGAGAACGCTCCCCAGAGAATGTCCATAAATGGATATCTGTATGATGTTCATGAACAGAACATGACTTCTTAATTTAATGCGAGTTTACAATAGTCACAGGTTGATGAATGAAAAGACTAAACCAGATGGGCACCTTTCCATCATAGTCCGGATTCCGCTTTATAAATTTGAGATACAGTCTATTCAGCTGGTTTGAAACCTGGAAGATGTAAAGGAGCACACATTACAACAATGCAGAAGATGAAAGTAACAACAACGTCTATTTTAATATTAAATCAACTTGGCACTACTGAAACAAAAAAAGTATCAAAGTTGAGAGATTGCACTACCGAATCAATTATAGCCTGACAATAAATGGGGCTCATGTAGTATAACACATCATGAACAGTTGCGCTCAGCATCTCTCGCAAACGCCGTACACCTTCTAGTGTACATTTATCAACAGCAGCTTCACCACTTAGCTTTAGACCTTTTCTCCACTACAAAAACAATTGAGAGAGAACGAATTTGTGAAGTTAAATCATACTATACAAATATAAACCAGAAAAGTGTGTTTACATATATATATACCTGGCATGGGATGAAAAGGACTCTTTGAGTTCCACGCTGGTGAGAGGTCAGATGACGTTCACCTAAAGCTGCTGTGATTTGACGGAAGTTTCCAACGTCGTCAACAAGATTAGACTTCTCAACTTTTTGACCGATACCATGAACCATAAACACAAGATGTCGAACAGGGACCTGGACACAATAACACAGAATAGAGTTGTTTCAGGGAGCTGGAAAATATTGAGACATTCTGAAGATAATTTTACAATAGAATTCAGATGCTCTATACTAAGACATACTTGAGAACAATAGTCATCCATTTCTTCCTCTTTCTGTTGGCGTAGTTCTTCCTGAACAAAAGCACAAGAAATATGATTCAGTTGCACAGTAAACGCTCAGCCAACTTTCAAAATTTCTGATGAGATCTTAGAAAACAGATGTGAGACTTAGTTCCAAAACATTTTTTAAGAACCTGTGTAGGTTTAGGAGAGTAGGAGCCAGCATAACCACGTCTCAGCTTAATTCCATTTCCAGTATAGCCAACAATGCCAGAGAATCCAGAGGGATCAACATTAAGCCAAGCTTCCCAAGTATCATCCTCCCCGGTAAATAGAGCATGAAGTCCCTGCATTAACAACTTAATCTAAGCAATCATTCAGCTGAAAAGATAAGTACATTTTTTTTACTCATGGATTCAAACACATACCAAACTGGAACCCTGCAAATCAACTCGAGCTGCAAAAAGACCAGAGGGTTGGAACCTTCTTCTGCGCCAGACCTGCGTGAACGGAATCCAAATAAATTGGTGCTATTATCTTGTCATCAACAACTTCCAGGAATTCCAACAAAAAGAAAAATCACCAATTGTTTCTATTAGCCAACATTTCTGACCTTGTTACGATATGCAACCTCCAACTGTTCAGCAACAGTTTCAGGAATTGGAAGCCAGTCTAGTCCACCTTTACGAGCAAACCAGTGGCCTCTAAGCACACGCCTATTATCCCCATTCCAGTACACGGGAAAACAATGCCTCCTCACCAAGTCCACCTGCAGCATTCCGGTTCCTTGGTCAGAAAAAAATGGATTGAAACATAAGGACTCTAATGGTTCCGTTCAACTATGAAAAATCTACATGAAAATTACCAAAACCTAGTTAAGTCTCTCCAAAGAGAACAGTAGTACCTCGTATAGCCCACCCTTAACGGGTACACCAACTCTCTCCTCTTCAACATCATATAGACTGGATGATACAGAAGCTTCTTGAAGGGTTTCCATTGACTGCTTATTGGATTTCTTTTTAGAATTAACTTGTGGTATAGGGCCTATGCTGCATTCTGCATACTCTTTCCACCAGAATGACAGCAACTCATCCTCTCTCTATTTCCCAGGAGGAGAAAAGAGCAATCGTTTCATTCAAATTTTGAACCAAAGAGCCACCAGAATTCAACAACTTAGAAGAAGAAGAAGAACCTGGAGGAAAGAAGCCTCAATGGCAAGAGAATCCCTCATCCCAAAACGGAAGTACTCACTCTTTCCTACTACGTCAGTGCGAGGTACTGAAGCAGCTAACTCTGCACAAAACAAAATAGAGAAAAAAGCATCAATCTCTTATTCTCAGTGATCAACTATGCCCACCATTACATAGACATTGGAAGCTATAAGAAGCCAACAAAGACTGACCGTTCTCAGCTAAAGGAACCTTACAGAAGTACCAGCGAACATCACTGCCATCTGAAGGGCTTCTGGTCTGAGTGAGATACTTTTGTCTGCCATGGCATTGCTCAATCACATCTTCTAATCCGGCGATGTTGGAAGGCGTGTTCTTCAACAAATCCGGAGAGGTTGTATTAACCGCCGGACTACTTCTTTCTGCATCTTCCATCTGATCAAAACCACAGAAACCTTAAATCAGTAAGTTTGGTGTATCAACAAGGCAAGTCTGATCTCGAATCAAATTCGAGTTCCGGTAACCAAAACCCCCTACATATAGAATCTAGAATCTGATCATACCCAGAACAAAAAAAAAGCTTCAAGGAATCACGAGAAGAGGTGGCGAAAGATTTCGACAGAAGAGGAAGAAGAAAGAAAACAAAACAAAGGTCGTGGTGACAGCTGGGAAACCGATTTGAAGGTTTGGTTTTGCTGAAAGAATATTCGTGAGAGACCCAAACTTTTGTTTAAGCGGTTGCGTGTACTGTCATCTCTCAACTACTGCCACGTAGATGCCACGTCAGCGCTCCGCAGCCGAACCAAATTTTGGATATTGTTATTTTTCAAGTTAGAATAATCTACCGAAATTGAAAATTAGCAAAAAGACGAGACGACCAAAATTGCGCAGTTAAGATGTTCTAACCAGGGCCGGACTTCAACAATGCTACAGTGAAACATTTGTAAAAAGTTTCTAAAATTTTTGAAAAAAATTATATAGACATAAATCTCCAAAAACTAATTTTTAAGTTTCTAAACGGGTAAAAAAAAATTTTTACATAAAATATTGTTATAGATCTCCAAAATCTCAGAACCGGCTCTAGTTTTAGCCATGGATTCCGATTCAGCCCATAAATATGAAGCTTACTGTTGAACAACTGTGGCCTATCGAATTCTTTTTATTTGTAATCATGTTACTCTTGCGAATTGAACTTGTAACTAACGACCGGACAAAACCAACAACAAACCATACATCAAAGCCATATCCCGTTGTCGAACATTTCTTAAGAATCATAATTCATAAATACTAAAGTCCTCACTGGATTACTGCCACTGAAAACCTATCCAGATCAATGTTCGACCCATAATTAAGCAACCAATATATCGTAGACTTGTTCTGAACATGAAAAAAGAGGATTCTAACCAAGGAAGGTGAAGCACAGGTCGCTTTCTCACTAATCTATAAAGGCCGCAGCAATTACTCATTGTTGGTTAAATAATAGTATGTACCAACTTCATGTAGAAGTCGAGTCTAATTTCTTTAAATGGTTTTGTTTTACAGAAACCATGGATTACGTCAACTGATGCTTAAACATTAATGAAAGACAAGCCACACACCAAATCTTAACCACTTCAATTCACGGAATGTTTTTTGTTTTGTTTTGTAAATGAGACGATAAAAAGTTGGTTGATCTACCCACGTGCCGTGATATATGAGGATTAGTCTACGATGCAAGTTTCCTTAGTTATCAGTTCTTGTTTTGAGTTACGTTCAATCTGATCATATTACGTTTTCACACTTCATGACTTCAAAGTAAATACATGCAAAAACATTTACAATTTAATACACCACATTGTTAAAATAAAACTGATAATATAAGAAATTAAATACTCAAGCCCCACTCAAACACACAATTATAAAGAAAACTCCACTTTAAAATAAGCTGTTTCCTATTTTAACCATAGTAGATGTCACAGAGTCACAATCACCAAGAACTAATATTTTAAAATAATACAATGTATGGTTTAAATTTTTTTAAAAATTTGTCTCTAATTCAACATTTTTCTAAGTTAGATTTTTCCCTTTTTTTTTCTTTTTTTTTTCTTTTTCTGTAGATTTTTTTATTTTTTTTCTAATTACCGCAAAAAAAAATAAACAATCTACTCTATTAAAACAACAGTGTGACCCATTGATATATGTTCAGTCCAACAATTATTTCATCTACCTTTACTTTTTTATATGATAACTGCATTGCCCTTTTAATTAACCACCACAAGATATCGTGTAAGTTGTTTTAATTTTCAAAAGTAACCACTACATGTTCACGGCTACTCCTAAAAATCAGGATATATTATAACTGCATCAGTAGATCTTAATTAATTAAAAGTTAAACATCATTTATATTAATATGCAAATATGTAGGAACCTCTATTTATATGTAATTCCGTTTTTACAGGTTCTTTTCTACTAATCAGGACCATTTAAAATCTAATTTAAATAACTTTACCACCATTTAAATTGCCTACAAATATATTTTCTGGACTTAACCACCATATTTACGATAGCTAACAAGATATAACCTTAGTTATGTCGATTGTTTCCTAATAATATGGAGCATATCTTTTTTTTTTTGAATTAATAATCCAACAAACAAGAACATTCCAGGAATCCAACAAATTATTCTAAACTCAATTTCGAAATTTGGTTATCTAACTCCTTATTCCCTCAGATATTGCAACAATTTTAAAAACTAAAAAACTAGATTTTTTCTTAACTAATCCCTTTTCCATCGCCATCCTCTCTTTATAAATATCTTTCATGAAGTCTACGGTTACCACACTTCTTAAAAGAAGAATTCACAAACTTAATCAAATTCAGAAAGTACCTTTAAGCATGGAACAAACGGCTTTGGCTGACATCAAACCATTCAAGTCAGAATGGCGTATTCAAGTTAAGGTGCTCCATACCTGGAAGCATTACACCAAACTTTCAGGAGAAACATTGGAAATCATTTTGTCTGATGCACATAAGTCTCATAACTTAGCTTCCCTTTCGTCTATTATTTTCTCTTCATTCTTAACTAAAAGATATATCCAATTCTACTATCTAAATCGCTGCAATTGGTTATTTTGAAGGGAACAAAAATTCTTGCGTCCTGTAAAAAGACATACTTTGATAAGTTTGCAAAGAAAGTACCTGTTGGAACGTGGAGAAACATTGAAAATTTCTCCATCAATGGCCCCGGTGTTTCCTACAGGCCTACCAATCATCAATACAAGATCAATTTCATCTATGGAACTGATATCACTCTGTCAACTCTGCAAAACGACAGCATGTTTCTCAGTTTGGTTGATTTCCAGACTATTCAACAGGGAGTAGAAGATGAAAACATCTTAATTGGTAATTATTGATATTTTAAGTTCACAAAAATGATAAATACATTTTCTGAATTAATTTTGATCTATTTCAAATGTTATTGGAGAAGTGATTAGGATCAATCAGAAAAGATAGATTGGCTAATTCAGATCATACAAACATAAGCTATGTCTTCTTCTACTATTGATGTAAAGGATCACTTGAATCAATTTTTTTTTTTAAAAAAATCCCTATCCCGAATATACTACATTTCTTACAGAAGAACATAGATTTTTCACATGACCAAAAGATTACCTGAGATCTTGAAAAGAGTAAATCCGATTTAAACTTCTCTGGTTTCAATAGAACATAGTCACTCAGATTCAGTTTCCACCGTCTTCTATGGCTTTGTAAGAACCGAATGAGCTTCACTTTATTGTTCCATCGTTTACCAGTGGTGCTGTGAGTCCAGCAATACCACAATAACAGGCTTCTCAGTACCACTTTCTTTTTTATTTTCATCCAAAAACCAAAATGTTTAGTTACGAAAAAGAATGAAAGCTGAAAGAGATTCACAGCTGGTTCAATTACCTTTATCAAAGCAGCAGCATCTTCTTCTGCAGTGCCTCCAATTTCTCCAATGAGAACGATATCTGAAACAACCAGCTGCCTTTTCTTAGTTTCCATCATTCAAGGACAAATAATTAAGTTACTAACTACACTTAGAAAATAGATGAATTAAAGGAATCAAAGCTTCTAAGACAGTAATATTTTGCAGTCAAGTGATTAGTTAAACATGCATGCTGTCATTATACAAATCGATAAGTGAACAAAAAAAAAATACAAATCGATCTTTATGGTTAATCTACTTAGGGAAAAGTAATCTTTACGGTTCATATGTTTAACCCGGTGAACAACATAAACTATGTCTTTTTCTACTATGGATGTAAAGGATCAGATCAACTGTGAGATTTTTTTTTTAAACAAAAATCTCTATCCCAAATTAAACTTTTACAGGAGAACATAGATTAATCACACCAAAAGATTACCTGAGATCTTGACAGGAGCAAAGCCGATTTAAACTTCTCTGGTTTCAATTGAACATAGTCACTCAGATTCAGCTTCCACAGTCTTCTACGGCTTTCGAAGAACCGAATGAGCTTTACTTTTTTATTCATCATCCACCGACAAAATATAAACGTGATTAAGACAGTAGAGTAGAAGCTCACAAGGTTTTGTCGGGATAAAAGCATTTGGGCCATGAACATTTAATTTATAAAACCCATTAAAATTGGGCCAGGGACTTCGATTTACATAACTCATTTTTAATTGCTATACAAATTAATATATGTAGTATTATGTGTAATAATTATGTAATTATAATTATATACGACACAACCTTATGTGAGCTTTGTTAAAATATGTCAAATAGTTTTAAAATAATTTCCATTTTGCGTCATACTTTGTTATATTTTAAAAAATAACTGTTTAAAAATAAAGACCATATTAATAAAATAATAAATTCAATACAATTATCAAAATACTTTACTAATTATTTTTTATAAAACATTACACAAATATGATCACACGTAAAAACACGATTACAAAAAAAAATACATATATGATATAAGGAAATACACAAAGGCGTATGAAACTTGATTTATTTAATATACTTACAAAAATTATCTATTTTATTAAATTCATATCATACAAAATATGATTATACAAACACACAAACAAATAAATTATATTAAGCAAAAAATTCAAAAACAAAAAATATACCCGTCCTCTCGAGGACGGGTCAATATCTAGTTCTCCTTATTATTGAAGTGGGTGTCACACTCAGCAAAAATTAATATATAAAACAGATATAATTTGTTTTATCGTCAGAAAAACCCGAAAAGCCCTTTTCTTCAAAAAGCAGTAGATCAACAACAACTTTAGGCTTGTCCCTTCCACCATCACGGGTCAACATCACCTCATCGTTCCACCATCACATTCACATCCATCTTCTTCGTATATGAGACCTCGTATCCGAGATGCTGCCTCTGACAAACTCCGCCCTACCCGATCCTCCTTCCACGACGACGGTGAACCAAAGTTTCACCGCAAACACCCTCCGCCTCTCCGCACCATGTTCGGCCGATGCCGGAAATGGACTGTCCTCGTGGCGGCGATCTGGATCCAGGCTTCGACTGGAACCAACTTCGATTTCTCGGCCTACTCATCCCATCTCAAATCAGTACTCGGAATCTCTCAGGTGAGGTTGAATTACCTCGCCGTGGCTTCTGATTTGGGTAAAGCCTTCGGTTGGTCGTCCGGGATCGCCCTAGCTTATTTCCCTCTCTCCGTTGTTCTTTTCGCGGCGGCGGCTATGGGTTTCGTTGGCTATGGTGTTCAGTGGCTAGTCATCACCAACGTCATCGCTCTTCCTTATTCTCTGGTACGTTCTTCTTGATCCATATCAAGAATCAAGAATCAAGAAATCGTTTTTTTTTCTTTTTTTACTTAAAGAAGATCACTTTCTCATATGTATAGGTGTTTCTGTGCTGCTTGTTGGCTGGTTTGAGCATATGTTGGTTCAACACAGCTTGCTTCATCCTCTGTATCCGTCACTTCCCGACCAATCGTGCACTCGCTTTGTCTCTAACTGTAAGCTTCAACGGAATCAGTGCAGCCTTATACTCGCTCGCTTTCAATGCACTTAACCCTTCATCCTCAAATCTATACCTTCTCCTCAACTCTCTGGTTCCTCTTGGTGTCTCGTTAGCTGCACTCTACCCTGTTCTTCTTAAACCATCTCTAGACCCTGCACCTGACAGTGAATCACGGCGGCATGACTCACATGTGTTTGCCATTATGAATGTCGTAGCCGTCATTACCAGTTTCCACCTTCTCCTATCTAGTTCCAGTACCAATGTGACTTCATCAGCTCGTTTGCATTTAGTGGGAGCGATCTTCCTTATGGTTTTCCCCTTATGTGCTCCTCTTCTCGTCTATGCTCGGGATTACTATTTTCCTGACGTTAGCCAACGTTTCCAACATGACAGCTCTGGCTATGTTATGCTTAACATAGACGAGCTCAAGCTGCAGAAAGCATCTGTTACGGGTACTGCCAAGGAAGGGAACATAGTGAGGCTCGGTGATGAACACTCGTTTCAATTGCTCATAAGTAGATTTGAGTTTTGGTTATACTACATTGCCTATTTCTGCGGTGGCACGATTGGCCTTGTTTATAGCAACAACTTGGGTCAGATTGCTCAGTCTTTAGGACAAAGCTCTACAACACTCGTCACAATCTACTCTTCATTCTCCTTCTTTGGTCGGTTGCTCTCTGCCGCACCAGACTTTATCCACAAGTAAGTTTCACTTTTTGAGATTAAGGAACTTCTGATGTGAGATTAGGATCAAATGTCATTGATAGATTTTGCATCTTGCAGGAGGTTTCGTTTGACAAGAACCGGATGGTTTACAATCGCACTCTTGCCAACCCCTATCGCTTTCTTTCTACTAGCGATATCATCCTTACAGCACTTAGCATTGCAGACCGCAACTGCTTTGATCGGTCTGAGCTCAGGTTTCATATTCGCAGCTGCAGTCTCCATAACATCTGAACTTTTTGGACCCAATAGCGTAGGTGTTAACCACAACATTCTCATAACAAACATACCAATCGGCTCACTCCTATACGGTTTCATAGCTGCATCCATCTACGAAGCCAACGCAAACCCTGAGATAAGAAGCGTGGTATCTGACTCGGTCGTTTGCATCGGAAGAGATTGCTACCACAAAACGTTTGTGCTTTGGGGTTGCTTGTCCCTTCTTGGTCTTGCTTCAAGTTTTCTGCTGTACTTGAGGACGAAACTGGTTTATCACCGGCTTGAACAAGATCGGGTTTCCGTAACGACATCGCCGTACAAGGATCTTGATTCAATGTAAATCAAATTGTAACACAAACCACAGTCTCTTTTTTTTCTTTTTTTTTAAGTCACACAAAGATTAGTACACAAGTTCTTGATATCACATCTCTTTATGGGAATCTTCTTGCACAACTTTAAAACTTTTATAAAAAAAAACTTAAATTAAAATGTCTTTAAAAAAAAAAAAAATAAAGGAACTAAACACGCATTTGAAGGGTCCCACACTGAAAGCACAAAAGAAAAAGAGTCATCAAAATTGAGGCTCACCGTAACTGACAAAATCATGAATTAGCCGTTGTGGAGACTTTTTCTTTCTCTCTCTGTTTTTATTGCTCAAGCAGGGAAAGTGAAACCCTAAGAAGTTTTAATTTTGCATAGTTGATGGCGGATTTTGGGTATCTATCGGATACAGACGATTCAGCAGTGGAAGAGCTGATATCGCAAGCGAAGGAGCTTTCGGCTTTGGAGCAAATAGCAGCCATCAATTGTTCTGGCTTCACCGACTCTTCTACTCTTCCCGATGATCTCGAATCTCGTTTCCGTCGCCTCAAGTCTCTTCCTCCCGCTCGACCCGACCCGGTTTCGTCTAAGATTAGTAAGAAGAAGGATCTCCCGCACTCCAAGAGCGTCGTGGGTTACCCAAAGGATCCAGATTTCTCTGGAAACCCAGTTAAAAAATCTGGCTTTGATGAGGATTCGAGTGTTTCCAAGCGAGATCTGGGAGTGAATTCGGGTTTTGAGAGAAGCTCGCGAGCTGGGCTTGACTCTGATGGAAGTGGAGATTTCTCTGACTCTGGAAACATCGGTTCGAGTAAGATCTTCTCCCCAGCTAAACAAACCCAGAAGCTTCCTAAAGAGAAACGCAGAGTCGGTTCATCGTCATCATCGGATTCAGAACCAGAAAAGAAATCAAAGTCGAAATCGAGCTCATGGGTAAAGAAGTTATCTCCATCAAAGATCATTGGATACATTTGGTCTTCTCCCAACAAATCATCATCCGCCAAGAAGAAGAACATCAAAAGCATCAGATCATTTACTGCATCTGGTCGCGAGAGAGATGTTGATTTCGACGACTTTCTGTCCGATTTAAATGCGTATTCTGTCGAGGATCAAAGGAAGATGCTGAAGAAAGCACTCAAAGAACAGCAGAAGATGCGCAAAGAAGCTGCTCACATCATCAAAATGACCAGAAAGGCATCTGCAAGATTTGATTTTGATGATTAATATTCTTCCCCCTTGTTGTTTTGAGTCTTGAGAAAAAGCTAGCAGACACATTTCCAAAAATAATTTATATTTACCAAGTATAAATAAGTTCTTCTTTAATTAATACTACTATAATGTATTAATTATTCCTTTTCCAACAATTCGTCTATCTTAGTTAAATTCGAGTTGTATTATTTCCAATCCGAGTTAAATCCAATGTGGTTAATCATATGTTAGACAAAACATATTCTATTTTTAAACATTTAAAGTATAATTTACTAAAAAAAAAGATTCAAAATTACTTATAGTAAAACAAATCCAATGGCCCAAAACTATTGTTAATTCGTAAACTTAACTACTTGCTAGATTACATGTTAACATATAACGCCAAATGTGATTTTGGAATCATAAAAGTTAATTTTCAATTTTAGCCGTCTCAATTAATTCTTTTATTTCTTTGGTGAAGGATTTCATTTCATAAGAACTCAAACTAGAGTAATAGCATAACAGAGTTTGATTACACTTTTTGGAAATGTAACAGCTAAATAGATATTGATGTGCTCAGATTAATCTAAAAGATAGCAGAGTGGAGAAAGTGACAAGATTTGTAAAATCTAAAGAACAACCTGCAATTTCATTCAAGTCCAACCTTAAACGAATGACAAATATCAAGACGAATGGATCTTTGTCATGAGGTGCACCAAGTAATAGAACAATAGATTCCAAAAAAATCCGAAGACCGAATCGGCTAAGCCAAAAGTCATCGAACTGAAACTAAGGGGAGAAGCAGACGCTATAAGGCAGGAGGGTCACCAGCGAGAAGGGACCATGTTTGGTGCAACCGGTGGATCAGGAGAGGCTGGAGGGCTGAGAGGAGAAACCACGACGAGTAGTCCGGAAAAATAAGAAATAGCGAAGAAATGACAAGATTGGAACCAAACCTTGAGCAAACATCACCGGAGTTAAGGGAAAAAGAAAGAGGACGAATACAGGAGAAGATTTCTCGTTGGTGGACGAGATATCGTACCAACGGTGGAAAAAGAATTTTCAAGAAACTAGTAAACACTTGCATAAAGAAAGCAAAAACAGAAACTAAAAAAGTTCTAGAAATCTTAATATTAACTTAACAAAAAGATCCCTGAACTTTTCATTAGAAAGAGAAACAAAAATAATAATTACACCATTCTTTTTTTTTTTTAATTTGCAGAATCCAGGACACTAGATCCAAAGTAATCTTCAAAGAGATGTGCAGTTTAACGGGATATCCTTTCTCCGAATTTTCAAATAGGCCAAAATTCATTCTTTGCATGACTACAAACTAAATTCCTTCAATCTTAGGTTGTTTAGTTTCCAAAAATCCGTCATCCCCTAGACCAAGTAACTGTTGATATATATATATATATATATATATATATATATATATTCTTTTAACTCTTGATATATTAAACATGATGATTTGTTTGATTGCATTTTAAATATAATTTTTTGTCAGTGATTGCCTGTTAAATATAAAATGCCAAATACGGTTTTGAAATCATAAAAACATTTTAAAAATCATATTATTCATTGTATTTGCAAATATCTTAAATAGCTATTTTTGGTTTTTGTTCCCAAAATAGCACCTAAAAGTTAAAGTGATCAATATAGGTTATTCAAAATGGTTAAATGACAATTCTATCTTTATTAAAAATTTATTTATTTATTTATTTATTAAAAATAAAAATAATTATTTAGAAGCGAAAATAATAAAATCAAAATAATGTTTTTTTACGATTTTTCAAAAACTTATTCATTTTTCTAACTTCTTTTCAAAGGACATTTTGATAGTTTCTTCCAATATTTTCTTTTTTGCAATTTTTTTGAATTCACTTTTAACAGTTTTTCTTAAAAAAAATTGTGACCGCCTTCCCGAATGCATGTGTATGATATCTTCTTGAATTTGTAAAAAAAATAAAATCATGTCCATGAATGTCTTTATAAATGTGTAAATAGACTTGTTAAATGTAGTTTGTATGTATATTTAGAAAATTCTTCCTAAATGTGTATGTCATCTTCTTGAGTTTTATTTATATGCTTATTTAGAAAAATATTACTCAATATGTAATATCTCTCAAAAATTTACGAAAATACTTTTAAATATTTTTATAATACCATTATAAAATTTGGATATTAAATTCATGAGGTATTTTAAAAACTTTAAGAAGATGTTATACATATTTAAGAATATCTTATTAAAAGTACATATAATTCAAATTTAGTAAGATATTCTATAAATAAATATTCATGAAGATTTTCCTAAATACAGATTTAAGAGTATCTTTAAATTGACTTTTATAAAAAAATTCCTAAATTGTATGAATATATTATACATATTTATTAATATCTTTATAAGTTTTAGAAAGATATTATACTTATTTAATAAGATCTTCTTAAACTCAAATTCAGAAGGATATCATGCACATTGAAGAATGTATCATACATAAGATATGGTCTTCCTAAACTTTTTCAAAAATTGATTCTTAAAAAATTCAAAAAAAAATAATTAGAAGTCACATCAGAAATATTAGCTGTTTGACCAAGAAAAAAACTTGGCAAAACCTTTATAAACCCCATGCAAACTTTCACTAACTAGGCCACAAATCTTCTTAAAGATCATCGAAAATGGGAACCCAAACTTTCATCAACTGTTCTCTCTTAGCTATCATCATCACCTTCCTCGTTTCCTCTTATTCAGCTCACTCGCAAGACCTCACCTTCAAGCTGATCCACCGTGACTCTCCCCATTCTCCACTCTATAACCCTCTCCACACCGTCTCCGATCGTCTCAAAGCCGCTTTCCTCCGTTCAATCTCCCGTTCCCGCCGTTTCTCAACCAAAACCGATGATCTCCAATCCGGTTTAATCGCAAACGGTGGCGAATACTTCATGAGCATCTCGATCGGTACGCCACCTTCGAAAGTCGTGGCCATCGCCGACACTGGAAGTGACCTAAATTGGATCCAGTGCAAACCATGTGAAAATTGTTACAAACAAAAAGGTCCAATCTTCGACAAGACGCACTCTTCGACCTACAAAACAGAAGCTTGCGATTCCAAACCCTGCAACGTATTGGCCAAAAAAGAAAAAGGATGCGACCAGTCACGGAACATCTGCAAATACCTTTACGCTTATGGAGACCAGTCGTTTACTAAAGGAGACATTGCAACCGAAACAATCTCTATCGATTCTTCCTCTGGCTCCCCAGTTTCTTTCCCCGGTACAGTCTTCGGTTGCGGCTACAATAACAGCGGTACGTTCGATGGAACCGGGTCCGGAATCATCGGTCTCGGACGTGGACCATTATCTTTGATCTCTCAGCTAGGTTCTTCCATAGGGAAGAAGTTTTCGTATTACTTGTCAAACACGTCATACTCAACAAACGGCACAGGTGTCATTAACCTAGGAACCAACTCGATGCCTTCCAACCCAAGCAACGGCTCTGCTGTGCTCACTACACCTTTAATCTATAAAACCCAAAATACTTACTACTACTTGAATCTGGAAGCAATCACCGTCGGAAAGACCAAGATTCCGTACACCGGAGGAGGAGGAGGAGGATCCAGTTTAAACGAGAAGACCACCGGGAACATCATAATCGATTCCGGAACTACATTTACGTTTCTAGAATCTGGATTTTACGAGAAGTTTGGTGCGGCGGTGGAAGCATCGGTGACCGGAGCTAAGCGTGCGAGTGATCCACAGGGGATGTTGACACACTGTTTCAAAGCCAGACACAAAGAGATTGGTTTGCCGGAGATAACAATGCATTTCACGGGAGCTGACGTGAAGCTGAGTCCGACAAACGCCTTCTTGAAAAAAGATGAAGAGATTGTGTGCTTGAGCATGATTCCGACAACTGACGTTGCTATCTACGGTAATTTGGTTCAGGCGGATTTTCGTGTCGGGTATGACCTGGAGGCTAAGACGTTGTCGTTTCAAAGAATTGATTGCTCTGGGAGCTTGTAATATGAATTTAGCGAATCGCTAGAATAAATAAATAAATAAATAAATAATATAGCTATTTTGTTATTTTCTTCTTATATTTTTGAAACCGAAATACAAATAGCCACCAACAGCTAAAATAGTCCAAAGACGACGAAATTAAATACTACTCTCTCCGTTTTCTTTTATTTGACGTTTTACAAAAAAAAATAGTGTATCAAATTATTTGACGTTTGCGAAATTCAATACAAAAGATGGCAAGTTCTGATTTTTTCTATCTTTATAATTAAAAAACGAGTTCAGTCAAAAAGGTTAATCTAACATTAATGATATGGATTAAAATAGATATTATGTTAATCTTTCTTAATTGATGTACCAAGTTGTAAAACGTCATATAAAAGTGAACGGAGGGAGTAGTATTTATAAGTTGAAGACTTATCATTTGAAATACTTATAGAAATTTATCTTTCTAAAGTTATATGATAACCTCAAGGTGAAAATAAAATTTAGTAATAAATAAAATAAAATTGAAATATGTTTTGTTTTTCTTGCAGTCATCTGCCAATAAGAAGAAGAGCATAATAAGCTTTCATAAATTAAAATATATATATTTTTTTTTAAATAAGACATTAAGGGAAAATAAAAGATTATCTGATTAAAATTAGAAAAATACTTCTTATTTTAAATATATGATGTTTTGTTTGAATGTTTAGAGATTTTAAAATATTATTAAATTTAAACATAACCAATTATAAAATATTTTCAAAATACAATTAATTACATAAATGTTTTTGACAAAATCAAATTTAACTATCAAATATTCTCTGAAACATGGAATATTTTAAAATGGAGAAAGTATAATTTAATGAATATTAATAAATTCAATATAAGAGCAGTCATAAAGGTGTTGAACCAAATGGCCAAGCTTCAATTTTTTCCACAACTAAAATTCATTCCATTGTCGTTATCTCTTCTTATACGACGGTTTCTTATACGACGGTTTCAGGTAAAGTAAAGAGTTAAGGATCCATAGCTTCAGATTTCTGTTTGTTTAGGTTTGTGAGCCAATTCCTTGTGC
Source organism: Brassica rapa (assembly GCF_000309985.2). NCBI lineage: Eukaryota > Viridiplantae > Streptophyta > Magnoliopsida > Brassicales > Brassicaceae > Brassica > Brassica rapa. Next base: position 26,232,769 of record NC_024803.2, read on the forward strand.
GCCTTTGGAGGATACACTAGGCATTTAGTGAATCACTACGTCAGGCTGAGAGACAAGAAGTTGAAGCGCAGGTAAAGTCATTTTTGAACTTCTCTTAGCATTTGTGGAAAAAACAAAAGTTTATCTTTGAACATGTAGCTGATGTATTGAGGAGGAGATCAAAGTTGAAGGAGTCTGATGTCTCTAAAGAAACCTACACGAAGTTTCAGAATTCGGAATCGAGATTAGCTGAACTCAAATCAAAGTATGAAAACCGTTGGCAAAGAAGCTACTAAGGGCCATGTTAGAATTCGATAATCAGCAGCATAACGTAACTTATCAGCGTCTCTGTACTCTGGTAACCTCAATTTGATTCAAATCTTAGCGCTCATTGGTTAGCTACTGGTCACTGGATTGGATATGAAATTATATTTTAATGCAGGTTGAAGGTGAGAGATCGTATCATCATAATGCTCTTGATATCCTCGATAAGCTACATTCCAAGGTCAGTAAGTCTCTGATAGAGTAAAGCTATCTGTAACAGTAAACTTCTTTGTATTTGAATTGAGAAATGAATAATAAGAATGTTTAGCTTTGAGTATGAAAAGCTCTCATGGCAAACCTAGTTAGAATCATCGATCTCATGGCGATTGTGTGCTCTAGACTCATGACGTCTAAGAACTTACAACAACAAAGCATAATCTGAAAATATCTATCACAACGTTACTTCAATACTTTAATCTTCTTTACTTCTCTTCAAACCTTCCTTCTTAATCCAAGTCTTTCTCTTCCTCCAAGTTAAGCTTCTCAACGCTTCCCTCCTTCTCTTTATCATAACCTCCAACGGCTTTCTCTGCTTCCTTCTTTGACGATAATAAGCCTGATGATACCTATTAATACCTCTCCCTTTAAACCAAGCTTGCCCTCAAGTTGGTAAGAAGAAAAACACTCCACAAACTCTTTAGACAACATCCAAGTATCTTCCGATGAAGCTCTATCCTTCCACTTCACTATCCAACTCCAACTCCAAGTCCAACTCCACCCACCAAACGGAACAATTCTTTCCAAAAAGAACTTAAGAACAAGTGATCCCTATCAGACACAATACTCCTCGGAAAGCCGTAAAAAAGAAAAATCTCTTGCACGAACTTTTGAGCTACATCAGCAGGTGAAAAGGGATGCTTCAAGCATAAGAAGTGGCAAAATTTACTCAATCAATCTACCACCACCAAGATCACATTCACTCCACCGGAAACAGGCAACCCTTCAATAAAATGCATACTCACATCCTCCCACACTCGATCAGGTATAAGCAAAGGTTGTAACAGACCTGCCGGAAACAACGTCGAATGTTTGTGTGTTTGACAAACAAGACAAGCTGCAACATAATCTTGAACTTTTCTCGTTAAACACTCCCACACAAATGACTTCTGGACGCATTGAATAGTCTTTAAAACCCCTTAGTGTCCCCCAAGCTTACTGTCATGACACTCATATAGTATTAAAGGAATAAATTGAGAATTTTTAGGAATTACCAAACGCTTCTTCGACCATAACTTGTCATCAATAATTTGATACTTCTCAGAACTCAACTCACCCTTACACAACTGCTCCATCCTCTTCTGAATTCCCTCATCATCCATAATTTCCTTGAACAAGTCCTGCCACTGTAAAGCCGTTGTTGTGGTTAAGGACATCAATAAAGAGGCAACAAACATAGTCCGAGAAATGCCATCTGCAGCTTTATTTTCGCAGCCTGGTTTATACAGAATATCAAAGTCAAAGCCTAAGAGTCTTGTGAGCCAGCGTTGATATTCCATATTAACCTCCTTTTGTTCAAGCAAATATTTAACACTCTTCTGATCGGTACGGACAATTAAATGTTTGTCCAACAGGTAAGGTTTCCATTTCCCTATAGACATCACCACTGCCATTAACTCACGCTCATAAGTCGGCTTCAGCTGCTCTCTAGAAGTCAGAGCGTGGCTAAAGTATGCAATAGGTCTTCCCTCTTGCATCAACACTGCTCCCAAACCCACACCTGACGCGTCCGACTCCACTACAAACATCTTCAAAAAATCAGGGAAGAGTCAAGACTGGAGCAGACAACATTGCTGCCTTCATTCGTTCAAATGACAATTGAGCTTCTCGACTCCAAACAAACTGATCAGTCTTCAAATGACAATTGAGCTTCTCGACTCAATGTCTTAGCCAACAACCCATAATCCTTCACAAACTTCCTATAATAGCCAGTCAAGCCGAGACACCCGCGAAGCTGCTTAACTGTCTTAGGTGTTGGCCATTTGACCATTGCATCCGTCTTTGCAACATCTGTAGCTACACCCTTCTGATATCACTCAAATTCTCTAAGGAGTGATTTTACTCTCTCAAATAAGAGGTTCAATTTTACAGCCTTGCAATGAACGGGGTGTCAGGGGGAGCGATGAACTTGTATTATGAGATGTAGAGAGTTGGTGTCAGGTTGGATGATATAACCTTAGTAGCGGTTTTAACAGCTTATAATCTCGGTGGATTTGTAGAAGAATGACGTAGATATTTTTACTCGATGACCAAAGTACATAAGATACAGCCTAAAGCTGAGCACTACAACTGTCTGATTGACCTACTGTCCAGAGATGGCTTGTTAGAGGAAGTGATAGATGAGATGAGAAATGAAAGCGATGAAATTCTAGCTCCTGTGTACTGTTCTCTGTTAAACACCGCTCAGAACTATGGGAATATAGAGTTAGCTGAACGGGTAGCGGAGAAGCTCGAGAAAGTGGAAGTTAGTGATTCAAGTGCACATACTCTGCTTGCGAGTGTGTATGCATCGGGAGAAGCGTTGAGATGCTCTTAATGAGGCGAACTTCATTCTGTCATACTCTTAATTATTCTGTTATACTCTTATCTAATCTGATACTCTCCATATTGATGGTTAATGTTGAAAGTGATTTTTCTCTACCTGACCGATTGAATGCGGATTGAATGACGTCAAATAACCAATCAAAAATCGGGGAAATCATTATTCCACTTCCAAATCGGGAGTAGTCGAATCTGTTATTTTTTCTCTCTCATCTCACCCGCGGGTTTCTTCGGCGTTCTCTTCTTCCTCGTTATCATCGCATTGAGCTAACTCGGCTTCGTCGCTTGGATGCTGAATCATTGAGCTATTGATTCCATTTTACAGGGTATATATCTTAAAGCCAATGTTTAGAATCCTTCATCCACCAAAAACGATCGATTTATAGAGATTTCGATTTACAAGATTCATAGTTGTAATTGGACTGGACTAATCGAGGTTCGGAAAGTGTGAATAGTATGTCTATTAGGGAATTGGATAATCAACAAATGTATAAGAAAAGATAGAACATCAGGAATTAAAGAATGCAGATAACTCTGAGATAACAATTGAAACGAATTGGAGAGGAGAAAACAGCTAGAACTGGGAAACGTTGGGCAAATTTGGTTACCGACAAAATTGTGTAAGAAAGTATAACTTAGTATAACTTAAATGCTATAACTGTATAACCAGGTATAACTTAATGGATTTGTTTAATTTTTTTTTGTATTGCAGATGTGTTTTTCGTTTACAAACATACACTTCGATTATGATGGACATTATTCTAACTGTGGAGATGATTATGAATGGATTCCAACCAAATGCTCGTTTGTATGCTATATCCTTTTGGACATCATCATTAGAGGATATAACTTATTCGTTGTTGAGGAAGAGGATATGCAGAGATGGGATTAGACTCGTTTACGAAGAGGCTGAATTTGGGCTACGTTCCATTGGTAGTGGAACCTAAGAGGCAATTATATATTTTGGATGATGAAGATGTGTTTGTTTATCTAACATCGGTGGATAAAGAACAAAGAAGCAGTATTTTGCATGTAGAGGACATCCAAGAATTTGAAATAGTTCAAATAGACGAGCAACTATCAAGAGTTGAGAAAGAAATCTCATGTATTAGGAACTATGGTGAACGTGAGAGTGGATATGGAGAAGAAGAGAATGTGGGCACTGATTTGGAACAGAAGGAACACAATGAACATCCCCACAAGAAACACAAGAGGAGTAGGTTGTAAACCTTTCACTTTCAGTTTTAATGTTTTTACTGTGTGGAAACGTTGAAAAGTGAAATTTGTATTTTGTGTTTGTACAACTAAATGAAACTTTTTTCTTTACTAGTATAACTTTTTTGTTTACTGGATATGAGTGAGATTTGTATTTTGTGTTTGTACAAGTAAATGAACATCCCCACAAGAGACATTGTGGTTAGAGCTAATTATGATCTAATTAGAGTTAATAAATTTATCATCTCTTTACTTACTAGTATTCATATACGAAATACATTGTGTTCTTATAGGTTTTTCGCTAATATTCACCTTGACACATTTGAAAATTTACTATGGCCTCGAATCAATTTTATGTTTACATAATCATATTATAAATGAATCTAGGAAACATAATATAATTGGTATAACCATGAAATCAGTCATTCATGTTGAATAAAACTAATATAAATGAAAAAACAAATTAAAAGTACAACTTTGATGTTTTATGCAAAACTGCTAACTTGATGAAACTTCTATCACGAAAATCAAAGGATTAATTTTCCCACCCACCAGCTACCTTTATATTTTCTGAACAGTTGTGCCTTTAATTTTTTTGAACAAAATGTTATAGCTTGAGAAGGACAATCACATCTTTAAATGGGTTGATGAAGCTTTCACTGATAAGATACAACAGTTGGACTACCAGGTTCGAATGCTAGAAGAAGAAGTTTAAGTACTCAAAGCAACAGTGATGAGTGGTCCCAAAATAATGAAACGAGGTTGTCTTATTTTGGGTCTCGGTGGCGTTGTAGTTAGGAATTTTGATGTACAAGTAATTCCTAAAGCTATGACGAAGTTAAACTTTCTGTTTTTTCTAAGTTTTTAGTATATTTCGCCTAAGTTATACGAAGTTGAACGACTATGAAATTTGATCTATTAAAAAAGTTTCTTTAATTTCTACGATGTTGGACAATTGAGAAAGTGAAACTAACACAAAATTTGATATGTTTATACGAACAAGAACTTCAAGTTTCTGTTTTTTCTAAGCTTCTCATATGTTTCGCCTAAGTTATGCAAAGTTGAACGATTCTGAAGTTTGATCTATTGAAAAAATTTCTCAAATTTTTACGATGTTGGACATTTGAGAAAGTGAAACTAACACAAGTTTGTATAATTTTAACAAAGTTAAAAGCATAAAGTTTCATCAACATTTAACAAAGGTGTTTCAACACACGTTAGCGATTTTACATCAAACTAAAAGGTTTAAGACAACTACGAAGATGGAGAACAATGAGAACAACCAGATTTACAAAGGCCCTACGGATACGTCCTGAATTGAAGGTTCACTTTAGCTGGATGTTAGATATGATCCGAGAAGGAAAATGACACTTCTGGAACTGAGATGGAATGAAAGGATCGTCAAGAAATACGGAATGACTCTTGATATACCCATGATCTAAGGCTAACCACCTAAGAAAGAATGAATGTGTTGGCTAACCACCAAATAACACACAAAGATGAATTGGCTGACCACCAAATCAACAAGCCGGTTCACACCAATGAATTAGCTAAAGAGTTCTCTCTATCTCACTCAGAAAAAAAGAAGAAAACAAAAATAAACTCAAACTGAGACAGATTTTATTCATAAAAGAGTTTACATATTTATACTAGATGTGGTCAAAGAAAGACATAATTATTTGTAGGAATAACACATCTAGAAAATGAGAAATTTGACTAGAAAATAATAAATGAGTCAAAGTTGCTGAGTTTGAGGTGGACTGGTCAAGGAGACCCTTCGACTACTGTCCAGGTTCATTCTGGTCGTTATGGTCCATGGTGGTAAGGATCAAGACGTGGTCTGGACGATCCGTACGGCCCAAATTCGCGAGAACTGAAAATCACCTGATTTGCAAATTGCATAACTCCCACATCTGAATTTCGTTTGATCTGATTCTTCTTCGAGGAGCTCCGTAATTGGGTTGAGCACATTCTCCAAGTGATTTCATGTATACAGGCCTCGTGGTCTGGAATATATGAGTCAAACAATGAACATATATCATTACTGCTTTTCATGATCAAGCCACGCATGTATGTTTTGTCCGGTACGCTACTCAAGGGCGCATCACCTATAGCCTCATGTCTATGACCATAAGGGTCACTGCATAGTAGAGACCATATGATATCCTCAACCTCCGGCAAAATCATATTGAACCTGAAGTCAGATAATCCACCCTCGGTCTCTAGCCATAGTTCATCAGGACCAAAATAACATGCATGCATAAATGAGTTTAGTAAACGTTATACTCAACTATCACATTTAAAACTAAACATATAAACTACACTTACTGAAAAAACGCCAGACCCTCCACATCTTAAGGACCACAATCACCTGTCCACGACCTCTCATGTTTTCAAGACTATCCCGAAAGGCATAAGCATGATCGCCAGTTGCCACACACTTTATCCGACTCTCACTATGATGAATAAAACAAGGTGTGTCAATTACACTAATGTATAAATTCTGGAGCATTGATCATATGTCACTTTCTACTTACATGTTGTCCCTTGCAGGGTCATCGAAATGGGATTTCGTGTTGAAGACCACTCCCATTGTATTTATCATACAAGTTTTTCTGCTTCTGTTACTTACATCTATATATCTGAAATATATTTTAATTTTGGTAGTTAGTATTCATACCTATGGGATAGTTTCGGTCCATGTGGTTCATGTGAGGGATTTCATGGATGTTCTTTAAGTCCATGTAAAGCCGATTGTTCAGAGAATCGATGATGTGGACATGCGTATGGCGCGTAGCCTTTAGTGTGAACCAGGATTTTGTTGCCTGGAACCCTGGATAGGCACGGTGAACATCTATCCGAAAGATTTTCACCCATTTTCCCTCTTGCTTCTCTATGCCTCTAAACCTATCTTCATATCCTCCACATATGGTCATCTACATCTTGGTTCCCTGCATAGATAAAGTTCAAGGATCAAGTTTTTATTTTTCATTGTTGCATGATATTAGAAACTTGAGAGATGATGATTTAACACTTACATCTTCATCTGCTAGGATATAAGTCCACTATGGTCTGCTGCCGGTAACATAGGAATAGAAAGGGTAGATCCTGTGTATTTTAAAGGGATGGATCTAACTATCCCTCCGTAGTGAAGAAGACGATTTAACTTAATGCAGTGGAGTAACTAAATGCAAATGTAATGATGATTGTACACGGTTTAGTGTTGTGGAGTTTAAATGAGAATGTAATGATGATTGTAGATGACTGTTGGAGTGAGAGAGAAGTTGTGTCTTCTGAACTCGTGTCAAAATGGAAGACTTACAACTTGTTATTGGGGTAATACATCATTAAATAACATGAATTAAAGTTACTAAATATTATAATTTTCATTTATTATCTACAATACTGCTTTTTCCTATCATTTCTTGCAAAATATAAAAATAAAATATCTAAATTTCTTAAATTTTGACATAGTTTCATATATTTAGATGATCTAAATCGTTAAAATTTTGTTTAGTTTCATATATTTAGACAATCTAAATCAGTTATTTCACTTACTTATACAAAGTTATATTTTTTTAACAGTTAAAAGTTATACAAAGTTTCAAATCCAATGCATGCGACTGTTGCCATGAGAAGTCGTGTAGAAGAAGTTGTGTCTTATGGAGCCGTCTATCAAATCATTCTTAAATGGAAGAGTTACAACTTGTAGTTGGGGTAATAAATCATTAAATAGCAGAAATTAAAATTACTAAATATTAGCATTTTCATTTATTATCTCCGATAATGCTTCTTGCTATCATTTCTTGCAAAATATAACCATATAATATCTAAATTTCATAAAATCTTACATAGTTTCTTACATTTAGACTATCTAAATCATTATAAAAATTTCTTAGTTTCACGATTTTAGACAACTCTAAATCAGTTATTTCACTTACTTATACAAAGTTATATATATTTATCCATTAAAGTTATACAAAGTTTCAAATCTAAAAGTATCAAATCTAAGGCATGCGATTGTTGCAGTAAGAAGTCGTGTCTTCTGAACTCGTGTCTTCTCGAGGCGTCTACTTGTAGATGGGTCAGATGATCATTATCACCTTCTCCAAATAAATTTTACGGGAATACTCTCCATTTACTTCATAAAACGAATATCTCTCCATTTACTTGATTAAACGAATATCTCTCCATGGCGAACTTCAACTTGGCTTCTCTCCCTCCTTCCATGCTTCACAAGATTCTATCCAAGGTAGCAACAACGAGTATCCGGGACTTTGGTTGTGCAAGAGTTGCTTTGCCCGGGTTTAACGCAGTTGGCAGAGAAGATTATTTTTACAAATCTGTCGATCTCATTTTCTTGAATGACTGGTTAGATCATGTCAAAGCTGTTAGAACATTCAGGCTTAAGTGCTACCAACTGGGTAATCCAGAGGCCATCTACTTGCGAGCTATGTATGAATACTTCATCCTCCATTTACTTGATGAAGGAAGGAAAACAATTCGTCTTGCTGGTGAGAGAGGATGCTTGTTGGCCAAATATGTAGATGGTATGATGAACTTAGCATTTAGCGTTGATCATAAAGGATTGGTTCACAACTATCCTGATTTTACTCGTGAATATGTTGATCGGATGTATCACATGATCACTAGTTGGGCGCTCTCTGGCCATTGGGGTTACGGTAAACCTGAGATGTTTATGTCTCTATTAGAAAGAATAGATCCCAACGTCTGCTATGATTGTTGGTGCTCCACAATAATAGAACCAGTGTTTGTAGTCTCCATAGATGGATCAAGAACACGCTGGAAATGCGATTGTTGTTTCAGGCAATGTGCAGCTTGAGACTTCCGCAATAAAATTCACTTGACTGCTCGTGACTGGCCATTTGGAGATTAGTTGTTTGTTTATGAGTTATGACATGCAATTTTTATCTATTTTTGTTAAGTTTATATAAAATACATTTCCTAATGTAATGTCTGTAAAATACATTTCCTAATCTAATGTCTCTACTTTTCCTCTATAAAATTATCTTTATTTATTTAACTTCAATAAAAGAACATATTGCCAATGTAAAAGATACAATAGAAGAACATATTGCCAATGTGTTTCAAAAAAATAAATGTCAATGTAAAAGATACAATCAAAATTAGTTGAACTTTTACTAAGGTTTACAGTTACGAACAGTTACAAAAAGCGCGACTTAGTTGATATTTAATTAAGTTGCACAATAACACAAATGTTTATAGTTACACCACTCTTACAGATGTTATGGAGAAACAGATCCGAATATTATGGGTCGGATCTGGATGGTCTGCGCCAATGCCCTTGGTTGGATTGTAATTATGCAAGTCCCTTTTGATTTCGTGGTATTTTACTTATTTTTCGGATTTAATTAAAGTTTTATTTAATTAATTTTTCGGGCAGGAGTACTTGGAGAATTTTATTTTGGGCAGAGGTATTGGAGCAATTGATTCGTATGCATCTGCCAATAAATGGAAAGATGTGACGAGTGTGAGAAGGAAAATGAAAGATTTGGGAATCAAAAAGTTTCCTGGATGCAGTTCTGTCGAGAATGATGGTGTTCAAATTGAGCTTCAGTAAAACTGTTTCTTGCTTTAAGGGGGCATAAATAAAAGTCGCTAGGACAAGGAGTCATTACTTGTGATTCAAGGAACCGGACAACCAATGCATCATGGGACGGTCTTCTAGACTTGAAGACACTGATTATCAACTTTAACTGCAAAGAATATTTAACTACTGCTTTCTTTTAGTCAAGACTTCTGCAACCAACATGAAACTGTATTTTCTTCTACACTTATGTTTCCTTGCACATCTTCTCCTAATCCATACCTCTAGGTCCTTGACTAGTTAATCAAACAATCAGCAACTCTTTAACCACTATGACTAAACAACTTGTTGAGAATCAAACCCCTTTGATCACCATTGATGAACTTCAAGAACTCATGAACTTGAGCTGGAATCAAAGAACACATCGATATGACCCGGTTCGCCGTGTTAACTAACGGGTACATTCGGTTAGGACCTTGCGGTCCCCAAGTTCGATAGATTGGCCGGAAAACGCCTCCGGCGTGGCTGTACATGGAGATCACTCACCGTTGGTTACAACCCAACCAACCTTACAAGAAAGAGGAATCAAGAAGAAGATAAGAGAATAGAAACCCAAGAGACCCCAAGATACATAAGCTACTGCTCTCTCTCACATCTCTCTATCTATCTCTAACTCTCTGTTACGCATCGTCGCAGCTCCTCTCGTTTCTACTTATAAACCAAGAGACGAAGCTAAAGACGGTGATGACGTGTTCTCATTACCTTGCACGTGACCCACGTGAGATGTAATTAACACTTCCTTGTTTAAGACCCTCTCCTTCAGCTAGCATGTTTACTACACAGCTTTAGTCTCGTGACTTCTTTCTTCTTGTTGATTACTTCTTCTTCAATTCACTTGCAAAGAGTCTTCATGTTGAATCAATCTCCAACACAACTTAACTTAGTTAAACCAAACTAGTGCTAACTACTCTTATTAATGTAAAACTCCTTGGTATACTCATCTAGTCTTTGTCTTTTACTTCTTGCGTGTTCCTCCTCATTGTAGTTGACTTACTTCAGTTTCCTCTTCCTTTGCTTCCTCTCAGAGCCGTGCGAAGGATTTTTCATGCCATAAGCCAAACTAAAAAATATTTTATTTATTTAGTTATTTTAGAGCAAAATATTTTTAAAAAAATTCCTTTTGTAAAGTATATTTTATAGAAAATTACAAAAATAAATTTTATTTTTATGTTTCATTTGTAAAATAAAACTTGTAACATATAACTTATATTTTAGTCTAAATAATATTTATTCTAAAGTTATATCATAAGGTTTACTTTGCAAATTTTATGATAAATCATAATAAACTAATCAATGATATCAATATGTATTTGGGTTTAGGAACAGTATATTTTTATTACAGTGGATATTTTATAAACAATGAAAATAAGTGACAGAAATTACATAAAAATATTCAAAGATAATACAGATGTAACTGTAATTAATTGATTTTTAGACTTAAGTTTGGCAATAGGAAAGAAGTTTTAAAAACCATAAGTTGTTATCTACTTATCTTGGTTCAAGTTATAACTTCTTTTCAAAAAAGTGTTTTCATCAATAGATTATAGAAAATAAAATTTTGAAAGATGCCCCTTCAGTTTTATATAAAAATATTATGCCCTAGGCCAATGTTTCAAATTTTTACATGTAGGCACGGCTCTGCTTCCTCTGTTCTTTCTTCTTCATGTTCTTATTACTTTTCTTCTTTCTTATTTTGCAGGTTTAATGAAGGAAACAACACTCAATGAGCCTCCTGGAGAGTAGCCAGACATAGAAAATTGAATATTAGAATAGCATAGGTCATATAAAGATTATTACGTATATATATCAGCTTATTATATCTATATATAGTTAATTATATTTTGTGTACTTCAAACATTTTAAAGGCAGTTTCGTAAATTAATTGTGTGGATATTGTTATAAATTTTTTTTGAACATTAGAATAGCATAGGTTATATATAGATTATTACGTATATATATCAGCTTATTATATCTTTATATAGTTAATTATATATATGTACGTCAAACATTTTAAAATATATACAACTAGGTGTTTTATTATCTATTATAAATATTATTAAAATCAATGACTCACCTAAGAAATTTATATATATAATAATAAATAATATAATAGTATTAAATATTTGTATAGATGATATATTGTAATTATTATGTTTCCAAAACTGTTTATTACTGTATTAAAATATATAATACAATATTAATAAAAACTATTGAATAAATATAAAATTATGAAGAAGATGACAAATCAAATTCACTTCTCAAATAATAGTGTATATATTAAGTCGCAAATAAAATTTGAAGTGATATTAATTATTTATACAACCGTGCAGTTCCAATCAGTTATTAAATAAAAACACCCTAACTTTAAGATGTGGTATAAGAAAACAACATTAACTAAAATAAGAGAATTGAAAGTCTATACGTTTCCATATTTACAAAGTTAGGAACTATATTCATTTATGAAAATGAGTCAGTATTGCTTTAAGTGATCCTAATGTTTTTCAAAAATAAACCCTCAAAAAGACTTAATTATTTTCATGAGTTTATCGATACCAAATTATTTTTTTCTGACATGTAGATATTGCGCACACAAAATAAAAACTTTTAAAACAGAAATAATACTCTTTCTGTTCCTGAAAGTATAATTTTCTATATTTATTTTTTGTTCCAAATTAATAGATTTTTAAAAATTTTAAGGTACTTTTAATAGTCAATGTTGAAAAATTATATACTTTTAAGAAATATTAACTGAAAATATTTAAATTAGTTAAATACTATTAATTGATATTTGTTGGAAAATAAATAGTAAAATAAATAATAAATTTAATTGTAAAAAATTAATTGTTTTTTTAATATGCATTAATACTTTAGAAAATCCTTCTTTCCAAAACGGAGGGAGAGAGTACTTAATAGTAACAGACACGAGACATGTCGGGACCGAACATAAGCTACGACCCATACCGAATAGCTAATCAATCTTCCTACCTCATATTTAAACAGACCTATTTAAATGCACTACATGCCAAAACTACCTTTTGGCCACCTGCGGCATCGCTTGTGTCATTTCATTATTCCTCTCGCTCTTATCTAGAATAGTTGAAACTAACAACGAAGATTTGCATAAGTTAGACCATCTCCGACAATGTATTTTGCTATTTTCATCTCTAAAATAGGAAAATTCTATAATAGAGGTGAGATATGCTCCAATGTATTTTTCTAAAATAGCAATCTCTAAAATATAGAGTAAAAATAGAGGAATGTTATTTCTTCCTCGATAAATAGAAGAAAAAATAGAGATCTTTATTATAGAGAAAGAAATAGAGGTGGGTTGGAGCAATTTCACCTCTAAATGTTATTATAGAGATGAAAATAGCAATGGGTTCTAACCCATAACACTATTTTAGTGTCAAGACTACACTATTTTAGTGTAGTTTCAACATTAAAAACAAATTTATCTTCAACTACAACACTAAATTTTATACTAAAAGATATTTTCTAATATTATATTTATTTAATTTATTTAATTTATTTAATTTTTGTTTTTAATAATATAATTTATTAATAAAGTAAGTGAATAGTATTTTAGTGGAGTGAATAATATTTTAGTGTAATGAATAGTATCACACCAAATTTGGTGTGATATTATAGTGTTACATTAAAATAATATGATTTTTAATGTTGGGTTATAGATGGTTTTGGTGTAAAATTCATATTAAAATAGTATTTTGGAATTGGGTTAGAGATGACCTTAATAACTTTTATGTCACACACGTGATTGCATGATTCGTGTAGCTGATTTTATATTATAAAAATCCAGTTAAAGCCAAGTTGACGATCTACTATTTAGATGTGAAGATAAAGATAGACACAAACGATGTAGTGCGAATAGAATGGAACAACAAATTTGTGTAGAGTGAGGAAGTGTGAAACGAAACTATGATAAAAAAACTTTTTTGTGACCGTTCTCAAGCTTTCAGTAGACACCAGAGATGTTAAAAACTTTGAGAAAGAGATGATGAACTTTTTTTTTTTTTTTTTGAGATGATGGACTTAACTCATTAGAAATAGAGAAAATGCTAGACTACTAGAAATATAAATACCAAAGCACATACACAAAATTTAACCAGTTCAGGCTATATGTTTGTCAGGATCCTCTTCATGGAATCAACTCGTAATACAAAAACAAGAACACTCCAAAAGCCCCGTAGAAGAACCTTACTCGTTTTCTCTCTAAACTATTTATGTTTTCTGATCAATAAACTATCAATAAACAAGTTTATGCCTTGAATACATTGCTCACTTTTCTATATTCTTTTTTGTTCGCTATCCGACAAACCGTCTTTTGCTTTTGCTTTTATGAGTTGCATCAACAGCTACATCTTGTGATCCTCCATGTTAATTATGATCACATGATCTTACATCTTTTAAACTTAAATACTTTCTCTCCTCGTTTTTTTTTTTTTTTTAATTTGAATTTGCTTTTATCTTCATTATAATTAGTCAACAGAAACGATGGGAACACGTAAAACAGAGCGAGCAAGAAAATTCAGCACCAAGATAACTTAATTACTTGGTCGACAAGACTCTTTTCAAAGGAAATTAAGTTTTCGTATTTCAGTATTTTAGGTTTCTGTGTGAAAAGGGTGATTTACGCTTAAATTCAAAAAAAAAAGAGGTAAACATTATCCGGAAAGAGAATATGAAAAGTCTTGGTGGCCATGCATCTTATTTATCTGGATTAACAGCAGATTTCGGGTCTCTTAGAAATCCACGAAACGCTTTGTGCCACCCGACCAAACGTGTGGTTTACATTTTAATTCATATTATCAAATATTGGTTTCAAACCAAATTAGAAGATTCCAGTGGAAGTAGTTTAGCATCCATGACAATAAACTTATTTTCAATTATTTAAACTTTAGCTTAAATGATAAATTTCAAATTAAAAAGAAAAGGTTTCATTTTTAATCTTTTGAGTTCTACAATATTTATTTGGGATAAGTTCACAAACTAATTCATTTTACTCATAATATAATTACGTATACGATTATTTAATAACTTAGCTAAATTGAGCTATTTGATGTGACACATATAAGTTCAGCAAATTCTCATTTTTGGCACACCTTATCTATAGTAAGGGAATTTTCATGTTTGCCATTTTTTGGTATTATTATCAATGTTTATCACTACTAAAAAGATATTTTCAAAAAGACATTTTTCATTAAGTGGCAAAAGATTCTTATACTTTTGTTCTATATATATAATAAATAATTATTTAAATAAAATAAAATAAAATAATCATTTTTTATGTTTTCGAATTATATTTTTCAAATTTTCTTTTTGAAAATAAAAATTATTGTTTAAACTTTTTTTTATATATTTTTTAGAATCCTAAAATTCATATTCCAAAAACCCTACCTCATCCCTCAACTCTAAACCCTAAGTGTAGATTAGTTAATCCTAGGGTTAGAAATGTATTTTATCCTTTATTAAAAGTGATGGTAAAAATAATTAGTGTAAACATGAAAAATAATACTATAAATTTGGTATTTTTAACAATTTCCCTTTATAATAGTATAACATAAGCTCCTCAATTTTTCCATAACAAATTAGAATATACGTAACTACTAACTAGCTACTTATTAGAAGAACTACTCCCTTCGTTCCGAATTCCGAATTATTTAGTGTTGTAAGTTAAATTTTTCATTACAAATAAGTGTTATTTTATAATTTTAATGCAATTTTTATTGATTTATCCTTTTTCACCTCTAATTAAAGTAATAACAATAATAAATACTGTAGAATTTAAAAGTAAAATAATGTAAAATTGAACATTTAACTAATTTTAATTCATGTTAAATAAATTTAAGCAATAACTAATTTGAAACGGAAAGAATAGTTAATAATAAACTATAACAAGTATACAGTGATGTTTACCGATATAATCAATATACCACCAATTAGACACATTAAATATGCATGGTAATATATGTCTTTAATCAACAAAACAAAAGTAAAAATTTATATAATAATGTATTGAGATAATGAGATTATGTAGAGATTAATGAATAATATGCTTTAATATCTAAAAGTGGCTTGTACTCTCGGATATGATAATGACGGTGTGTGATATTAATTTCTAAAAACACCATTATCTCGAAAGAAAATATTGTTTTATGTAAAGATTAGTGGGTCATAAACCTTAATATCTAAAGAGTGTGAATATAAATTTTATATCTGGAGTTTTTAATGATACATGGGTAATATATAATGGACTTTGACTATTATATTTACTATTAATTGATTTTAAGTTGGAAGATAAGAAAACTTAACACAATATTCAGTATTTATTCATTTTAATTTTAATAGTTTTTGTGACTTAATCAAAGCTAATACAAAGATCTTCCTCTTTTTCAAGATTTAACTAGATCTCGACCCGCACAACCGTGCGGGTTTTTTATTTCTATACTAAAATATTTTAGTTTATATAACAAAATTTACCAGTAACTTAATGTAATTTAGTGTTATATATTATGTAATTCTATAATAGCTATGTTTACGTGGCTTATATATTATTACTATAAATTTTGTATTTTTTTAACAAAAATTATTTTGGAAACTTTATTATGTAATAACATTACTTTACATACTTTTTATTTAAAATTTAAAATTTATATGAAAGCAAATTAAATTAGATCTATATTGTAGAGAAATGTTTTTTTGAAATACTGTAAAGAATTTCTTTTAAAGAAATACTATAATACATTGTACTTCAAAATAAGTTTGTCGTAAACATCATATTTGAGATATACACTAAATTGGATAAAATATTTTCTTTTAATTTGAAATAAAAATGAATCTTTCTAACAAAATCTTTGTAATTTTTATTTTTGAAAATTAATCAGCTGAAATTGTTATTATCATTGAATATATAATTATAATACTCTGTATAACTTTAAATTTTCATATATAAATCAAAACTAAAATAAACTTTAATTTCTAATTATAGTTTATGATAAATAATTTAAAATTAATTACTTTTATATATACAATTTAAAATAATTCTAAAAATGTTTTTAAAAGATTTAGTTTAGAACTTTGTTTAAAAAATCACTTGTATTCAATTATAAACATAAATACTATAATATTATAATTACTTCATGTAAAATTTAATAAAATTTTAAGGAATGGTCCAAACTAAAACCAGTATATGGTTGAATCCATAGAAATGTATTTTAAAATATTATATATTTATCAGTACATTTTTGTTAACACAATATCTTAATAAATATTGATACATGTATAATGTATAACATAAATAATAATAATGACATGATTTTTGATTCAATTTTATTATTTGCATGGTGTAATTTTAACATGATTTTATTTGCATAATAAATATTAATTATTATTATTATTACTAATTAGATCATATGCAGGTATTAACTCAAGAATAATTAAATGTTATTATTATTAAGTATATTATAAATGGTTATATGCAACTATAATTATATATTGATGGAATAAATATATTTTCGAAATTATCCATATCTAATAACATTTTGATGAAATAAAAAGAGAATTAAATATCTTGTTAGGATATTGTTATGAAAATACAAAAAATAAATAATGTGAGCAACTTTCTAGGAATAGTCCTTTTAAAATATCACACATTAAAGGAGTCGTGACTTCTATTTTAGTAGTATAGATGTGTATGACATATCAATATAAACAGGGCATCCATGCATGGAAGTATACATCTCCATCTCTCTTTCACACATTCCCTTTTGTATAAAACACGACTCACACGGCGTGAGTTATTTTTGGGTTCATAACCAATAAGAATTAGTTATTTCATACACAACAAGAAAACAACGGTATGTGGCATACCGAGCGAAAAAATCGTCGGTATGTCGTCGGAATAGTGTTATTCCGACGACATACCGACGAAACAAGTCCTCGGAAATAACTCTTCGGAAATTCATTTTTCCGCATAAATCCCTCGGAAATTTCCGACGGAATTCCGAGGAAATGAAAGTTCCTCGAAATATACCGAGGGAGGACTTCCTCAGAATATTTTGATGGACTTTCCGATGGTCCAATCCTCGGAAGTCCCGACGAATATTCCTCGGAAATTTCATCGGGAATTTCCAAGGAACGGATCCCTCGGAAAATTCCGAAGAATGGTCCCTCGGTATATTCCGACAAAAAATTCCGAGGAAATGGTCGTCGGAAATTTCCGAGGGTTCGTTTCTTCGGAATTAAAAAAAAAAAAAATTTTAAAAATTAAAATTTTTGAAATTTAAATTCGAAAATATAAAATTAAAATTAAAATTGAAAACATATTAGATAATATTCAAAGTTGTACAAATAAAAATAAAACATTCCGAGTTTTTGAAAAAAAAAAAAAAAACTACGGGTCTTGAATGTTCGGGAACACCTCGTTCGGGTACATCCTCTTCATCATCTCCATCATTTGCTCGTTCAGCCTCTTCTGTGTCTCATAGCCCGCATGTTGAGCTGACATTTGGGTCTCCAACGCAGATATGCGATCATCCTTATCCTTCAACTGAGCCGTAAGTACTTCTGGATCAACATAGGGCGGTGGTACAGAAGAAGGAGCAGCCAACCGGGAGCGACGACCCAAACCGACCAAACGTCCCTTCTTCTTTGGAACCGACTGAAATAGAAAGTAGCCAAATTTAAATAATATAAAAAGATGATAAAATAAAAATCAAGAAATTAATGAATTGAACTTTAAAAAAAAAGAACTTACCGATTCAAAGATTTCGTTGATTCGAACCCGGGACAAGTTGGTCGAAGCCGTCGAATCGTCATCATCGGTTTGAAGCTGAGACACTTCGTCATGCACCTGAGTTTGGACCAAGCTGACCACGTCCCTCACAAGACCATCATCAATCTGGCCGGTCTTCTTGTTGGTATACGCCCTTTTCGTTAGGGCGAGATCATTAACCGGCTCGCCATCATTTTCTTCCGCTTTGAAAAAAACATAAATTAAACAAACATTAGAAATTAGAAGAAATGCACAAAAAATAAAATTTCAAAACTTAAATAAATGAAGAAAAAGCGGTTAAACTTACCATGTGATCCCCCAGAGTGACAATAGATTGAGCACCCAAGTTATGCTTGTAGACGCCCTTCCCTTTACGGTCGCTTTTGCAGTTGTTGGAGTTGGTGGAAGAAGTTTCTTTCGTCTCTTCCTTATCCCAAAGCGCACACAACTCCTTCCAGACCGTGTCGTTCATCGACTTTGGGACCTTTTAATAAAAAAAAAATAGTTTAATAAATTAAAAAAATAGTTTAATAAATTAAAAATTTGTTTAATAAATTAAAAACTACCTTGTTTATCTCCCACTTCTTCTTCAACTCGTAGATCTGCTTCCCATAGTTGTCCATAACTTTATGGACGAAGTGGTGATAGATAGAGAGCGTATCATCGGAATTCCAGTTAAATTCTTGCTGAAAAAAAAACACAATTAGTAGAAAATTTATATTAAAGATTAAAAATATAAGTAAAAAATTAGAATACTTACCGCAAACTGACGAAACCACAGATGCTGCTTCTCGGCAGAGAAGTCAGTGAAAGTCGGATGTCCCTTGTCGAGGGCCGAGTACATCATACGGTTGATCCATGCGCTGATCCCGTTCCCGGATCGGTTGAACCTAAAAAAAAGAACAAATTATTAATAATGAAACAAATTTTAATGAAAAAAAATACGTTTAATTATCATGTTTGACCCCGTCCATGTGGATACGGAGTGAGATAGGGAAGATGGTCACGACCGGGCTGTCGAACAACCTCCGCAACACTCATCACTCCTAGAGGACCCGGAGGAGCAGGAGCGGGTGCAGCAGCGGGAGCGAGAGGAGCAGGAGCGGGAAATGGAGAGGGAGATGTATGGTAGGAGCTCTGGGGCGAAGCGGAATCCTGAATATGGCTGGACAAACCCCGAGACTGACTCCCCGTACCACCACGACCATGACGCAGTCGAAGCCAGGTCCGATCATTATTAGACCTGTAAATTAAAAAAAAAACATATTTAAAAAATAGTTTTAATCACAAAAATATATATAGTTTAATAATTACAAAAAATAGTTTTAATAAATAAAAAATAGTTTAATAATTACAAAAAATAGTTTAATAAATAAAAAATATTTTTAATAAATAAAAATAGTTTTAATAAATAAAAAATATATTAATAAATATAGAAATTTATATTATATATATATTATTTTTTAAATCCCAAATAATAGTTTTTAATCACAAAAAAGTTTTATAGATATTAAAAATGTTTAATAAATATATAAATGATTTTATAATGCAAAAAATAAATTTTATATACAAAAACGTTTTCATATTATATATACATAATTATCAATTAGATTTTTAAAACCACAAAATTAATAAAAACTTTAAAAAAAATTCCAAATCAAGTGAATACCATAATCAAACTCGATTTTACACAATCCTACCATTCACCCTAACAAAAATCTATAAATATCATTCCAAAATCATCAAATCTACTTAAAAACCATACAAATCTAACCAAAGAGAGTGGGATAGGGTTCATACATGAGGATTAGGGTGGAATCGCCGGAAATCGCGAGGGAGAAGAGAGAGAGCGCTGGAAATCGCAAGGGAGAAGAGAGATCCCGGCGGAAATCGCAAGGGAGAGAGAGTGCGGCGGAGAGAAATGGGGAAGAAGATCTGGCTCGACCTAATAAAATGAGGCGTCCGATGGAAAATATCCGTCGGAATTTCCTCGGAATGATTAAATATTTCCGTCGGAATTTCCTCGGAAATCATTTATTCAATTTTCGTGAAATATTTGGCGGCTTGGTTTACCGGGTTAAATGAAAATATTCCGAGGAAAAGAGTTTCCTCGGAATACAGGGTTTGGGGTTTCAAAACATCGATTTTTTTTGCCGTATTTCATTTCTTATACAATTGTAATGCATACCATTGAGGATTCTTTGTATAGATGATCATAAACCATGAAATAACAAAATTTTAAATATAATTGTAAGTATTCCCTTTAACGTTTATTAAAGTGTATAAGTGTTTCTCTTATGTTGTGTGGTTTTCGTTTATGCAATCGTAAAAGTGTTTGTTATTGGGTAAAACACTAACGTTTGACTTCATAATCTGGTTAAGACACTTAATGAAGGTTATATACGTGTAATTCAATCCGCAAAACGTTGTTTTCGGTTAAAAACCCCTAGTTCCTTGGAATTTCCTCGGAATATTCCGAGGGATTTCCGAGGAAATAATGAAATTTCCGAGAAATATGTTTGCAAATGACTGCGCTCATGCTCAGTAAGTCGACGGTCTTTTGGTTTTCCGCTAAGTCATCCAACGTCTGTGAAAATGTCTGGAACCGTAACATGATATGTTGCCTGTTCGTCTTTATCATCATGCCGAGTAGGTCTTCTATTTTTGGTCTGAACTTCTACTGGAAAGTAGTACTCGGCAAAGTTTGAAGTTTCTTCATTGATCATCTGTGTGACTATAGAACCTTCCACCCTACTTAAATTTTTCACCATCTTCTTCAAATGGAACATATACCGCTCATACAGATACATCCATCTATACTGCACAGGACCACCAAGTTCCAATTCTCTTACCAGGTGAATAACAAGATGCTCCATAACATCAAAAAATGAGGGAGAAAATATCTTCTCAAGGTTGCACTGAATCACGGCTATGATAGTCTTCAAATTTTCAATACCTTCAAGAGTCACTGATTTCGTGCATAAATCGCGGAAGAAACCACTTATCCCTGCAATTGCTTCATAAACATTTCATGGTAATAGTTCCTTGAAGACAAACGGAAGGAGGCGCTGCATCATTACATGGCAATCATGGCTTTTCAAGCCAGTAAACTTTCCTTCATTTCTGTCGATACAGTTACGCAAATTAGATGCATAACCGTCTGGAAATTCCACATCGTTTGAAATCCAATCAAAGAACGCATCTTTTCCCGCTGCATCAAGTCGGTATATGGGAAAAGGAGCCCTACCATTCTCATCAACATGAAGTTCTGAACGAGCACATATATCGACTAAATCCAGTCTTGACTTCAAATTATCCTTTGTTTCACCTTGAACATTAAGGATCGTGTTCATGAGATTGTCAAAAAAGTTCTTCTCAATATGCATGACATCAAAATTATGCCTTAGTAGATGATCCTCCCAGTATGGCAGATCCCATAAAATACTTTTTTGTGCCAGTTATGTAGGTCTCCAACACCATCTACCGGAAAACGCTCATGTCCACCGACGTTTGGCGTCCTTTCTGCACCAAAATCTCTAAGTTGTGTCTTCAAATCTTTCCCGCAAATTTCCGGAGGTGGGCTGTCAAACACCCTCTTGTTCTTCGTAAACAAATTCTTACTTCTACGATACGGATGATCTGGTGGTAGGAATCTCCTGTGACAGTCAAACCAACATGCTTTCCTTCCGTGTTTTAGTTGGAAAGCATCAGTGTTATCTTGACAATATAGACATGATAGCCTTCCATGCATTGTCCATCCAGATAACATACCATATGCTGGAAAATCACTTATTGTCCACATTAGTACTGCCCGCATTTGAAAGTTTTCTTTACACAAAACATCGTATGTTTCAGCACCTTGAGCCCATAGTTGTTGTAATCATATATTAGTGGCTGAAGAAACACATCAAGTGATCTCTTAGGATGCTCTGGTCCGGGAACGAGAATCGAGGGAAACAAAAACTCTCATCGCAAGCACAAGTTTGGGGGTAGGTTGTATGGTGTAAGAATGACTGGCCATAGAGAATACTGTCTTCCACTCTTGCCAAACGGGCTGAAACCATCAGTACATAATCCAAGGTAGATATTTCTTCTCTCATACGCAAAGTCGGGATACTTTGATTGAAAATGCTTCCACGCTTTTGCATCTGAAGGATGTCTGATCTCACCATCTGTTGCGTGCTCCACATGCCATTTCATTGGTTGCGCTGTGCGTTCAGACAGATACAACCTCTGCAACCTTTCCGTCAAAGGAAAATACCACATCTTTTTATATGGCACTGGAACTCTTCCACTCGTATCTTTATAACGAAGCTTTCCACAAAATTTGCATGTAACCCGCTGTTCATCCGCCCTCCAATAAATCATGCAGTTGTCGCTGCATACATCTATTACCTGATACGATAAACCAAAACCAGCTACGAGTTACTGAACCTCGTAGTACGAACCAGGAGCTACATTATCCTCGGGTAGAATACCTTTTACAAAATCAGCAATCGCATCCACACAGTCTTCAGCCAAATTATAATTTGTTTTAATGCCCATCAATCTTGTAGCAGATGATAAAACTGAATGACCATCTCTGCAACCTTCGTACAATGGTTGCTTTCCAGCATCCAACATATCATAAAATCTCCTAGCTTCTGCATTGGGTAAATCTCCCCCTCTAAAATGATCATTTACCATCTGCTCAGTACCTACACTATAATCTACATCCGTTCTAATTGGTTCTTCTAATCTAACCGCTGGCTGAGGTTCGCTAGTACTACCATGTTCATAATCAGTTTCTCCATGATGATACCAAATTTTGTAACTTCGTGTAAACCCACTCAAATATAGATGAGTCCAAACATCCCACTCTTTAATAACCTTTCTATTTTTACAATTAGGGCAAGGACATCTTAACATACCTGTTTTTGCTTCCGGTTGTCGGTGAACTAACCCCATGAATTCGGTTAGGACATCTTAACATACCTGTTTTTGCTTCCGGTTGTCGGTGAACTAACCCCATGAATTCGGTTATACCTCGTTGGTATTCTTCCGTAAGCAATCTCGTGTTCGGATCCGAATGAGGTCGATTGATCCAAGAACGAAAATAATTTGAAGAAGACATGTTTTTTATGAATCAAATTCATGTGTAAAGAGAGTAAGAGGGAGGATGAAGATATGGAGTGAATGAAGAGGAAGAGGGGTGCTTGTATTTATAGTTGAAATCCTGCCGACAGACCGAGGAAATTCCGACGAAATTCTGACGCTAACGGCTAGTTCTTCGGAATTTCCTCGGAATTTTTAAAATTCCCCAACGGCTCTCCAACGGCTCTCTAACGGCTATAATATATCCACGGAATTCATCGGTTTTTTTCGAGGAATACCATTTTTCTCGGTATTCCATAAGAATATTCCGACGGATTGATATTTCCTCGGAATTCCGTCGGTATATTCCGAAGAAATTCCGAGGAAACCAAATTTTGTGTTTCCTCGGAATATCCTCGGAAATTCCTCGGGATATTCCGAGGATTTCATTTTCCGTCGGAATGTCCGTCAGAATACCACTGTTTTCTTGTAGTGATATTCAAAATCTTTTGAAAAACAAAACAAAATATTGTCAATTTATATCATGATCTTAAAATTAAAAAAGTAAAAAAGTAAAAAAAAAATTGTACTAATTGCAAAAAAGAAAAAAAAAAGAATTAAATGTTTTTAACGCTGTCAGCAAAACATTAAACTCTAAACCCTAAATATTAAACCTTAAACCCTTGGATAAACCCTAAACCCTTGGGTAAACCATAAACCTTGGATTAATCCTAAACCGTACATAAATAAAAAAAAACACCAAATCTTAAAAACACTAAGGGGTTATTGGTTGTTGTATTTTAATGGATTTGAAAATCCGAACTAAATTTAGTGTTAGTGGTTCTGTGATTTTCAAATCTGTATTAAAATCAAGTGTTATTGGTTTAATGATTCATAAATTCTATATCAAATCAAGTGTTATTCAATCGTACGGATTTACTAATATATTTGATTTTATAATGGATTTGAATGAATTTGTTTGGATTTTTTAGTTAAAAATAAAAAGACTCAAATCCGAGGGAAAACCTCCAGATTTTCATATTTTACTTGGATTTATAAATACTATATGGATTTGTAAATTAATAAAAATATATAAACCAATAACACCTCGTAAACCCTTAATCCTAGTGTTTTTGATTTAGGGTTTAGAATTTATCCAAAAGGTTATGGTTTATCCAAGGGTTTAGGGTTTATTCAAAGGTTTAGAGTTTATGATTTAGGATTATAGGGTTTAGTGTTTTGGTGACGATGTTAAAAATCTTTTTTTATAAATCTTCTTTTTTGCATCTAGTACAATTTTTTTTTTAATTTTCTTATTTTAAATTCATGTTATAAATTAACAATATTTTGTATCGGTTTTTTAAATATACTAAATATGAAATAATTAATTCTTACTGGTTGGTGAACCAAATAACTCCCATTAAAATATACTACGGATTTTGGAATACGTATATTGTCGATACGTAGCATTTTCCGTAATCCAACTAGACGGTTGTGGCAACTGAGACGCACATAAATTCTTGACATTTATCTTCCCTTACTGAGAGCTATATAGATTTATTGAAGTATGTTGTTTGTTGGTAAAAGTGGTTCATCTAGAGGTCAATTTCAGCAATCGCAACAGAAATCACCTTGTATATTTACAAGTTATATAATCAAATTCAACATCAAACTCGATCGAAAACATACAAGCATAATATATGTACACCAAGTCACCAAGCAGATTTCAAATACTTGGGGCACGGTTTTAGAACTTTACTTTTGGCCAACACGCACGTTGCACGTAGACTTTGTCATGTTAAATAGTACATGACTCGTATCTAAATTCAACCTTTAAATTACATCCTCCCAATAGCATCTACTAAATACCTTATCTACGTTTTTCCTCAAAAATTAAAGGTAATAAACATGTATCTATCTTAAAGGTTGCAGCCGGATAACGCGTTTAGAAAGTCAATATCTATCTAACTTTATCGGGAAAAGCTACAATAATAGAAAGTCATCTTCAAACTAATACCAAGTTTAGGTTATGTGGTCGGTCGACGACCCCTAGATACCGAACTACCGAAGGCGAGATGATCTCGTAGTGTTCGTCTGCAGTACTTACCTGTTGATTTCTCTTCTGATTAAAAAGATTGTCGTGAAGAAAAAGCTACGAAAAAATATCTACCTAAAATACAAAAACTAATTACTTTTTTTTTTCTGAAAAGAAGAGAGATTTGTTAAAACTATCTTCGATGGCTTTTTCTATTTTTCACTCTAAAATAAAATAACTTTATAATAGAGTTTAAGTTTTGTTCCAATAATACTCTATTTTAGAGTAGAGAATGAAATGATGAATAAAAAACAAATTACTATATATTTAGAATAAATCTAGTTTTCACTTTATTATAGAGTAAGAAATAAAATACTATTAAAATATTCTTACTATAAACAGTGGCAGATGTAGAACTACTATTAATCGGGGGCACAAAATTCTAATCAACTCATTTAAAAAAAAATGTTTCATTACTAAAAAAATTCCTTACAAAATTATCTTAGGAAATTTTATATTTTAGATATCCATTTATTATTTTTCTATTTCCAGGATCACTAGATAAATTCTTTAAATCATTTCTAGAGTTTTTCTTTTTTAGATGACAAATCATCTTTAGAGTTTTCAGACGTAAATGCAAAAAAAAAATTTAGGCTTGAAATATTTCCCATTAAAATTTTCTATGAAAAAAAAATTAGTACATTACTATAGTTTCTACGTTCTCACAATTTCTTATTACTTAAATCACATAAATCAAAATTTCATTTAGTTTTACGGTTAAACTTTTACCTTTTAGTTTCTCTCTTGAACCCGTCGATCTTTTTGTCTGCGGTGTTTAAATTTTTGTGATTAGGGAGAAGACATAGAAAAACGTGGGTGTAGTTAGTTCTGGGTGTAGTGTAATTAGGTAGATTTCAACTTCATTATTATTTCCTTTAGCTTTTGATTGAACTTTTTAAAACTGAACTTATATTTATTTTGGGCTACAATAGATTTATGTCATATAATAATGTGTTATAGATTGTTTAAGCTGAAAATATAAAGCTTTGTTTCTTGACCAATTATTACATAACTATATTTAATTAATATACATATAATTTTGTTTTAAGTAGTGGGGGGCACGTGCCCCCGTAGTCACCTATGTACATCCGCCCCTGACTATAAATTATATTTTAAAATAAAAAATAGAGTAGAGTCGGAGATGTTTTCAAAGAGGACGACAGTGAAGCAATTTAATTGAGAGCCACTCAATTGGATGATGATAATAAATGAGAGGAGACGACGACAGTCTTTTGTCTTTGTCACTGACACCAATCAATATTTCATCAATAATCTTTTTTGCATAAATACGTGCTGCTGTCCCATGGAAGGAGCAGCTTTCTACATTTAATGCTTTCAAACATCTTATTTTCTAAGTATAAATAATTCAGACACGTCCAAGTACATGCATGTAGTCTTATCGCTGTATTTTATTATATACACATCGTAGTTCAACAAATACGAACGTAATATACAAATAGTACGTATTTTAAATAGTCAACTATCGTGATGTTTATTCCCTTCATGCAAGAAGACGTTAAATAAAAACAGAAATTGGAATAGAATACTGAACTGTATATTTTCTGAAAAAAAAAGAAAAAAATTAATGTTTACTTTTTTTTGTACCATTATTCGTATTTACCATCACTAAAAAAACATTTTCAAATATATCTTATTCATTAAGTGACAAAATACTCGTATATCCTTATTCTTTATATATATATATATATATAATAATTATTTAAATTAAAAAAAATTAAAAAATTATGTTTTCGAATTTCAAATTCAAACTTTTTTATAAATTCTTTTGGAATTTTTTTCTTCAAAATTTCCTTTTGAAAATCAAAAATTATTTTAAAAATTTTTCATTTTTTTTATTTTTTATTTGTATATTTATTAAAATCTTAAATGTCACATTCCAAAAATCTTACTCATCCCTCAATTCTAAACCCTAAATCTATATTAGTTAATCTATGGTTATAAATATTTTTTACTCATTGTTAAAAATGAGGGTAAAAATTGTTAGTGTAACTATAAACATGAAAATAGTATTATAAATATGATATTTTTGGTAATTTCTCAAAAAGAAATGCAAAAGATGAAGAATTAGTATACACGCGTATTTTGTTTCTTAGAGATTCTTACTTGCGTACTTGCATATTTTGGGTTAGAACAATTAATTTAAGCGGTCAGCGAATATTGCAGCTTGCCATTATAATGTCAAAGGAGGACCACAAAATCTAATTTACACGTTAAATGTCATTCCAATGTCCGAGATTCTAGGTAATACGAAGAAATTCGTGGCCATATCATTTATAAATTCATTCTATATAATTTACACGTTAAATGTTTTATTTCTCGTCGTTCTTTGATCACCATTCATAACCCTAAATGTCATTCCAATGTCAAATTAGGGTATGAATGGTGATCAAAGAACGACGAGAAATAAAACATTTCTTAGCATTCCTAAAAAAAATCACCACTCATAAAGAATATTTTTTTCTTTTTATTTCCTACCATTTTTTTTTGTAGAGAAATAAAAAATAAAGTTATTCCTTGTTAAATATGGTATGAAACAACCATATTTTTTTATTCCTGCAATTTTATTCCTCTACGTTTCTTTTTTTAATCGTTCTTCTTGTTTCCAGAATGGTCACCAATCGGATCCTAGTTTTCCGAAGAGTTAAATATGAAAACAAAGATAAACTAGAACTCTGTAATTATTTAAATGTATTACATGGATGTAAGTATGTGTGAATCTATGATGTGTTTTTCCTACAACATCACCAATAACAATCACAAATGATCCTTTTCAAAAAAAAAATTCACAAAATTGATTATTTTTAATATACACCTAAGTATAATTGTCACGTCTCCCCACCTAAATACTCCCTCCGTTCCTTAAAGTTAAATATTTTAGAGAAAAAAATTGTTTCAAAAAGATCCATTTTTTACATTTTCAATGCATATTTTATTAACTAATTGCAAACTTCAAAAAAATTAATTGCACTAGTTGAATTTTTATTGGCTTAAAATTATGAAAAAAATAAATACAAACATATGTAAATTTAATGTGTTTTATTAAAACGTGTGAAAAATCTAGAATATATAACTTTAAGGAACGAATGTAGTAATATACTACCTTTTTAGTAGTTTTAGTTTTATTCAGTATCACCTCTGATTTGAAAAGTCGTATTATTATACACCCCGTTTTATCAAACAACTTGAATCTATAATTCACGCTTAAACAAAAGTAACTACACACTACAACAGAAAAACATGTAAATCATAGTAATTTGTTACAAATAAAGAAAATGTAAGAAACTTGGTGAGCATAATTTATCTTAAAAAGGAATTAAATAATTTGTTATCGAAATTTGAATTTAAGCTAAAAACAATAGTTTACATTTTTTCGAAGTCATACCAATACCTAACCTCTAGCCAGAAAAGACTAATGCACCGAAAGCTAATTTTTAAGTTATAATAACAAATTTTAATTATTCTAAAAGAAAGAAAAAATCCTTCACCCGATTATTCACGTAAACACGTGTGACATGGCGGCAATCGAAAACGATATAATAACATTAGTATATTCATAGTCCATACTTACTATATAAGAGCATATCCAAAAATATTCTCTATTTTAAAATTTTCAAAATTCTATATCTGAAATTTTAAAATATTAATTTCTAAAAATAAAATTTCAAACTTAACTTCAAAATTATTAGAGCTGTTCAATATGGTAAAACTGAACCGTACCGAACTGAAATAGAAAATATGGTTTAGTTTTGGTATATACCAAATAAACCGAATGGATATAATTTTATAAAAACCCTACGATTTGGATATAGTTGTGTATATAACCGATTAAACCGAATAAACCGAACAAAACCGATTATAAGTAAAAACACATAAATATGTTTCTATTTTATAACAATACATGAAAATCTATTTGTTACATAAGTTAAATTTGTGTTAATAACTATTACCATAATTTTCTAGTAAAAAAGAACCTTAATTTGTAAATCATTTCAACTATAATTAAAAAACAATAGATCGCAATTCAGACATCTTATTTTCTAAGTCTTCTTTTGATCTTTTTGCTTTATTTTAGTCTTCACTAAATTAATATGATGATTATAAATTTGATGGACAATAATTAAAGGAAAATTTTCACAATTGTTTTCTGTAAACAAACAGAGTTTCGTGTTCAATTAAAAAACATGATTTTAATGAACACTAAATAAAAAAGAGTAAAAAAACTTTTCTTTCATATTTATGTTTTGTTTCATATTTTTATTTTCAAAATTTCAAGCTTTTATTTTAGTTATAGATTTGATTATTTTATTTGATGGTAGAAGCATTTTTACTTTTTTGTTTATTTATTTGAACAAGTAATATATTTTTAATAAATGATTGTATTATCCAGTGCAAAAGTCTACTTTCACCCAAAAAGTCTCAAGTACGCTTAACCTTGAAGTTCTAAACGAATAGGTGATAGAAAATGTAAATGCATTTTGGTGATATAGGTAGCCAAATCAATTTTTTTAGGCTTCCAACATATATATCACAAACCGGGATGTTACAGTTTTCTAAAACAAATTTAGGGTAGGGTATATAATATATAATTGAATAATTTTTCAACATATATATCCGAATATTTTTATATAAAAGGGAATTTGAATATATTTTTTAGAATTAAAAAAGGGCAAATCTCCAAAATAACACATTTCTAAGTTTATATCACAAAAATAGCACTCAAAAACTAAAATGACCAAAATAGAATTTTATCTTTTGAAAAATTTAAATTTTATTTATTTTTTAAAATTTGAAATCTTATCCCCAAAATCCCAATTCCCAACTCTAAACCCTAAAACCTAAACTCTAAATCCTAAACTCTAAACTCTAAACCCTAAACCCTAAATCCTAAACCCCATCCATTAACTCTAAACCCTAATGTCTACACTAATTTACCATAGTGGTATAAACATTTATTTATTTCTTTTGATAAAACATTAAGTGCTATTTTTGTGACTTTTGACCTCTTGAGTGCTAGTTTGAGAACAAAAACTTGATTTAGTGCTATTTTTGTCTTTTTCTCATAAAAAATGTATTTAAAAAAAGAAGATTTAATTTTGTATGCATATAGAGTAGGGTATATATGGTATAATTGTCATGTGCTTTAAAATACAAATTATTTTGGTCATTTTGATCCTTGTTTGCTATTTTCTAATAAAAAATTGTTAAGTGTTATCCTAAAATATTTTTATTACATAAATTAGAGAAGTAGTTAAATTGACACAAACAAAACATATAATTACTTTAGCATGCATCGCATATCAAATTAACTTTATATAAATAATTTGTGAGAAAGATTATAATTGATGCACAATAAAGTCCAAAACAAATAATTCATAATTGAGAAGATTGGGTAAAGATGGCTGAATCTGAATCACACACCAAATGGAGCAAACGACACCAATTGGGTGTCAATGTCACTATTTTTTTTCCAAAAGAAGTAAAGAACAAAGAAGTTTCTCTTAAAGGGAAAATTTGTACCTTATTATAAATAAAAATAAATGCTTACCCCAAAAAATAAAAGAGAATTTGCCAAATTTAACCCACAACTTGATTTTAACCCCAAACCTATATCCAAACTTGAATTAAATGCAAAATAAACATAAAAACTTTGTGAAATTACAGCTCAGCCTCTTGTGATTAAAAAAAAAAAAACAGAAGTCATTTTTAGAAATATAGCCCCAATAAGTCGTCTGAGTCGTCTGAGATGTTGGAAGTAATCTTGACGACTTACAAGTAAGTCGTCTGGTACCAGTTTATCTTTAAAATAATTTATAAATTTTGTAAAAAATATTTTGATGAGTGAAAAATAAAAATCATGTAATTATAAACAGTTTTAAGTGATATAAATTAAGATATGATAAAATTGATTTGTTTTCAAAATAGATGAGTGGAAGTAGTGAATCATGATATTCTTTGCTTTAGGGGTTTGACAAACATATGTTGTAGTATTGTATGTATTCTTAGGGTTAGATTTTGGAAAACTGAAATATTTTTTCCAAAATTCAATAGTCAGATAAGATCTTAGACACGTTGACCTGCTTCACGGGATCGCCTATAAGGACCTGATCCACTCATGGCAAAGCTTATTTGGGCGGGGCTTTATTGATCTATTTTCACCTATATGTGTTTATTTATGTGTATAGTAAACACTTTTCAAGTTTGATTTGATTTTGTGAAGTGTTTAATTAGATAATTAAGTTTAGGGGTTATGTTTAGGGTGTGGACGACTTATATTTTAGTCGTCTGGTGAATAATTTTACCCAAACGACTTATATTTCAGTCATCCAAATATTTCCGCCTAAAGTTTTTGAAAAAAATATTTTCCTGCTTAAATAATTTAAACCGGACGACTTACTTGTAAGTCGTCTGGGAAGTCTTCTATTTTAGTTTCCCGCTAAAAATATTTTAGTTTTCCGCTAAAAATATTAAAGTCTTTTGGGTGACTTACAAGTAAATCGTCTAGGAAGTCGTCTGAATCAAAAATATTAACATACTTAGATTTTTTGTCTCCATATATAAAGAAAAAATTACACATTCGCTTTCATTCTCTCAAATGGCTGCAATAAAAATGTAATGTTCATTATTCTAAAACTCTTCAACCTCTCTCTAATCTCTTTGAACTTATAAAAACTAAGCTTTATATCAATTTATTGTTTGTGTTTCATGTCTTTCTCACTAATTTATCTTGTTTTTGCATGTTTTTAATCAGATGGTTCTCATCTTTCACTCATTTAAAGGTAGATTTATCAATTTTAGATATGTATTTTTGTGTGTTCTATAATGGTAGATTTATCTAATCTTCCACTAATTTTCTCTATTTTAAGTCATTCGAACATTTTTGGATATGCAGGTTTTTCAGATCTGGATTTGGATATGCAGGTTTTTCAGATCTGGAAGACGTCTGGAACGACTTACCTGTTAGTCGTCTAAAATATAATGCGTTAGACGACTTCCAGGAGGTTGTCTGGACTTCCTGGAAGTCGTCTGACGGAGTCTTCTCCCATGTCTATCCCTTTCAAAACAGATCTGAGTGTATTGTAAGTTTTTATGTCTGATTTTTCTTCATTTGGTAATTTTCTGTTGTATAAAGTTCTTACTTTTTTTTCCCAAGCTAAACTCTTCAAACCCACTCTAATCTCTTTGACTTGAAAACACCAAACATTATATGAATTTTTCAGTTTTGTCTCATGTCTTTCTCACTAATCTATCTTTTTTTTGCAGGTTTTTAATCATATGGCTCTCATCTTCCATTCATTTAAAGGTAGATCTATTAATTTTAGATGTGTATTTTTGTGTGTTCTATAAAGGTAGATTTATCTAATCTTCCACTCATTTTCTCTGTTTTTAAACCATTTGAACATTTTTTGATATGCAGGTTTTTCAGATCTAGATTTGATATGCAGGTTTTTCAGATCTGGAAGACTTCTGGGACGACTTACCTGTTAGTCGTCTAAAATACAATGTGCTAGACGACTTCCAGGAAGTCTTCCAGACGACTTCCATGAAGTCTTCCAGACGACTTTCAGGAAGTCTTCCAGACGACTTCCAGGAAGTCTTCTTCCATATCAAGTGGAGTCCAACCTTGTCTTTGTAGATAAATGATGTATAATAGTTTTGTTTATGGTATGTCTTGTGATTTGCATGTCTATTCTTTTATTTGTGATTTTTTTTGTAAAATCAGTAA
Source organism: Brassica rapa (assembly GCF_000309985.2). Lineage (NCBI taxonomy): Eukaryota > Viridiplantae > Streptophyta > Magnoliopsida > Brassicales > Brassicaceae > Brassica > Brassica rapa. The sequence goes on from NC_024803.2 coordinate 26,266,157, forward strand.
TAATGTTTCCGACGATGTAATATATGTGCTAACAATGTGTTTATACATTTACAAATCAATGAAATAATAAACTTCAATAGCCTTTTTCTTATCTTTGGATCTCTCTTATGCAATAATAAACTCCAATGGCCTTCTTCTCATCTTAATAAATAAGAATGTTGGTAGCCTCATATTGTTATAACATTTTAAGAAGTATTTTAGCCCTTCTTCCAACTCATAACAATAATCATCATTGGTGTCTATAACAATAATACTTAAGAGATGAAAACAAACAATAGTAACTAGTCAAAGCATATCACATTTTTTACAAGTTTGTGTTGAAAAACTTAGTCACATTTAATAAAACTTGGTTACCCAAAACGTTTTAGTCCCATGTTTCACACTTGCTCTAACCTTCCATTGACAACCACTAACACGACATGTTGCCACAAAGAGAGTTTCCGTTGACTTGTATATTCCAACATCCATCTTTCAACAACCATTCTCTATACACTGCATGTAACTGACGCATCATCTGAAAAAGTCAAAATAAAACACATTAGCAAACATAGAACAAAGAAAATGAAAGTTTATTAAAGATCGACGCGGACGACTTCAATCTAAATCTTCCATACGACTAAAATATAAGTCGTCTGGTCAACGCAGAGGTTATTTTTGTAATTGACTTTGAAATCTGTTATCTTAGACGATTGAAAAATAAGTCGTCTACATTTGTTTGGTTAAAAAAAACTCTAAAAAATCTAGACGACTTACATTTCAATAGTCATAGGTTAGTTTGCATTTGACTGGATTATTTCAGAAGTTTGACTTTTTTGGACGACTTACATTTCAGTCGTCTGTTGAAAAATTGAAATATCAATATTTTATTAAAACTCGACGACTTACAATGAAGTCATCATAGGTTAGTTTTGCAATTGAAAAAAAAATCAATATTTAATTACATATAGACGACTTACAATTCAGTCGTCCGTCCGACAACTTACATGTAAGTCGTCCAGGATTTAAGAGGTTTGACCAGAATCTCGGAATAAAATTTTGGACGACTGAATTATAAATTGTCTAGGTATAATTAAATATTAAAGTTTTTTTGTTTAATGGCAAAACTAACATACGACAACTTACATGTAAGTAGTCGGGTTTTAATAAAATATTGATATTTCAATTTTCCACCAGACGACTGAAAAATAAGTCATCCAGGAAAGTCAAAATTCCGACAAAATCCAGTCAAATGCAAAACTAACATATGACGACTTACGTGTAAGTCGTCTAGGTTCTTTGGAAATTTTTTTGTAACCAAACAAAAACAGACGACTTAACTTTCAGTCGTCTCAGAAAACAAATTTCAAAGACAATTACAAAAATAACCTCTGCATTGACCATACGACTTCCAGGTAAGTCGTCTACAGCCAGACGACTTACCTGGGAAGTCGTCTGGACGAACATATCTGGAAAAAACTCGATTTCATACCTTAAATTGGTGAGATAACTTCCTTTGCACACATAAGGTTTCTCCAAGCACACAGAATCTCAAACGAAAGTGACCCACCCAGAATCGTTAGCTTCTAGGACTATATGAACCATAAAAAATGTAGATTCAAAATCTTGAGTTTTTTTAGCTGAATGTGGAGAGAAAGTGAGAGAGATGTTGTGTTTTGTTCATAAGAATGGAGAAAGATGAAAGGTAAATCGATTTTGGGAGCATTAAGAGTTTCAAATTGGCCGTTCATGGTGGTTGGAGTATTGATGACAATGACAATCTTGTAATTACTTGAAGATGATGAGGGTGAGAGAGTAAAAATGTCTTTTTTGAAAAAAAGAAAAAAAATTGATGGTATTTTCGGGAATTATATAAACTTATAGAGTGAATATGGCAAAAATAATTTCCAAAAAAATGAAGGTTAGTTTTGTGTTTGACTTTGAGTTCTAGAGCAATTTTGCAGAAAACCCAAAAATAAATGTATACACGTAATTTTGATATGGATCGTTGTATAAACACAAGAAACCGAGAGTATATATGTTTCTAGAGAATTTCACTTCACTCGGTCAGAAACATCGTTCATGGAATTTATTTTCGCCATGTACTCTTCCTTACACGTGTTACTGGATTTAGGGAATGTAAAGTCTTATAAGCCAACAAAATGTTATCCTTGACCAAACCATCGATGAACAAAGGCATTGTTAACAAGTCAACTCCCCTCCCATTATCCAGTATATAAGACTGAATCATTGCTCAAAAAAAAAGATAAGACTGAATATTCGTATCATATATTTTACGTGCTAAATAGACGAAGTGCCATCATACCATGCCGCTCCATATTTGGGATACATAAGATATATTATTCCTTTTGTTCACTTGGAAACAGTCAAACAGTCTTTAGCACAGCCACACCGCGGTTGCTCCGTCGTCTACCCAAAGCCGGCCTTGAAAGTAAGCAGAAGAAGCACATGCTTCCGACCGACAAATAATAAGTAAATATTGCAGCCACATTTTACCATGAATATATGTTTGTTCGCTTGGTTGTGGTTACTTCTATCCGGTTCAGGGGTCATGAGTTCGAAACTCATCTATGCATATTAAAAGATTTTTTTTCTCTTTCAGATGTTTCCATTTATAGCCAAATAAATTATTTAGCTTCTAGCCCATAAAATGCTAAGACCGGTACTGCGTCTACCACATCTGTAACAACTGCTCCTTTGTCAACCATAATTCCACCACCGTACTGTAACAACAGCCACGACCCTGTTACTCCCTCGTCTACCTCAGCTCCACCTCCTATTCACAGTGACGACGGCCACTTTGACGTTGCTCCTGAAAACTCCGGTCATGTTCCAACAGCGAGTTAGCCTCATGAGGCTCCTCAAACACAACCATATGTTCCTCTCCAATCCGAGGATACCATGAAAGAAGAACAAACACCATCCGTTCTATAGGAGCGTGTTCAAAGTCATTTGTTTTAAAGTTATCTCTTCCTTTCACACCATCTGAGCCATCACCGCCTTGAAGCTATGATCCACAGTTGGTGCATAGCCAGATTCAGAATTTTTGGTCTTCAATGGGGGAAAGTACCAACCTTACGAAGAAGAACTCTTTGCTGAAAGTATCTTCTTCACTGAATCTCCCTGTTAAAAAACTGCCACCTACAAAACTAAAGGAAGATGGCTCACTCCATATTCCATAGGCTGCAAGGATGAACCCGGCTACGAGGAACTTGTATTGTGCTTCAAGACCAACTTTCAGGTGTGATGGCAAATCATCATTCCAACTAAGGTACTTCAGCTTGGCTCTGAAAACGTAGGAGAATATATAATTTGGCAATTTCATCGCTGTTTTTCTCCATTGGGTGGTCTTACACATGATGTTGTAAATAGGTTATGCGGTAGAAGATGCAAAATTGATAGTCGATAACTAGGAGAATCCTCTTAACTGTTCTATGTTCAACATAAATAGAGAAGATAGTGGATTATTCAGCATTGCGTTTGGCATGTTGGCGACTGCTTAATTTTTGTGGCTCCATGGAATTCAGAAGGCTCTTTAAAAGTATCTGAAATATCCACTGTACCAGTTTGGGTGACCCTAAAAAATATCCTAACCAGCTGCTACTCTAGACTTGGAATCTCCCACATTGCTTCAGGCTAGGTGAGCCCATGCTTACGCATAAGCCAAGGCTGGATCCCTTAAACATTGGAGAGGCTAAGATCTTGGTGGAAACAGAGCTCGACAAGAGCTTCCCCAAACAGATTACATTAGACGATAAGCTAGGTAACATATTTTTAGTTGTGGGAGTCTAGGTCACAAGGCAAAGAGGTGTCTACTAAAGGAAGAAAAGATTCCACCCACAAATGAAAAAAGATCTGAACACAAGGACATGGTCATCCAGGTAGTTGCTATAGACACTTTCTCGGATAATGATGATTCTTATGTACATCCGAATTGTGTCACTCCTAAGGTGCCAGAGAGTATAAAGGCAAAAAACATTACAAGGGAGCTGTCTGATCTAGCGATAGATTAGATTTTAGGACAAGAGCTTGGTCTTAAAAAAGCTGTCCTCACACCTCAACATGTTCCCTTTCAATTCGGGAAGCCAGGAGAGTCCTTGCCGGACATTTATACTTCACAGGCAACTACAAAATCCATGTCTCTTCAGGTAGCTATTTCTCAAAGGATAGCTCTGTTACTTTCGGTAAATCTCTTCCGGATATGAAGTTTACTCTATTTTCTACACTAGCAGGTACATCATCTGCTCACACTTCTTTACAAGCTATGGACGATGTTCCATCAGAAATTATCATGAATGAGGGTTCCACACTCTCAGAAAATGATCCTTTAAAAATGCCTTTTCTTTCAACCGAGTCAATCCAAGAAGTAAGTAACATGTATTTTTATATTACTGAACAAATGGATGAATTCTGAAGTATGACAAAAGTGGGGTCGGTTGATCAAAACCGACACAAAATTACCAAGATATGAGATGGATGACAGTTTGTGGAAGAGGAAAACAAGGCCTTAGAAGTCGAGGTTTCTATCAAGCACACTAATATCCTTCTTAGTTTGGTTAATCTTAAGAGTAGTACTAAATTTTCTTACGTATTAGCTCTTTCTCTCTGCTTTATGTATCAAACTTTCTCAAACTATATGATCTAACAAATCACATATTGTACTTTGTTTTAATTTTAATGAAAGCTTTTTACAAAAAAAAAATGATATTATAGAATTTATTGTGGAATTAAAATTCATGCCATCATGCTTTATAGTTTTTCTTGTTGCATTACAAATAGATTTGCTTAACCTCTCCAAAACGCAGATCTCGTGTAATCCATTAAATTATAGTTGGGTGAGAGTCATAATTAAAACATACAGTTGTTAAATTACGAGTATATCACAACCTAAACTTTTGTCGTAACCCTTAATCGAAGTTAGCCCAAGCCCAACTTGATTTGGCGGTCCAAGAGTCCTAACACCAACAATAAAGGCTCAACGAATCCCATCACTTATCTAGCTCACACAAACCGTGTGATTGCCTGCGTTGGACAACAAGACAAAGACATACAGCAACATAAGCCAATAATAAAATCCTTAAAAGGGAAGCAGTCCTAGCTACAGCTCACACCACACCAACGGCTAATAGATTTGCTATCCTCAATGATGATGTGGCCTAGCTCATTTAACCTCCTATAAATACACAAGTGATGTAATAGAAAACCTTTTAAGAAGGTTAATCAATAAGAAAGTTACCTCTTCAAGTTTATATTCTCTATGCTTTTATGGTATCATAAAGCCATGGATCTAAAGCCTTACACCCCACCATCTCTAACCGTGGTGAACTCTATCACAGTCAAACTTACAGACCAAAACTTCGTCTTTTAAAAAGTATAGTTCCAGTCGTTTTTGAGTGGACATCGTCTCTGTGGCTTCGTTACTGGCTCCATTCCGCAGCCTGCTCTGAACATTATGACCCCAAACATAGACGGCTCTGTCACACCTGTTCCAAACCCCCGACCACCAGCTCTGTTTCAGACAGACCAAGTTGTCCAATCCTTGCTCCTTGGTTCTTTGTCCGACCGACTTCACAGCATCGTCCTTGACTGCTCTACCTCTTGTGAGATATGGTTCGCTCTTGAGAAGCATTTCAGTAGACCATCAAACTCACATCTGCTTGAACTGCAACACAAGCGTGGTTTGACAATTTCAGCACCTTCCTACTTAAATTTTGCTTTCTGTGCAGCTTTTCCGATCCTTCAATTTTTGTCTGCATAAAGGATAAAAACATCATTATTCTACTCCTTTATGTAGCTGACATGTTGATCACATGAAGCATTTCTGAGCTCCTACAAGACCTTCTACTGGAACTAAACAAAAATTTCAGAATGAAGGACCTTGGACAATCTAAATACTTCCTAGGAATTCAAGCTCAGTTTCATGAAGATGGTTTGTTCCTATCACAACAGAAATATGCAGAGAATCTACTGTCTCTTGCTTTTGTTCTCCAATGCCTACCCCTCTGCCTATGAAACTCAACAGAGACAAAGACAAGCAACATAAAGAGGAATTATTCTCAAACCCTACCTACTTCTGAAGCCTTGCCGGTAAGCTCCAATATCTTACTCTTACCAGGCCTGACATACAATTCCCTGTGAATTTTGTATGTCAGAAGATCCATGCTCCTACGTCACTAACTACACTTACCTAAAGCGGATCCTACGGTACGTTAAGGAACCGTCACAATAGGACTTTCCATCAACAAGAACACCGCTTTAAGCTCACTGCCTACAGTGATAGTGACTGGACTGGCTGTTCTAACACTAGTCGATCTACCGGAGGATTCAATATATTTTTGGGGTCTTGCCTAATCTCTTGGTCATCGAAGAAACAACCTATTACGGAAGCAGAATACATATCTATCTCAGAAACAACTTCGAAATTACCTGGTTGTGTTTGATTAGAAAGGATCTTAGGATTTTCCTACCTTCAATTTTGGTTCTTCTATGCGATAACCTCTTGGCGGTCATGCTCACTGTGAATCCTTCCTTTCACTCGAAGACTAAGAACTTCCTGCGTGATCACCACTGAGTTCATGAAAGGGTAGCTCTGGGTACGCTCGAAGTTCATCACATCTCCAACAAATTCCAGATTGCGGACATTTTTAGAAAGAGTCTTTCTCAAGAGACTTTTTGCTCATTACGAAAAAAATTCGGTGTGCGCCTTCCCCAAACGCCAAGTTTGAGAGAGGCTAATATAAGTTAGCCCAAGCCCAACTTGATTTGGCGTCCCAAGAGTCCTAAAACCAACAATGAAGGCTCAACGAAACCCATCAGTTCTCTAGCTCACACAACCGTGTGACTGCCTGCATTGGACAACAAGACAAAGACAGTCAACAACATAAAGCAACAATGAAGTCCAAAAAAGGGAAAACAGTCCTAGCTACAGCTCACACCACACCAACGGCTAATAGATTTGCTATCCTCAACGATGATGTGGCCTAGCTCATTTAACCTAGAATGCTTTCCTATAAATACACAAGTGATGTAAAAGCAAACTTTGTAAGAGAGTTAATCATTAAGAAAGTTACCTCTTCAAGAGTTTATATTCTCTATGCTTTTAACCCCAACGTAATGTTACGATTTTTTAACGATGAATGGTAACTTTCGTCGTAATGTAGTTGTTACTATCCAACTAATGATGAAATTACGAGTAAAAGTAGATGGTAGGTGAAAACATATTTGTTGTGTGTGTGATTAGTTGTTTAGAAAAAGACATATATATATATATATATATATATATAAGTTATTTGTTATGTCCTTGTAAAATCCATTTCATTGTAAAATTATTGTTACATTTCTATCTGTCAAACACGAAAATTTACTATATAATGTTATTTCTCTTTTTCTAAAGAACCACAAAGAAAATCAAAAATGTTGCAAAGAAAAAATATGACATTGAATAGCAATATATACGAGTTACGAAGTTAGATATTTACACCTAAAGAATTTCTCAACTGAGTAGAGACATTTATATACAAGGCCGAAAATACACCACGCAAGAAACCGATTAAGATGTTATGTCCTTGCGTAAATGCAAGAATACAAAATTTGTTTGTAATGAAACGGAATGAAAACATTTAGTAAATAGATTGGATAGACTTCTCATAATATAGAGCATCTCCAACCCATAACATTATTTTAGTGTCAAAACCACACTATTTTAGTGTAATTTCAGCACTAAAAAAAATTATTCTCCAACCATAACACCAAATTTCATACTAAAAGCTATTTTATAATATTATATATATTTAAGTTTATATTTGTCATTTATTTAATTGTTTATTTTGTTAATAAATTAAGTGAATAGTATTTAGTTGGATGAATAGTGTTTTAGTGTGGTGAATAGTGTGACATCAAATTTGGTGTGAAGTTAGGGCATCTCCAACCACTAACACTATTTTAGTGTCAAAATCATACTATTTTAGTGTAATTTCAACACTAAAACCAATATCTTCTCCAACCATAACACTAAACTTTCCACTAAAACTATTTTGTAATATTATATGTATTAAATTATCTATTTATCATTTATTTAATTGTATGTTTTAGTAATAAAATACGTAAATAGTATTTTAATGGGATGACTCTAGTGTCACACCAAATTTGGTGTCAAATTTCAGTGTTGTACTAAAATAGTGTGATTTTTAGTGTTGAATTGGAGAAGATTTTTGTGTCAAAATCACACTAAAATGGTGTTTTGGAGCTGAGTTGAGTTTGTGATGGCCTAATGAAACACATCTCATATTGTAAGTAATTTGCCTCTTGTAAATATTAAAATATACTTCGAAAGCATCCGAGTCTCTTGCCGCGAGTGATGTTTTTGGTTTTCTCATTAGAAACTCTCAAAAGTCTCAATTTTCTCTTAGTTTTCATTTTATTTTTTTCATTGTTAAAATCTAATTCTGTTATTAGTAGAACTGGAAATGCATGTAAATAAAATATGATTGTTTCTAGAGCAAAGAAACATTGTATATCTTATTTTAGTAACAATAGAATAACATATTGTTTAGTTATTGTCAAACTAGGTTAAACTTTATTATAAAATACCCACTTGTTTCTAATCATATATGATGCTAAAAATGAAAGTACTAGTAATATTTTTCCAGTTAGCTTTATATATTTATTATTGTGACGTTAACACTTTTCCAACTTTGGCCTTTTCGATTTTGATATATGGCTCTCTGCAGTCTGCACACAACTTTTCCCTCTCTTTCATTACAGTTCACGCCTCTCTTGTCTCATTATATCCCAAATAAATAAATGAAGAAAATTAAATATGAAAACACAGAGAGAGAAGCGATACTGAAACGGCCTGCATCAATGGCTACCGCCGCCGCCGCACGATCAACGCCGGCGAAGCAAATCGCCTTAATTGACGGACTTCCCGACCACATATCGGAGATCTGCCTTTCCCTCGTATCCCGTCCGTCGCTACTTGCCGCCGTTTGTACACGGTGGCGCCGCCTCGTATACTCTCCCGAGTTCCCACCGTTCTCGTCTCTCTACGCGCTTTTCGTCGCCTCGAGCTCGGATCCGACTCCGGGTCTCCGTCGGGTTAACTCAGCAATCCGGTTAATGTGTTTCGACCCGGTTTCTTCCAAATGGGATCCGCTCCCTCCTCCTCCGCCTGAACTACCTCTTAACCGGATTATCTACCGTCATCCGTCGTATATCTCCTTTAATTTACCGATTCAGTGCGTTTCCGCCTCCGGAAAACTTGTTATCATCGCCGGGAGTAACCAAGAACTCTCTCCGGCGATCTCTCACCCTCTAATTTTCGATCCGATCTCTTCTGCATGGACCTCCGGGCCGCCGATAGGATCGCCGAGACGGTGGTGCGCAACCGGAGCTTGCGGCGGAGTTATCTACATCGCTAGTGGTGTGAGTTCGCAATTCTCGTCAACCGTCGCGAAATCGATCGAGAAACTCGATCTCACGGATCATAATCGCAGTAACTGGGAGAAACTGAGGGAGATGAGAGACTTACGGTTTAGCCGTGAAGCCATTGACGCAGTTGGATGGAGAAGGAAGCTCTTAATGGTGAATGTAAAAGGCGACGCAGTTAAAGAAGGAGCTATTTACGACGTCGTTAATGACGATTGGGAAGCCATGCCGGAGGAAATGGTGGCGGGATGGAGAGGTCCGGTGGCGGCGATGGAGGAGGAGACGCTTTATTCAGTTGATGAAAAGAAAGGAACAGTGAGGATATACGATGCCGAGAAGACAGAGTGGAGAGAAGTAAGGGTGGTGGAAGGTGGTGAAGAGTTGCTTAAAGGAGCTCAGCAAATAACGGCGGTAGCCGGAAAGCTTTGTATTATTACCGTTGACGGAAGAATTGTAATGGTGGATGTTATGACGGAGCCGGCGAAGATTTGGACCGTGGAAAAACCTCAAGGGCTTGAACCGGTTTCGGTTCATGTATTACCAAGGATGAGCCGACCGGATTTTGCTGACGTATAATGTTTGAAATATACTATAATTTTGTTCTTTTTCTTCTATACGGAACTCTTATTTTTTTATTTGATTATTTCTCTTATTCTGCGAGAAAAAAGTGTTATCTTGTCGTTATTTTACCTGCAAGTCAGATGCTTACTTCAGAAATTTCACATCTATAAAGTACATTAAATATAGTTATTTAAAATAATTTGTTAGAGAAATTAAATGTACTAACGAAAGTATTCTTATAACCGGCGACGTTAGTTTTATTTCATTCACTATCAATTGCTTTTTTGAGTTTAAAAAGTAAACGAGCATGAGATTTCTCGTGATCATTCTACCTTTATTACATGGAGATCGGTGAAGCATACCAGCTTGTTGGCCAAAAAAACAACTGACAATGCTAAAACGTGAAGGAGATTCACCAACTTGCAGGAATACAAGAGCAAGCGGCGTCCAATTTTATCCAACTAAGCAAGATAGATATACACATACAAAATATAAATAAGAATCACATATTCATCACTAAAGCCACCCACAAGGCCACAATGGGGAGCTCTTGATAACAATGGGTAGTTCTTGATTAATTTCTAGTGAGTAAAAAATAAAAATTGAGAAAAGAAAGAGAAAGAATATAATGAATAACTATTTTGAAAAACTATCACAATTTTTTAGCAAAAAAAAGAAAGAAAAACTATCAGAAATTTACAAGAAACTCATTCTACACTTGGCACATTGAATTGTTGATATTAAATCTATTAAAATTATAATACATTCGTAATTATAAGAATGGTTATATTCTAAATATTAAAATATAATTTTGAGGGACTAAGGTAATTTTCACCATGACACCACACTTGGTGTTGAAATTATACCAAATTTGATGTTTTGGCGTCATATATTTTTCATCTTCAACTATAACATCAAATTTTACACAAAAGACAATGTTATATATTATTTAATTTTAAAATTTTAATTATTTAAATTTAGAAATTATTATTTATTACATTTAAATTATATTTTTGTTAAAGTTTTGTAATTTTATGTTTCTAAAAAAATATTTGTTACAATTAAGATTTCATATTGTTAAAAATAAAGGTAGTTGAAAAAAATATAAAAGTATGTAAGATATTTAAATTTTGTTACCATATGATTTAAATGAGAATGTTCATTTAATTTGTTATTAATTGAAAATAAAATAAAATGACAAATAAAAATAAATATAACATGTTATTTTAATTACAAACTAGAGCTTGACCCGCGCACCCGCGCGGGTGTTAGTTTTTTATAAATGAATATTTATTTGTATAAGTGATAATATATATTTTAAAATTTATCCGTTTAATTTTTTTTTAATATGACATTTCTAAACACAATAGTTTTATAGTTTGTATTGAGTAGTTTTATTTTATCATGTAAATCCTAAATTATATCATCTATTTATTTAGAATATGTCGTGTAAAGTCACACAAATGTATTTTTATTTTTTATGGATCAAAATTTTATGATTATATATAATAAAATTGTTGTATAAACTGTTTTTGTGGATCACAATTTTATGACTATATATAATAAAATTGTTGTATACTATTTATTATGTATATGTGGAATTAGTAAAATAATTACCGTATAATGTATGTAATTACGAAATGTATATATGAAATTAATTATTTTCAAACACACATATGTATAATAAAAAAAGAAAAGACAAAGAATATTAAAAGTTAAGTTTATTAATTATTGTTGCCATGATTTTTTAGTTAGAATTTGATTTTAGAAATACATTAATTGAAGAAAAAAGACAAAAATCCTAAAAGGTAGGTTAATTAATAACTTCAGTGGCATGCCATTGTAAATATAGTGGAAAACTAAGGGATAATCTAATTTTGTACTCCTCTTTTAATAGATTAGATTTAGGCTAAATATTAAGATTAATTTAACTATATTATCAAATGAAATATAATAAAATACATTTTTAATATTTTGTGTGACGATTAGTGTTAGACCAAATATATAATATTATTTACAAAACACCAAACTTGGAATGATATTGTTTTTGGTATTTATTAAAGTTGAAATTACATCAAATTTGATATTTTGGTTTCGAAGATGGCTTAAGAAGAGTCTCCGATGGATGACGATGCTTTAATGCATGCATTATAGAAGCTATGCTTAACTTTTTTTTCCTTGTTCCGTTTCATGTTAGACTCAGTTCATGTGTATGGCATAAGTCTTATCACATAAGCGATTGATTAGGACATGAATTAATGCATTACATATTTTCATTGTTTATATATTTTATATATTGGCTTAGTGCCATAATTGATTTGGCAAATTTTTAGGACTGGTGCAGATTATGTTGTGGGTGTTTCTTGAATATAGTATATGGTTTGAATAGTTGATATTAATTGAATTAAGCCACCATTTAGAAAAATATCACACATTAAATTTGAAAATAATAACCAGGCGCTTGCGATCTGGTGATAAATTGCTCACGATTGTGAGTTTCGCCACTTAGATTCGAGTTTCAATCACCGTCGATTAAAATAGGATGAAAAAGGCAGCCCTCTTGGATGCGTTCGACGGGCTCTCTGACTCAGCTTCGGTGGACAGTCATTAGACGTTAATCAGATTTTTTTCCAGGACATCTGGATACTAAGGTCAAGAACTTTTTTTTTGGAAATAACTAATTTATTTTTAAAAAAACTACCTAAAACGCATAAATTTTATGAAAGCCAAATAAACGAAAACATACGATAGGTTTTATTTATGTACACTATTCTTTGTTAAAGCAGAGAACTGAGTAGAGGAGCTTGGGTAGAGTTTAAAATTATCTGATCCATTGGGGGTCATTGAGAGTCTCTTCGTGTTATTGTATAACTGAGATGTACAAGAAATAAAAGCTGTTGTTTTCTGTGCCCATCGTATTAACAGTGAACCATCTTGTAAACATCTACCAAGAAACAAGAAAGTCAGAAGAGTCGGAAGAACAAAAGCGGCATTGCATATTTCTCAAGTCTCAACAAACCAGTATAACACATTTAATTTTCGTTGACCCCAAACAAAGAAATATTTAAGTTGGGGTTTGTGGACGATTAGATTTGTACTTACAAAATTTAAACAAAACACTAATATTAATAGTAGTGGCCTATGCATTAACTTTAGTCGTTTCCGAAAGAAAAGTCATTTTTGTCTTCTATCATATGTCATGGCCGGTCCTGATATGAATTAGAGCAGCCTCATTGCATGGGACGCTCTCTTTGGGTTCTCAAGCATTATAATATTAGTTGTTATGTTATATTACGTCATTTTTCCGCGCTACGCACAGATAATATATTTAAATTTATTATATTTATCATTTTTATTTGTATGTGAATTTTTGTATATTAAATTATATATAAATAATTTTTAAATTTGATTTTTTTTATATATATATTTAGTTTGAAGTAAGTATTTCTATTATATGTAACATAATTAACTAATAAAATATAAAGAATCAAGTCCGAGATTTTAGAGTTATGTAAAAAAAAATATAATTATGTATTAACATAAATTATCTTAGTTTAAAAGATCGGAATCTCATCTCGAATAAATTCACGAAACGAAAAAGTACTCCAATAACCTACTTAAAATATAAAACTCCCTTTTCAAAAAAAAAGCGTACTTAATAATATTTTTTTTACGTGTAATAGTTGGAAACTCACAATTGAATATCGATCTAGAATATTATTTTAATATATCTAATGGTAAAATATTAATTGTAATAAACAAATTTTGAATTTTGTAATATTACATGAATTAGAAGTCTTTAAAATTTAAAATCTATTTTATTAACATAATATATTTTTATTCATTATTATTTTGACGTTACAAAATATTGCTTTAGTTTTATTTGTATATTAAATTTTTGATAATTTAATTTCTTTTTAACTAATTTTAAAATTATCAAGAATATAATATATTTAAAATTATTTATTTAAATATATCCAAATATGATGTCTCATTTTTATGTGTGTTTGCGTTGAGCATATTTAACTCGTAGTTTGTATATTTCATAACACCTTGTTATGTGCCCTTCTATGGTTTTAATAAATGTGTTGTCATTTATTTTTTATTACTACTAAAATGATTTTTTAGTGATCAGCGATAATGTATTTTTAACGTTATGTATTATATTTTATCGTATATTTTCTAACTTTTCATGCTAGCACTTTTTAAAAATCTTTTTAATTAGATAATAAGTTTAAAGATGTAAATAAAACTGTGTATGATGTAAATTTATATTTTTTAGTGTAACTGAGCACTATCAATTATAGAACTTATATTATGGTTTTATTTTACTAAATCTTTCTTGCAGTGTCTATTTTTTTGTTTTATTTTATATTTTTGCAATTTTATGGCCTTATTTTTAATTGGAAAGAATTGCTCTTTCCAATTTTTGTTTCATATACCTTAAAAGTTCTTGGTTAATTTTTTTTTGTTTTCTTTCTCTAATTACAATGTACAGTTCGACCGTTTTTTTTTTGGGATCACACTACTAATATCATGAGATAGAAAATCTTAAACTCCAGGAATGGAGTGAATATTTGTGCTAGAGAAAACTGATTTAGCCACTAATATAATGAGATATTATAATATTAGAAGGTATGAAAACTCTTCTCTGTTATCCTACGGTGGACGTAATTAAGTTGTTGTCAATTGATTCTATATTTGTGATAACTGGAAATACATCTTTATGTCTTCCTTACATCATCTTTAATTGATTTACGGTTCGACCATTTCTAATATACTGATAGTAACTTAATATTAGATGTTGATTATCTCCTTCCAATTATAAATGCACAAAATGAAAGAAATTCAAGGTGAACCACTTTACAACTTTGTCCTCATATTTATATAAAGTTAGTTTATAGATTACTCTATCTGTTTCAAAATGTAATCAGTTTTAATTAAAATCTGTAATATTTAAAAGTTATTACTTTAGAAAACTGTCATTTAATATATAAATTTAATCAATTACACAGTAATTTACATAATTTAATTGACCACACAATATCCAATAAATATAAAGTTACATTGAAGTATAAAAACAATTTATATAGTGAAAAAAAATACTCTTAAACCATTATATTATAAAACAAAGGGAAAATTAGAATTATATGAAACATTAGAATAGTAAGAATCAGAAAAGTTGAAATCTCAACGTCTATCACTTACGTTGGCAATGCCTTAGACCATCTCCAATGTATTCCTCTATTTTTTTTTCTGTAAAATAGAGAAATTTCATAATAAAGATGGATTTGTCTCCGATGTATATTTCTATTTTCTCTCCTAAAAAGGAATATTCTTGATATATTTTTTCTAAGTTTACAAATAATATTATTTATTATTTACTTTAGTATTTTATAAATTTATGATATTATTTACACTAAATATTTCTTTACAAACTATTATGTAAATAAAAAAATATAATTATATTTATATAAATAATATATTTCCCTACGGGCGGGAACACAAATATACAAATCATTTAAATATATTTAAAATGTTTAATTCATTTTTAGCTAAACATTAACTTAATTTTTATATATTTTTCACATAAAATTTGTCTATTTATTTTACAAATCATAAATTTAATTAACTGTTAAAATCATAAAATAGATTTTTTAAAGTTTTTTATAATTTAGCTTATAAGGATATGTGACCTCAATTATTTTTAACAAAAAACATCCTTTTCTTAATTACAACAAAAAACATCTAACAAATAGTTGTAGACTTAATCTAAATATAATGTTAAATTTTCTAAGTTTCCCTTCACTTTTATACACATTCACATACAAAAAGTATTATCGTAAACTAAGTTTGTCATCATCTACCTTTATCGTGGAAAATCATCATCTGTCGACTTAAAAACCATTTCTTTTCCCCCAAAAAATTATTTTATCTTATCTTATGTGTTTGCCTCTTGAAATTTTCCGACAAACAATGATGTTTATTTTGATTTTAATATATATAAAGATATTTATTTATTATATATTATATATTTACTTATTCTTATATACAATATAAGAAACAATAATGTTTAACTTATTCTCTAAATTAACACATATCATTTAATTTTCGATGATCCTGGATTGCTTTTGTTACAATAACAATAATGTGGTAAAGTCCAAACGAATATTATTAAAATTAGTTATATTTTTTTTCGAACTACGATTCATTAAAGTAAAAGCAAGTTTTCCCACCGCAAAAAAATGTCAAGTTTAGAGATAAGAGAGTTGATTTTGCCACTGCATCATCCTTTTCATTACATAATCTAGGGATATGATGGAAAGAGCAAGCTTTAAAGAAGCTGATCATGAGTCTGTAGCTTGGAGTATTCTAACTAACACCTGCAAATTAGTCAATATGGATGCCTTAAAATCGAAACAAAAATATGAACAATATTTTGTCATACACTTGTGCAATAAGTTGATCATGCTAATCGTTATCCCTATAGTCTCAATATACCTGTAGATATTATATATTAAAATTTGTATAAATTTATATATAATTTGATAGTAAATGTGACGATAATGCTTTACAATAATACAATATTTTCTGAATTATATTATTATCCTAAAATGTGTAAATAAGAATTATGATGTTAATATCTTAATGATAAAAATCAACTGATAAAATAAATCTTTATTAGAAAAGAAGAGTAAGCCAAACCCATGGTTACGTTTTTATACATGCAATAAAAACATAAATTATAAAAGAAAAGAAAAACATATTTATGGATATTAATTATTAAGTAATCGATTGAAGTTGAACTTGTGATCACTCTAATGCCATTGTGCTCACTCTAATTATTAATTATTACATTATAAAAGAAAAGAAAAATATATTTATGGATATTAATTATTAAGAAGTGCCATCGTGATCACTCTAATTAAAAGGATGGTATATATTTTACATTCAGAAATGTCTTACTCACCTTTGTGAATAGTAACATATTTTGTAATTATTAGTGGTTGTGATAATGCTTATTAAGACGTCGGCTACTATTCCGGGGAAGTTTTAGTTTTGATTTACTTGCATGTGAAGTAAGGTAGAATATGTGTTTTAATTTTGTAACCATATAATGAACCATATGTAAATAAAATTTTGTAACCATATATGAGAGTAAATAAAATTACATTAGAGAGGATGAGTTTGACATTTTCACCGAAGCAACAAATAAACTATCCCTCCACAGCTTTAAAGTGATTTGTTGTCGTACGCATGATGCTATGTGTCATTCTTGCACTCCTAATGTTTTGTTTTCTATGTATCTTGTGGAATGTCGTTATTATGCAGATTTAATGAATCATATCTTCTCTGTTAAAAGAGAAGTATCATTTTTAACTACTATTTAGAAGTCTACTAGGACCATTTCATTAATTACATAGTATGACATAATAATTAATAAGAATATTAATAATAAATTAATTTTAACTATAGATTTGAATTTTATTTTCAGTTATAACAAAATCTGTTGAGAAAAATCTAACAAAATTCTACTAAATTCTTAAATATTTTTTATTAAATATTGCATTAACTAATTTCGTAATTAAGTAATATAATTTTTTCATTTAAATAAATTATCATCTACCACTAAAACGGGTTCAAATTTGTTAACCATGTCATATTTTTTTATACAAATGAAGTTATTAACATATGTTAAAATTTTATTTTTACAGCTATATATTTTCAAAAATCATATGTTGAAGAATATTTTTTTTTGATTATTTCAAATTATGAAAACTCGAAAACGTAATAAAAAAGATAAAATGTATAAAACAAACCTCTATATTAATAAAGTAATAAGAACCCTAAATAATAAAATTAAAGAGTTATAAAATACATAACACTAATATATAGATTGTATATTTAAATTTATATAATAATATCAATATTAATTATTTATAAAATAAAAATATACCCGCACGATGTGCGGGGAAGCTCTAGTGTAACTTGTTTGAGATGTTAATAATGGTAACGGGAAGTGTGGTGTCGCAGGAGTATATTATTCGTTTAGATATTAATGCCTTCGATGTGCTGACGATTTGAAGTGAAGTGTGGTGCATATTTCTTAACAAATAGAGCCAATGTTTTAAAACCCGACCCGGACACTGAACCGGACGACTTACCGGGTCGCTGGATCATTGGGTCGACCGCAGGTGAACCGCGGGTTAATAAATGAATTAATTTTATTATATAATAATAAATTAGCTATGAAAATAAATATATAAAAACTAAAGTTTAATAGTTTCTAAATGTTTTTTAAAACATAAAATAATAGTTTGGATATATATATACTTTATGTTTAAAAAGTATTTAAGAAATACTTAACTTAAGTTTTTATATTTATATTTTTATTAGACATGAAAAATAAAATAAAAAAAGTTTAGACTATTTAAAATTTTCTGTAACAAAGTAAGAGTTATGACATCTAAAAAAATTAAGATATAAAACGCACAAATATTTAAATATCTAATTTAAATAATAAATTAACTTCAAATTCAAAATAAACTAAAAGTAAAAGATCATTGTAATAAATTGTCAATAATAGAAATAAATTAACACCAAATCACATCAACTAATTTAGTTTTTTTTTTATCATCGTCCACTTCATTTTTTTAGGTGGCATAGTGAAAAATCTTCATCAAATCTAAAAATTACAAATATAAAACTAAAAAAGGAAAACCTAACCTTTTTTTTTGTCAACATCTAACTTTTTAATTGAAAACTTACAATATAAAACATAATCTAAAAACTAAAAAAGAGTAAAAGTTGTTTATTGGTTCAACCGGTATCGGGTTTCGGGGTTTAATGGGTTTTTGCGGGTTTTTACGGTTTTTTTGCGGATTTTTAAATATTGGGTTTTTCATAAAACCCAAACCGGATTTTTTCTGGGTCACCGGGTTTACCGGTTCAACCGCGGGTCTGGGTCGGGTTTCAAAACACTGAATAGAGCTAAAGAAATAGATGTGCTGAAGATTTTAAGTCATATAACTTTGTTGTAATTTGAAATTAAATTAAAAACTATAAGGCGTTGTGAGTGTAAGCGGTAAGGTAAAATGGATAAGGCCAGTCTGGGTGGAAGTGCAAATTTATTAACTTGAAATGTCTGAGCGGTGCAAATTTAGAAAATTTAAAGCAACACAACATAATCTATGAAAGACTTGAAGTGCTATGAATTCGTTAAGCTTGGGAAAAAAATAAAAAACTAATGCAACGGACATGTCCACATGTCTTGCAACTTCAGCTCCCTTTGTTCTTCTAAATACTTATTGTGTTGTTTCTTTCCAGAGGACTCAGCTTCCTTCTCTTGTTATCATCGCTTCTGTTCCTATAAAGACAATGCTTTAATTAGATAACAACTTGCTTTTGAAATCGACGATATCAGACGAACAAAAGATCATAGAATGAGAGAACCACACAAAAATCAATTTCTAGAATGAGAGTTCAGAAGCCTGAAGTTTTTTAAAAGTGACTCTTGGCTACCGAAAAAGTTTTGCAGAGAAGGTGAAAACTAGAAACATCAATCAATTGAGTGGACTCTTGGAAAAGAAAACACTTCAGAAGACGTTTTACAGAGAGAAAACAGAATCGATTAAGCTGAATAAATTTGAAGTTGTTCAGAATGTTAATGTGTTGATCAAAGGAAGCTACTCTAATTTAAAACCATATACACACCACCATGATGGATTTAAAAATGAAGGA
Organism: Brassica rapa; assembly: GCF_000309985.2. Lineage (NCBI taxonomy): Eukaryota > Viridiplantae > Streptophyta > Magnoliopsida > Brassicales > Brassicaceae > Brassica > Brassica rapa. The sequence goes on from NC_024803.2 coordinate 26,285,882, forward strand.
AACTACCCAGCATTCTTCTGTTCCTATTAACCAACTAAGGATCATCATTCTTAGGAAAATGCCTTGGTGTAGGCTCAGGAAATAACATAGCTTCATAACTCTGATAATAGCATGGCGACTAATAGTATTGAGGCAAACGAAATCTCCAGTAAGTAAAGAGAAGTTCTTTGTAAAAAAAATGTAAGTGGATATTGATTACCTTCTTGGTCCTTTGTTCAAGCATGCCTTTGAGACCAACTTCCACGATGCTGACCATCTAGCTTCTTGTCACTTTGATCTTCACCTTCAACGTACCTGAGTCTCCTAATAATAAGTTAAGAAAAAAACATTTCGTATGATTTCTTACTGAAGGTGTATGACTTTCTGAAGAGGAACCATGTTAGTCTTAGGGTACCTTAACAATGGCGGAAGAAATCCCCATTTAGCATGACGCTAATCTTTTGCGTCATTCCTCTCCACAATCTGATTACATACAAAACCGCCTTCAAAAGGAGAATTGGAACGGAGATTTAAACTGAGAGTAACGAAGCCATAAATCTGGCTCTTATGCGTTACAGGGGAAGCTAGGAGGATAGTACATATTAATTGGAGCCGAAGACGTTACGGTGAGCTTGACGGTGTGCTTACGGCTGCAACTCTGAAAATATCTAAGGGCATGAGACAACTAAACTTAATCTGTCTGGGCCTCTAATCTCTAAAGCCCACCTAAACGCAAAGAACCAGCAATCTCGGGATTTTGTTTTGGGATGCCACGTGGAGCAATTTGCACACTTTTCTATTGATGATGTCCTTTTATTAGTAGAGATCGGGCCATTCAGATTAACATTTGGGCTAAAAAAAAAAACGAAGCCCAACTCTATCAAAACCGTGTTGACGTGTTAAAAAGAACTCTTCTGATTGGACAATTTTCATGTCCTACGTGGACAGTCTAATTGATGATTATATTCCCTTTTTATTACTTGTTTGATTTTCTGTTTCATAATAAGTATTACTTTACGTATATTTTTTATTTTAAAATCATTCTACAATTACAATATAATTTTGTATCTTAAATTCATTTTTACCTTTTTGGATAACCAATAAGCTTTTATTTATTTAAACTATTTTCATGTAATTAATCATATATTAAATAATAACATATTAGTCTATTATACAATTTTTTTAGTCTCCGTAAAAAATGTCAAAATCACACTTAATATGAAACAGAGAAAATATAATTAAGTTTAAATAGTTATTAAAAATTTGACCACTAATAAAGTTACATCTGTCTACAAAGTATCTAATCAAGTTTTTAGAGCATCATTATGGCATCTCTAACCCAAGTGCATAATTTACTGTAAAATAGTGTGAAAAATTCTATCATCAACAAACAAAAAATCATTACTCTATAAATGGAGTAATTCGTTTTTTTTTTGTTAATGACTGTATTTTCTACTTCATTTTACCGTAAATTATGCAGTTGGGTTGGAGATGCTCTTAATAGGAAAGTATCTACCAAAGAGGAGTACTTGGCGTATTAATTATGCTGATGACCCTATTTTCACGTTGAGGTGGATTCTACCAACCGTTAGAAGTGATCTACTCCTCCTTGAAAATCAGGTTCCATTTTTTGTTCTTCAAGATATCCTTAAGACGTCAAGATTATTTCCTTCATCTAACTTAAACGAGATGATCTTTGCATTCTTTAGCTACTCAATAAGAAGGCCAAAAGAATTTTGGGAAGAAAGAAAGAATCTTGATGCAAGCCATCTTTTAGATCTCATCCGCAAAACTTTTATACCTAATCAAACGCAGCAAACAGAAGAAGAAATATACAACAATATATTTTGTTGTTCAAGTGAAAACACATGTTTCAGTATTGAGTCGTCATACCAAAAAGAATGTTCAAGCGGAGACACCAAGTTTGATTGGCTCAGCTAAAAAACTTCAGCTCCGAGGAATACAATTTAAGCAAAAAGGAAAATTTGAGACACCTCTTGACATAACTTTAAAGAGCGGTGTTCTTGAAATACCAAAACTAACATTTGATGACTTTTTCAGCTCTCTTTTGATCAACTGTGTGGCTTTTGAGCAGTTTAGTATGAGATGCTCAACCGAAATGACAAGCTATGTTACTTTCATGGGATGCATCATAAACACTGAAGAGGATGCAACGTTCTTAAGCGAGAAAGGGATCATAGATAACTACTTTGGGACTGGAGAACAAGTATCTTTGTTCTTCAAGAACACTGGCAAAAACGTTGCATTTTCCATATCAAAGAGTTTTTTGTCAAATGTGTTCGAGGGGGTGAACGAGCACACTTCATAAGGATGCCACGTACAATGGGCAGGATTCAAGTACACATATTTCAAAAGTCCATGGGCATGTCTATCATCTTGTGCTGCTTTGATACTTCTTGTGCTTACCATGTTCCAAGCTTTCTTCACAGCCTATCCTTATTTTCGTCCTCCCAAGTAAAAAGAGGACTTAAGGGATTATATGGCTAGCTCTCGCTAGTGTCGCAGCTTGGGCTTCTTGTCCAAAAACTTACATTTACATTTTTCTTGTCGCTGTTTTCTATTACCAACTTATGTAATAATGCAAACTTGATTTCACTTCTTGACGTAACTTACCAACTCCTCTGTGGGATCGCAACATCATACCCAAAAAACTTAACATATTTTTGTTCACAGTGCCATTCCTCATATGTTTTTTTCCATAATTTCACTTTCACCATTATCACCAATTAAGTTTTATGAAATCGAATGTCGAGATAATAGGGTTTATATATTAATGCGATATAATCGAAAATTCTGGTGAGCTAGAAGAATTCAAAATTTCTTATTAAACGTTCCATCGGATTTTAATGATTTAAGGAACAATAATCTGGATTTTCTATAAAATTGGAGTGAAAGAGAAAGGATAATAAGGTGCGGAGAAAGATATATATACAAATGGTGAAATAATAACTTTTAGTCATTTGCAATATACTTTCAGTTTACATATGATACGAAATTACCATCTGCTTTGGACTTAATTATTTGGCTCCAGCCTATTGAATATGAAAACGGAGCATTTTCAGTATATTGTATTTTGTAAAACAAATTTGCATCATGCTTCGTGAATTTTGTTAGACTAATTGACTGGATATGATAATTGATCCGGTGACATAATTGTAGTTTATTTATAAAAGTTGTCATCACTTGCAAAGAAGAAAAGTCTTGGGTGAAAAGATACTTTTGTTCCTTTGCCGACCTAACGTGGAGACTTGTCAACATTTTAGAAGTGTAAACTTCTCACCTCCTTCGTAAGGATGTCTTTGTTTCACTTAAAAAAAAAACAAAAATTCTACGAAGACGAAATCAGGAAAAGAACATATATTCGAGGTCTTCCACCTAACCAGAAGAGGATCTGAGGTGGGTTTGAACTTTAAAGATTTAGATTAATGGATCCACAGACACAACAGAACGCCGCAGAAAACAGTCATGATCCCATCCCGACATCGGTCGTAGTAGACATACATAGCTTAACTTCAGAAGACACTGATCTTAAGCTTCTGAGAGAAACAGCTGGTTCAGAGTCATGTTGCATCGTGAGAATCCCACACAGCCTCGCGCGGATCAACCCCATAGCATACGAGCCCAAGATTGTCTCCATTGGTCCTTACCACCACGGCAAGGAACATCTCAAAATGGCCCAGCAGCATAAACGGAGGTTCTTGAAGTTCTTGGTGGCTAAAATGCAAGAGAAGGGAACTAATCCTCAAGAATTAATCAACGCTGTATCCACTTTGGAAGGAGATATAAGAGGTTCTTACTCAGAGGATCTTGGTTTGGAATCTGAAGAGTTGGTTGAGATGATGGTTCTTGATGGTTGCTTTATCCTCACGTTGTTCTTAGTAGTATCTGGCAAAGTTGTTTGCACTAATCTCGATGATCCCATTTTCAGAATGCCATGGATCTTGCCGTCGATTCGAGCCGATCTTCTCCTTCTAGAGAACCAGGTTCCTCATGTTCTTCTTCAAGCGCTTTTCGAAACATCGAATTTAGTTACTTCTAGCTGTTTAAACGAGCTAGCGTTCGAGTTCTTGGACTACTCATTACAAAAACCAGAAACGTTTTGGGCAAAACATTATAGTCTCGAAGCCAAACATCTTCTTGACTTGATACGCAAGACATTTGTCCCTGTTACGTGTCAAAGAAGCTAATGGTTTTCTTGGATTCGTTTTATCAGCCAAGAAGCTTCACTTTAGAGGAATCAAATTCAAACCAAGGATGAACACAGACTCAATCTTAGACATAAGATTTAGGAACGGTGTGCTTCATATTCCTCCAGTAGTCATGGATGATTTCACCGCCACGGTGTTCTTAAACTGTGTAGTCTTTGAGCAGTTATATGCAGATTCATCAAACCACATAACGAGCTACGTAGCGTTCATGGCTTGTCTTATAAACGAAGAGAGTGATGCAGCGTTTCTCAGCGAGAGAAGGATTCTTGAGAACTATTTTGGAACAGAGGAAGAAGTGTCTAGGTTTTATAAAAGCATTGGTAAAGATGTTGCTTTGGACTTAGAGAGGAGTTACTTAGCGAAGGTGTTTGAAGGGGTTAATGAGTATAGTTCTAAAGGGTTCCATGTTCATTGCGCAGAGTTTGTTCACACGCATTTTGATAGTCCATGGACATTTGCATCATCGTTTGCAGCTTTGTTGCTTCTTATGTTTGCGGCTTTACAGGTTTTCTTTGCAGCTTATAGTTATTTCAAACCTCCAAAAGATAAGTGAGAGGTAACTGTAATTTACTTGTTATAATAACTCTTTTGAGTCTAATAAAATCTTTGATGTTTTCTTTAAAATTTTGATTTATGATGTTAATAGAGAGAGATGGTTGCATTGGTAACATGCAAACATGCAATTAAATACAGAACAGTTATCTTTTTTATGTTAATACATAACAGCTATCTCTCAAAACACTTTTTCTTCATTTTGCCGTGGCTTTTGCGACTTCACGAAAATCAAAGGTCTTCACTTTGTTGAAATCATTAGTCATTGGTGAAGAAGAGACACCTACATAAAAACCTTCAGACTCGTACTCTTCCATGTTACTGCTACCTACACGTGAGCTACATTCTATAAGGCGGTACACAGGTTCCTTGCATGTCTCTGGTTTTTTCTTCTCCACGCTGTTGTTTGCATCTTTTTCTCCAACCTTTGTCAAACCTTCTGCTTTCAGGGGTTTAATGTCTTCTTTCTTGATGTGTTTCTTCATGAAACATATGACTTTGAAACAATAAAGACATCCTATAGACATTATCTTTATGAAGAGTGAAGTGGTAGATGAATGAAAGTTGAAACTTTTGTTTCAAACAATATGCTTGCGTGCATTGAAGATATTTAGAGAGGAAGAGACGTGTTTCTTTTTGTCTGCTGATTTTGATTAAGCGTTTTTCTTGACTTCTTGAGAGCTACCTTAAGTTGACTCCACGCAGCTTCCACTTACTCCACCATTCACTTGCTAGGAAATTGCCCCAGTAAAAATGAATATTTTTCATAGCATACGAGCGCAGGCAAAGGTAATTAAATGGGATGTGAAGGCGTGAAGCAGACAGAGCTACAGTTATTTCCAACCTCCAAAAGGAAAGTGAGAGATGCTTGTAATGTACTTATTCTGATTCTTGTGAGTCTAAATTTTTTCTTCTTTTTGCTGTTTTCTTAAAAAGATTTACCGCTACGTTCTGCTTTCAGCGCTTTGTCTTCTTTATTGCCCTGCTTTTTCCTGAAACATATGAGTTTGAAACAACTAAGACTACCTCCTATAGACATTTTTATGAGTGAAGTGGTAGATGAGTGCTAGCTATCAAGGGTGTAAATAAGGAGAGTACAATTGGCATAAAAGTTAGAAAACAGTTTAAGGGCATCTTTAACACTATTCCATTTTTTACTCTAAACATTATTTTGGAGTAAAATATGTTTCAACTCCACTTTATTTTCAACGCCAAAATAGAGTAAAAAATAGAATAATGGTTAGGGTTACTCCATTTATGGAGTAATTCTAAATATTAGAGCATCTCTAATGTACAACTCTATTTTTCCTTCAAAATTAAATATGAAGTAAAAATACTTCAATCCTACTTTATTTTTCACTCTATAATGGAGTCATAAACAAAAAAATATGGAGTAAATCTCATTATGGAATGAGAAGTGGAATAGGGTTGGAGTACTAATTACTTCATACTTCCTTTTACTCTATTTTGGAGGAATAAATGGTGTTGAGTTGGATTGAACTTTTTTAATTTATAGAATGGTCTTTTGAATTTTTTTATTTCATACTTAAATAATATTCAAAAATAATATAAAATAAATATAATTTTTCATAAGAGATTATTTAATAATTTTAAATAAAAGTTGCATAAACTAATAAAAATACTAAAACTAAACATTAAAATATAAAATAAATATAACATAAAATAAGTAATTTAATAATCTGGTATACCATTTTTGGAATTGCCATAATCGGTGAAGCATTGCCCAAACAAAGAAAATGTTTGATTTTAAAATTTTCTTGCCCAGTTTAAGAAAATCATGGATAAAGAAACTCATTATTCATTCTGAAATGCACTAGTTGAACATTTGCGAGAAAAAATATTCTAATACTCGTTATTGAAGCAAAATATTTATCTTATGTATATTTTTATGATATATTATATTTTTAATAAAAAATATTTAATTTAAATAAATTACATGTTGTGGATGTTTAATAAACATAAGATATTTAGGGTTAATTGGTAAGTTTTTGTAAGTAGAAAGTGTTAGTAATAATTATTAATTAAAAAAATATTTTTTCTTAAAATATTCATTTTTGGAGTGAAAAATAAAGTAATATACTGGAATAAAATCCTACTCTATTTTGGTGTTATTGAGTAAAATATAGAGTAATCGTTGGAGATGCTCTAAATCAACAACATCGTCTTCTTCTTCAACAGCCTAAACTACTCACTACCAACAAATTTCAAGATGATGTCCCCAAGTAAACTTATCAGTGCTAATGATACACCATAATAAAACCAAAAGGGTAGAGGACAACAAAGGAAAACTTTTTCATACCTAGCCCTGCACATTCATAGTAGCAGAACGTACCAATATGCTATATATTATATATACTCAAAAATAAAATACTTAAAAACAAAAGCATATTAATAAAGTAAATCACTGATGAAGAGATGGAATATAACAATAAGTGATGGTTACTATTGTGTGTTGATTTTATTAGTGTATTTCTAATAATAATAATTTTAAACACTTTTTTTACTGTTTAGTGTGTATTGTTACAAAACCGTTAGCTATTTGATTCATTTGTGGAAATGTGCGGTCCATGACTTAAAAACACTACTCTAAAAACGCAATAGTACTTTTCTTATTTTTTGAAAAACACAAAGTATAAGAAGAAATTTCTAATTGAATAGCTAAAAACATATTAATAAAGTAAATCACTGATGAAGAGATGAAATACAACAATAAAGTAAAAGCATATTAATACAACAATAAAGTAAAAGCATATTAATAAAGTAAATCACTGATGTGCGGTCCATGACTTAAAAAACACTATTCTAAAAATGCAATAGTACTTTTCTTATTTTTTGAACAACGCAAAGTATAAGAAGAAATTTTCTGATTGGTGACCAAATGCGTTTTTAACGTAAATCAAAAACGTGTTTATCAATGTCTCCATTCACACACTATGTCTGATTTTCTTTGTCTCACTACAGTATCAGAATTATTTGCTTTGACTTTGATTGACAGGTTTATGTCCTCATGGCATTTTATTTCTTCATGCATCCTAATGTGGTATAAAACACTTCTAAAATTATTTCCTAATGTGGTATAAAACACTTCTAAAATTACTCCAACACTGTCCTAGATATCGAGTTCTCAGCTCAAAATGGTATGTTCTGTTAGCAGTTTGTTCTCATCTTATTTTTTAACAGTCTAATATAAACATTAATAAATTCAAATATTTCACAGTAAATTAGCCAAGTGTCAGCAAAGCTGTTAGCTAGTTAGTTAAGTATGAATAGATTTACCTAAAATTAGAATTTAACCTTTTAGCACTCTTTTGTGCAAGTTTTATAAAAATCTTAATAGCTATGATAGATTATAGTAAATTTTAGTTTGCATGGGGAAAAACTCTGTTTATATAATAACAATTTTAACAAATAAAAATCTCAACTTTTGGTGCATTACCATTTAGCAAGAAGGAGGACAAAAGGCAATTAAAGTTCATACATGTAATCCAAGTAAGCGTCCTCGTCATAATGAGCAGTTTTTCAATGGTTAAATAGAGTAGCTGGAGAAAGAAACGTGACCAAAAAAAAAAGCTTAGAGGTCTTCCAGTTAGATTACTAAAGACAAGAATAAAAAACGTATTGAGATCTTAAGCAAAAAATTAGTAAACATTGAAACTGATTCTGAGGCACTTGAAGAACAGTACCTCAAAGTCAATTTCATTTACAAGTGATTTCTCTGAAAAAGTCAAATATGATCAATTACAAAAGTAATCTACACAAACTTCTTGCGATGACAGTAAGAAGATTTCATTTGAACATAAGAAAACTTCTATAGAAGTTATGAAAGTTTTCTTAAGAAAAAACAAATATCTGTAGAAATTTAAATTGTAAAACTAACATGTTTTTTTTTAAACCAACATGTTTACCATATAAAATTTCTAGAGAAGTCTTCTTTGGAATTTTCGAAGATTTTTTAAATTCAAAAATAAGCCACTATTTACGAAAGAAGACTAAATATTGGATTTTGTTTGGATCATATGGCCACTTGTATGGAAGTTCGGTTGATTGCTACTCTTTTTTTGTGTCATCATCATCAAGCTTGAGACTTGAGTGAGAGAGGTTGAGGCAGCATCATCACAAGTTCTGAAAAGGACAAAACTTTTTCTGGTTCAACTCACGCTTCTCCTCCACAAGATCCAAAACAGTTTACTTGGGAAACCAAAACTTGAACGAATACAAGAACTAATTTTATATAAGCATAAGACCAAAGCCACTTTTTCTTGTGTCTCCATGCTTTGTATTTGAGTTACTCTTGTTTTGAGAGAGAGAGAGAGAGAGAGAGAGAGAGAGAGAGAGAGAGAGAGAGAGAGAGAGAGAGAGAGAGAGAGAGAGAGAGAGAGAGAGAGAGAGAGAGAGAGAGAGAGAGAGAGAGAGAGAGAGAGAGAGAGAGAGAGAGAGAGAGAGAGAGAGAGAGAGAAACATGTTGCTTGTTTCTGTCTACTGTTCCTGTTCTTCAATGAAGTAAGAACTTTTGCAGACCACATAATCTCAAGTCTAGTTTCAAGAATGAGACTCAAAACATTTATCATAGTGTTTTGTGTGTTGGTTGCTTATCATTGCAGCACCAGTTCTATGGAGAATCAACACCATTTGGTAAGAAGTCGCATAAGACGGCTGAGATATTGGGTTACCTGAACTCTCAGCAGGCGTTGGCTGATTATGCAATCATGATTAGAAGCTTGAAGCAGAATTTATCGTCCGAGGCATCACCTGTGGTTGTATTTGGTGGCTCGTATGGTGGAAGTAAGCTCACACCCACCTCTCTCAATGGAATAACAAATCATTACTCATAAACTATGTTCTGTTGTATGTTATGTCTTAAGACAGTTCTTGGTGCTTGCAGCGTGGTTCAGGCTCAAGTATCCCCACATAGCAATCGGAGCATTAGCATCCTCTGCTCCAATTCTTCAATTCGATAATATTGTGCCATTAACAAGCTTCTATGATGCAATATCTCAGGATTTTAAGGTGTTGTATGCTCTGTTTGCGGGAAATATCATACAAAAGTGATGTTACAATGAACTAATTGTGAATTATTTACAAGCAGGATGCGAGTGTTAAATGTTTCAAAGTCATAAAGAGAAGCTGGGAAGAGCTAGATGCAGTTTCCAACATGAAGCATGGCTTGCCAGAACTCAGTAAAAAGTTGAAGACTTTCTTTTAGATAGCAGAAGACAAGATGAGTATGTTATGAAACTATAAATAACATAATGTTATGTCACTGAGTGGAAACAGGCGTGTACAGAGATGGTGATGACATTGAGCTGCTCAAACAAGAGCATGTTCCCACCGTACGAAAATGACTTTGAGAAAATTGAAGAACAGTTCATGAGTAGATTCGGAGTCAAGCCTCGACCACATTGGATCACCACAGAGTTTGGTGGGAAGGGTTAGTTTTGTATTGTGTCTTCTCTCATTTCCTTCCCATCTATCGGATCAGATTTAACAAAATGAGATTCGTGGTATTGTTTTTGTCATATATTTTCACGGTTGTGGAGAACATCTCGAGCAGTATTTTCGCGCTTGTGACCAAGAAAAGTAACATTTCTTCTGTCAAAATGGTGGTGTTGAGAAAAAAATGAAACTTTACGTTGTTTTGCATCAAACAGGTGCGCACCATGCGTATGGATCTCAGGGCAGCTACGAAAGGCGACCCGGAGTGGTTAAAAGAGCAGAGGAAGCAAGAGGTGGCCATTATAGAAAAGTGGATCAGTGAGTATTACACATATTTGAAAGAAGAAGACTAGGTTTAAGAAGACCAATAGAAAGCCAAAAGGTAATTTTGCACAAGATTAGCAAACAAAGAATTTTTCTGTGTGCGTTTGTCATGTAGTTTGAGATTCAGTTTCAGAGTAAAAAAATCAAAACTTGATGTTTATGAAACTAAACAATTGTGAAGTTTTGAGTGAAAGATATGGAAACTAAAAGAATAACAAGAAAATTTCATTACTTGAATGACAAAGAAATACAAGACCGGTTTGGTTTAAAGAGACACACAAACGACACCGTATAAGCAGAGACATCGTTAAATATTCAAGGCCGGTTTGGTTTAAGTGAAAAAATATAACCGTTAGAAAATGCAGGATGAACGGTTCAATTTTGAAATAATCGAACCAAGTTTTTAAAATATAACCGTTAGAAAACGTGTCTTCAGTAAATGCCTACGTTAATCAAATATAGACGCGTTAAGAATAATCGTGTGCATTGTCAATTTATTTCCACATTGTTCACAGTTCCTCTTTCTGGGAAGGATTCTCTCAGATCGATTCTTCCAAAATTTGCAAAACTGGAACAAAATCCGATTGCAATCTTAGATTAGTAAGTGTTTCGCTCTCTGTAAATCGTGAATTTGTTTGAGGATTTCGAATATTCTTTGATCGTGATTTTGTTTCTGGTTCTCCAAATTTTCTGAATTGTTCATTTTTTTCTTGTTGAAGAGATGTTGATTAGATTTTATTTTGAAGGTTGATTCCGCCTGAAACCCGATGTGAATGTTTGGGCTCCTCTCACTCGTCATCATTGAGGTACGTCTCCGTATATGTTAATTAATTAGGGTTTTGTAAGGTTTGTGTTAATATCTTTTTGTTTAGGGTTCTTTTCCCGTTTTCGTTTAGAAACTGTAGTCATCTTGCGATTAGTTTAGAAACCATCTTATGCATACACTCTTTTAATTCTCTTGTCTCTAAAATGATCCGTGTATCTTCACTACATGCATATACTTTTGTTTTTAAAATCATAGATTTCAGGAATCCCAAATGGTTGGTTTGGCTTAAATAGGAGTGTACAATCTGTCAAATTCATTCTCTCTTGTATAAATCTCTTGTTTAGTGTCTGAACATGGTTTTTGTTTGAACAGATGAAATATTATCGCTTGGAGGAGGAAACCCACCGGCCTTTTAGTTGCTGCTTTACATACCTGGAAGCTTACTCCGCATGAAACCATCCTTACCAAGGTAATTTCTCTGTCTATGAACTAAAAATGCAACTTTTCTTTTAACAAAAAAATTATGTCTTTTGAGGATGGAATTCAAACGAGAACAAAGTCAAACCCCATTAGATCAGTTCTAATTAATCGATGTTATAGCATTCTCAAATCCAAATAAGATCATTGGCAAGCACTAATCTTAATAGTGTTCTGTCAGATTTTTATTTGGGTAACATTGGTCCCGTAAGAAATCTTTTGGTGGGTAGTGCATGCATGTCTAAGGAGGTATGTTATGGGGATGGAAAATAAGACCCGGAATCTATTGGTTGGTAGTGCATGCTTAATAGTCTTAAGACAAAGACTATATGTGGAGGGGATGAGAAAAATATTGACCCACGGCTTAGAAAAAGTCATTAGATGATGTAACAACGACTAATGGCTTTTACATAAGACTCGTTGGATGTGAAATAAACGACCAACATGTCTTAAGACAAAGACTCTGAACCACAAGGCTTAAAGAACTATGTCTTTGCCTCTAAACCACAAAGGCTTAAAAGTACAAAAAGACTATGAGTTGGATGGGTTGGTAGTGCATGAATTAAAAGTCTTACACAAAGACTCTATGGGGATGAGAAAAAAAAGAGACCCACGGCTTAGTAAAAGACACTAGATAAACCACAAGGCGTAAAGAACTATGTCTTTGCCTCTAAACCCACAGTGCTTTAAAGTACAAACACTGAGTTGGATGGGTTGGTAGTGCATGACTTAAGTCTTAAGACAAAGACTCTATGGGGATGAGGAAAAAAGAGACCCACGGCTTAGAAAAAGTCATTAGATGATGAAACAATGACTAATAGCTTAAATAAGACTCGTTGGATGGGAAAAAAATGACCAACATGTCTTAAGACAAAGACTCTGAACCATAGGGCTTAAAGAACTATGTATTTTCCTCTAAACCCACATGGCTCGAAAGTATAAAGTCTATGAGTTGGATGCGTTTGTAGTGCATGACTTAAAAGTCTTAAGACAAAGACTCTATGAGGATGAGAATAAAAAAGACCCACGGCTTAGAAAAAGTCATTAGATGATGAAACAATGACTAATGGCTTAAATAAGACTCGTTGGATTGGATAAAACGACCAACATGTCTTAAAACAAAGAGTCTGAACCACAAGGCTTAAAGAACTATGTCTTTGCCTCTAAACCCACAAGGCTCGAAAGTATAAAGACTATGAGTTGGATGGGTTGGTAGTGCATGACTTAAAAGTCTTACACAAAGACTCTATGGGGATAAGAAAAAAAAAAGAAACCCACGGCTTAGTAAAAGACATTAGATAAACCACAAGTCTTAAAGAACTATGTCTTTGCCTCTAAACCCACAATGCTTGAAAGTACAAAGACTGAGTTGGATGGGTTGGTAGTGCATGACTTAAGTCTTAAGACAAAGACTCTATGGGGATGAGAAAAAAAGAGACCCACTGCTTAGGAAAAGACATTAGATGAACCACAAGGCTTAAAGAACTATGTCTTTGCCTCTAAACCCACAAGGCTTGAAAGTATAAAGACTGAGTTGGATGGGTTTGTAGTGCATGACTTAAAATTCTTAAGACAAAGACTCTAGGGGGATGAGGAAAAAAGAGACCCACGGCTTAGTAAAAGTCATTAGATGATGAAACAATGACTAATAGCTTAAATAAGACTTGTTGGATGGGAAAGAAACGACCAACATGTCTTAAGACAAAGACTCTGAACCACAAGGCTTAAAGAACTATGTCTTGGCCTCTAAACCCACAAGGCTCGAAAGTATAAAGACTATGAGTTGGACGGGTTTGTAGTGCATGACTTAAAAGTCTTAAGAGAGACAAAGACTATATGGGTATGAGGAAAAAAGGGACCCACGGCTTATAAAAAGACATTAGATGAACCACAAGGCTTAAAGAACTATGTCTTTGCCTCTAAACCACAAGGCTTGAAAGTATATAAACTGAGTTGGATGGGTTTGTAGTAGTGCATGACTTAAAAGTCTTAAAACAAAAACTCTATGGGGATGAGAAAAAAACGACCCACGACTTAGAAAAAGTCATTAGATGATGAAACAATGACTAATAGCTTAAATAAGACTCGTTGGATGGGAACGAAACTACCAACATGTCTTAAGACAAAGACTCTGAACCACAAGGCTTAAAGAACTATGTCTTTGCCTCTAAACCCACAAGGCTCGAAAGTATAAAGACTATGAGTTGGAGGGGTTGGTAGTGCATGACTTAAAAGTCTTACACAAAGACTCTATGGGGATAAGAAAAAAAAAGAGACCCACGGCTTAGGAAAAGACATTAGATAGACCACAAGGCTTAAAGAACTATGTCTTTGCCTCTAAACCCACAATGCTTGAAAGTACAAAGACTGAGTTTGATGGGTTGGTAGTGCATGACTTAAGTCTTAAGACAAAGACTCTATGGGGATGAGAAAAAAAGAGACCCACACTACAAGAAAAATGGGTTTTATTAGCGGACGAAAAACGCTATATAACGATAGTATAGCGGTTTTTGAAGCGCTGTATCATCGCCCGTCATAGTAGGTAAAGGACTTTACATAGCGGAATTTAGCGGTGCTATCTTTTCGTCCATTAAGATAGCGCTTTTTATTCTGCAATTAAATATATGTTAATAGCGAGTCATTAATGCTATTACTTCTTTTGCAAGAACTCCATACAAAATGCGAGGCATTCACCAGCAAGATATCCCTCAGCCATACAAGCTTCAGGTCTTGCGAAATTCTTCACATATGCCTTAAGTGTCTTCATATACCTACAAAACAATATAAAAAAATATTATTGACATAATTACTATTTTTTACTTGTAAGCCGTAAGTGAAAACAATAAGAGTATTACCTCTCGAATGGGTACATCCACCTGAAGTGGACAGGGCCACCTAAGCGTGCTTCTCTTGCCAGATGCAGTGGAAGGTGAAACATGATATCAAATAATGCAGGTGGGAAGAATCTCTCTAGCTGGCACATTGTCTCCACGATCTCTGTTTCTAGTGCAAGTAGCATCTCTGGATCAAGAATGCGTTGGCAGATTCTGTTGAAGAAATTGCATATGCGAGTCACTGCTATCCGAGGTCCTTTTGGAAGTAAACCTCTCAACGCTACTGGTAAGAGATTCTGCATAAGAACATGATGATCATGTGACTTCATGCCGCCAATAGAAGGAGGATCCAGTGAGACACAGTTAGCTATATTGGCACAGTATCCATCAGGGCCTCTGAAGTTGGATAACCTTCGGCAGAACTTTCTTTTCTCTTCCTTTGAAAGCCAATACGCAGCTGGAGGCAAGTAAGTTTTCTTCCCCCTAGCTTGTGTATGTAAGTTGCTTCTAATACCCATCTCTTCTAAATCCTTTCTTGCTTTCAGTCCATCCTTAGATTTCGCACTATGCATCAGTATAGACAACAACGCATCAGACACGTTCTTCTCGACGTGCATGACGTCGATGTTATGCCTCACAGGCATATCCTGCAATTTTTCAGAATATAACATTAGCATCTGCAGAAATCTAATACAGTAGTTGTAACTTGTAAAATAAAACATACCTTCCAATAAGGTAAGTCAAAGAAAATAGATTTTTTCTTCCACCGCCACAGATCATCATCTTCCTCACGGTCGTCAGCTGAAAGAACATCATCTTCACCTCCTTCTATCCTTTTCCGCTTACTCTTCTTAGGTAAAGGTTTCCCAAAATCGTTTTTAAAGTCCTTAAGACTGTCAAATATATCGCAGCCACTCTGAATCCTATTTGCAGTACCAACCTCCACTGTATTGTCAAACCATCCTTTCCTTCTTCTATAAGGATGACTAGGCCTGAGCCGCTTCCAGTTCTCCATGTAAACATGTTTGCGACTAAACTTTAGCCACCTATGAGGTGTACCCTTCCCGCAGACATTACACGCTTGCTTCCCTTTCACTTTACACCCAGCTAATGTGCCTAAACCAGGATAGTCGGTGATACTCCACATCAACATAGCTCTAAGTGTAAAACTCTCCTTCTTAAACGAATCATAAACTTCCATACCTTCTGTCCACAAATCATGCAAGTCCTCTATCAATGGCTGTAGATATACATCAATGTTGTTGCTAGGTGCGGTTGGACCAGGTATCAACATTGTCAACATGATGTTCTCGGACCTCATACACTTTGTCGGAGCCATATTGTAGTTGACTAATAGAACAGGCCATGTGCTATGCTTCGTGTTCTGGATAGAGAACGGATTCATGCCATCTGTTGAAATTCCTAGTCTTAGGTTTCTTGCTTCAGCAGCGAACTCTGGCCATTTGTTGTTTATCTGAGCCCAAGTCAATGAATCTACTGGATGACGCATAGTTCCATCTTCAGAAGCATTAGTGGAGTGCCAACACAAGTCCTCTGCCAACCGCTTTGATCTAAACATTCTCCTGAACCTGTCTTTAATCGGAAAATACCTAAGCACCTTAACAGGAATCCCTTTCTTCTCCTCACCAGTCTGCTTATCCTTCTCCCATCTTGATTCACTACATCTTGGACAGCTGACTGCATCCTCAAACTCTTTTCTATACAAAATGCAGTCATTCTTGCATACGTGGATGACATCATACCCAAAACCAAACTGTTTCAGAAATTTCTTCATCTCATCTGTAGACTTAGGTAGAACGTTTTCACCGGGAAGCAGATCATGAACTAGGGACAGAAGCTGATCGAAAAATAGTTCTCAGACATCCCACTCTTCACCTTTATCCTGTAAAGTCCCATGATTGCAGCAACCTTTGTAAATTTCAGACAGTTTGGGTACAACGGAGTTTCTGCATCCTCTAACTTCTTTCTAAACTCAACTTCTTCAGGCGTATCAGTGCCCTCAAACACTCCAGCATTCTCCTCTGCGTATCCTTCGCTGCCTTGACTTCGCATGAAGGTTGTTCTGAACAAGTCGTAAGCCTCATTTTCAGACCAGATCACATTAGCTGACTCATCAGGTCTTGTCTCCCCGTGTTTAGACCAGAACTTACAGCTCTTGTACTTCTCATCCATTCCTCTAATCACCAGGTGCTCGAAAACTTTCTCACTAGATTGGTGGCAGACATTGCGACAATCAACACAAGGGCAGAACATTTCATCTGGATCACCTAAACGTTTTGATGAAGAAGACACGAACTCACTAGCTCCTTTCTCATACTCAAGGCTATTCCTGTATGGTTAAAACAAGTGAGAACTAAACACTGAGACTTAAAAAAATTTAAAAGAACAAGTGAAGTTAATACCTTGGTAACCAGACCCAAGATTTATCCATGATACAGCTCCGACGAAATGAACATACAAGAGTCTCACTTTATCAAGCCAGAACAACAAAACAATAAGGGATTTAAAAGCAAAACAGAATGAGATTTCTCACCTTAAAAAAATCTCTTCGGATTTAAATTAGAGTCTCCTACAAAAGAAGACAATGTTGTTAAGTAAGATACAAGATTTTACAGAAATGAACAAGTAAAAGAGAAACCCAGAAATTGAAAAGAACAAATACCTTAAGCCAAAGCTGTCGGAAAATAAAGGTTCCTGCAAACGAGCATGTAAAACTGATTCAATTAAACATGCAATAACCCTAAATCAGTTATAGAGAAGAGATAAATCGATTTTCAATCGATTAGGATAGAAAAGAGATGAAACCCGAGTTCACCTTCGATGGAATCGGAAAGGATTTCAATCAAAGGGGATTTAAATAAGAGTTAATCCACGTTGAGTAATCGTTGGAGCTGAGGAATTGAGAATGAAAATTCGAGTGAAAGAGATTGAGGTCGAGTGTTTGATGGAGAGTGAAGAACAAAGAGAGAGAGGGAAGAACAAAACCCTACTAGTTTGGGATTAATTTTGGATTCTAATTGGGTTTTAGGAGCCAAATTATTTCTAAGTGTCGCGGTCATTACCGCGTAATCAAGCATAACACTTTTTTTTTTTAATCTGCTATATTAATTAAGCGTCTTCTTTCAAACCATATACGCTTAAATGATTTTTCAACTCGAAACTGTAACATAACGTTTGGAAATATACAACCGCTATCTTTAAAACACGAGTATACCTACCATAGCACAATCGAAAAAAACGCTATTCTGGTATGCTATTAAAACCCATTTTTCTTGTAGTGCCACGGCTTAGGAAAAGACATTAGATGAACCACAAGGCTTAAAGAACTATGTCTTTCCCTCTAAACCCACAAGGCTTGAAAGTATAAAGACTGAGTTGGATAGGTCTGTAGTGCATGACTTAAAATTTTTAAGACAAAGACTCTATGGGGATGAGGAAAAAAAAGACCCACGGCTTAGTAAAAGTCATTAGATGATAAAACAATGACTAATAGCTTAAATAAGACTTGTTGGATGGGAAAGAAACTACCAACATGTCTTAAGACAAAGACTCTGAACCACAAGGCTTAAAGAACTATGTCTTTGCCTCTAAACCCACAAGGCTCGAAAGTATAAAGACTGAGTTGGATGGGTTTGTAGTGCATGACTTAAAAGTCTTAAGACAAAGACTCTATGAAGATGAGGAAAAAAACACCCACGGCTTAGAAAAAGTCATTAGATGATGTAACAACGACTAATGGCTTACATAAGACTCGTTGGATTGGAAAAAACGACCAACATGTCTTAAGACAAAGAGTCTGAACCACAAGGCTTTAAGAACTATGTCGTTGCCTCTCAAACACAAAGGTTTAAAAGTACAAAATTTACAAAAAGACTATGAGTTAGATGGGTTGGTTTATGATTTGTTGGATGGAAAGAAAAATGACCAACAGCAGAAATAAGCTTAAGACAAAGTCTGAAATAAAAGTCTTTTACACAAAGACAATGGTTTGGTTTACGTTTTGTTGGATGGGAAAAAGAAACGACCAACAACTTAAGACAGATTATGAAAAGTTCTTAAGACAAAGACCATGTCTGAAATCAGTCTTAAGACATAGGCTAATAATATATGAAAACAACTCACGGATTTGGAAAGCCACACAGCGACAAAGACTACCAATGGCTTAAAGTTGTCTTAAGACAAAGATACTTAACAAGGATCAAGAGATTCTTAAATAAGGCTTGTTGGATGGGGAAAAAAGCAGCCAGCGGCTTAACGATGTCTTAAGACAGGCTTCGAAAAGTCCTTAGATGGATAATAATTACTAATGACTTAAATTAGACTTTTGTTGGATCGGACAAAAAATGACCAACAGCCTAAAAGAAGCCGTGATACGAAAAGGTTCTGAACTGAGAATTATCTCCGCGATAACCACAAAGATGTCTTAAGATAAATACTCTGAACTTTGAACTGAGAACCATGATTCTGATTTTTTGTTTTTCAGGTATCTGCTTCAGAAGGTGTTCAAAACCAAATTGTTCAAGATTTTGAGGAGATTTCAAGTGTAGCAGACTTTTGTGGCAGGTATGTGCTTTTCCAACTGGCTTGTAATTAGTTTCTGAAATTCAAACATGTGTGAAATCAAAATTAATTTCATTTCCACTAGACACGTGCTTGAATAAGCATCCAAATCTTAACATATTTATGTGTTAGCCTTTATACTTATGTGAGAGCGTGAAGTATATATGCCAATATTGATTTTCTCAGGTATGTGCTTCTCTTATGGATGCCCAAAGAAGATTTTTCTAATGTTTACAATTCTTTGGTGAAGTATGGATTTATCACCCTCTTTATATTGTATAACTTTGGATTTGAATCAATGTTTCAGATAACCACATCTCTGTTTCATGAAGAAAACACTGTCACTTGAAATTCTGCAGGTTGGTGGTTTCCTTTCATGTCTCTGTTAGTCTGTTTTGATTCTCCAAGTTCCAAGTCTGATTTTGGTGTTGGCTTACTCATTTATTTTTATCTTGTAGGTCTATTTTCTTCTGCATCAACCGATTTCAAATCCTAATGTGGTGTGTATCTCAAACCTCCATACATGGGTTCTGCACAATCACTTAAAAATTTCAAAACATACATACATAGGTACAAACATGCATTCATATATACGTACTTTCATACTGTATACATGCATAATTGCTTACATACATCATTGTTTATTTGCTTTCTTGATTTTTTGTTTGATTCTTCTGGTAACTTACTTGCTTCTTTATGTACCCTTTCATTCATACTTCTTCCCTTGCTTGCTTTCTTGATGTTCTGCTTCTTTATTGACTTCCATGATTCATTGTTTCACTTCTTTAGTCTTGATTTTTATTCCTAAAAACTTTATAATGAAGTATCATGACAAGATTAATTCTAATCACCTCCTCTTGAGTTTGTTCGGAGCATGAGAGATTTTATCATTTGTCTAATGTTTGTTTCTCCCTAATATACTATCTAGCTATTATAATTGTAAGAACGAGAGATTTGAACTATTTATTATAAGTTTTCTGGTTTATCATTTAATAAATTAAACATTTCTTAGTTTATACATAGTTTACATATACTAGAAAGGTAAAGTATTATATATATATATATATATTTTTTTTATTATTGGTATATTCTTAAGTAACTAAACCTCAAAAATATAGGTTAATAAAATAAGTAATTTATTTTGGTGTTCTAGAATTAGATGATTTTTAGACCAAAATGGTGAATATATATTAGACAGACATTTATATTTCGAGTGCATTTATATTCTATAACAACTTGATATATTAGATTTTAATACTAACTTGTGAATAGAGTTTGCTGGTGATTTTATTCAAAAAATTGATTATTTGATATGTATATGGAGTGAAACTAATCTTTACAAATGTTCATCTTTTTAAATTGATATTTATGGAGTTCACTAAATTCACATAAGATGTTAAAAAACGAAAACTTATATCAGTGAAACAAAAACGAGAACGAAAGCACAATTTTATAGATGTAGAAAATGAAATAAATTATGGAGAGTCAATAGTAAAAAAAAATCAAGAGCAGAAAACCGAATCATCTTTCGTCATTTTACAACCGATGTTACCAATCTAGTCTTGGTGATTTGTGTTAGCCACACAATTTAGTTTCTTTTTGTGCATATGAAGTCTTACAATAATTAAAATGAGCTGTAATACGTTAATTTTTCAATAACGATGATACATTTAAGAGAACAACATATGTATTCGTCATTTTACAACCAATAAAGATTGTAGTGTTGCAAAATGTTAAAACCAGTTAACAAACAAAAATTAGTATAAAAAACTCACCCCACGCATGTGCCCGTATTTTCATCTAGTTTTTTATTAAAAGTAGAGACTTGAGCCATAATTTCCATTTACCTTTGTCTAAGACCGGTCCAGATAGGAATTAGAGCAGCCCTATTACATGGAATACTCTCTTTCGATTCTTAAGCATTATAATATTAGTTGTTATGTTGTATAATTAAGTTTAAATATTTATTAGAACTTTGACCACTAATAAAAGTTACATCTGTCTACAAAATATCTAATCTAGTTTTAGAGCATCATTAGTGGGAAAGTATCTTCCAAAAGTATATCACTTTATTATAGTATATTATTAAATAATATAATTAAAATTTAAGTAAATAAATAGATAAACCAATCTTGTGATGACAAATGTTATAAAAATATCTCAACATGTGTAAAGAATTTCTTTGGGAGCAATTTTTTCATGCATTTTTTTTGCTCTTTCATCTCTTTTTATTTCTTTTAATATTTTTATTGTGAAGGACTATTTGAGGTACCCTCACTAATCTCTATTATTAAAAAAGAAGTACCATTTAAAATTGCCCCTTATTTTTCATACTTATTTACACTTCTATGCCACTAACTAATTATTAAACTACCTATTTTAATGCTTGTCTTTTTTGTTTTATTAATGCAACTAGTGTCTTGCCCGTAGCAGTCCGCGCTACGCGCGGAGCGGTTGTTTATTGTGTTTTTAAAGATTTTGTTTATGTTGCACATCTTTTTACTATGAAGGTTAGTATTGGTGCTTAGTTTTTCATGAAATCAGCAACCAACATTTTGCTATACACAATGGTGTTAAGTTCGTTCTACATATATTGTTTTAATTGTGCGAATTTTATTTTACAATTATGTTTTATATATATTGTTTTTTTTTTCTTGTAATGTATATGAGATTCATGGTCGAAATGGTGAATAATGTGTATTAGGTTTAGTAGTGAAGATAATGTCTATTTGGTTTAGTAGTGAAAATATATTGGAAGGAAATTGTGAATTGTATGTTATAGCCTCAGCATTTGAAGTTTAAGTTTAGACATTTAGCTTTGTTTTATTTTAAAATGTATTATTTTTTTTTTATTGTTATGAAAAATTAATGGTGGGAATGAAAAATATATGTTTGGGGATAAATTATTAAAAGTAAATTATCTTGTTTTAAAATTTACACAATTGTAGAAAGCAATACATAAATTAAACTGAAATTTAAACATAATTTTGTGTAATCAGGAATCAAATATTACTTTCCCTACATACCGGTTAACTTATGTTTGTACGAAGCCATTGATTAATGCAAGGAAAATGGAAATTATGTTCCAAGAACCTCAGAGGACGCACATCCGCCGTGTTTGAGCAACATTATGCTCTCAAGTTGGTGAGAAGAACATATGAAATCTGAAGGCGTCCGTCGGATTTCTTAAGCTATGAGATATCTCAATGGTGCATATCTTATTTATAGCTCGACCTTGGATCTGTTACTAATGCCGCTTGTTAATGAGAATAAATGAGAGGGAGTGAGAAGAAAGGTGGAGTGAAGCTTAATGATTGAATTAAAGCTTGATTTTAAGTGAAAGCGAAGACGTTACATAAAAACGCAGTCAGAGACGATGGAAAGTGACGACGTCGATCAGCTGAAGATGGCACAACTAACTCTAAATACAAACGGGGCCGCATATATCAAAGTATGGGCTAATAAATAAATAGAAATGTCCAATAAATAATCAGAAAATCCAGGTAATCCACTAGCCATAAACACCAAAGAAAAAAGAAGAAGAAAATCCACGAACTGGAAGAAAAAAAAAGAGGAAGCTTTCTCTTCGCTCGACACGGGTCGCAAAATAGAGATATGATGGATGATGTGGCGCATTGTGGAGAGTTTCTCTTCGACTTTATTATTATAGATTTTCTAAATTGAAGTACAATAAATTAAGTGTCATTTATTTCAGAAATATTTCCTTAACTCTAGCTAAACATTAAATTATATTTAATCAGTTCCAAAAATGTAACAAGATGTCCTTTATTACGGGTTGGGTATTTTTTATTTTGGTATAATTTACTATGTAAAAAAACACAGAAAATGTAATAAAATATACAATATAAAACACAACAAATAAATGATATATTGATTTTTTTATCGTATAAATCAAATATAACCATAGATAACAATTATATTTCACATTAAAATTTTGATCCAACAAAATTACATTTGCACGAACACACGAGTCATATTTGAAAAATAAATGATATACAATATAAAACACAACAAATAAATGATATATTGATTTTTTTATCGTATAAATCAAATATAACCATAGATAACAATTATATTTCACATTAAAATTTTGATCCAACAAAATTACATTTGCACGAACACACGAGTCATATTTGAAAAATATAGACGATACAATTGACAGGTCAAAAAAGTAAAATAAAATAATTCATTATCAATTATAAAATTATTTTGTTTAAAAATGCTATAAATCATTTAGTACAGATAAAATTTTAAAATATATATTTTTTAATTTATATAAGATAAATATATATTCTTTAAAAAAATAAAAAATTAAGTGTCATTTATTTCAGAAATATTTCCTACAATCTAGCTAAACATTAAATTATACTTAATCAATTCCAAAAATGTAACAAGATGTCCATTATTAAGGGCTGGCTTTTTTTGGTATAATTAACTATGTCAAAAACACACAAGAAATAAAATAAAATACATAATATAAAACACAACAAATAAATTATATATTGAATTTTTATCATCGTATAAATCAAATATAACCCATAGATAACAATTATATTTTACATTAAAATTTTGATCCATAAAAAATACATTTGCATGAACACACGGGTTATATTTTAAAAATATAGACGATACAATTGACGGATCAACAAATAAAATAAAATTATTCATTATCAATTATAAAATTATTTTGTTTAAAAATACTAAAAATCATTTAATACAGATAAATTTTTAAAATATATATTTACATTTAAATAAGATAAATATATATATATATATATATATATATATTTTAAAATAAAAACAAATATCCGCGCTGATAGCTCTAGTGGTGTTTATAACTTCTAATTGAAGAACTAATTCTCATGATTTCTTCATCTCTCTTCCACTTTTCAATATTTTTATTTGTTTTAATTAGTGAGATACTTAGCTACAACTTCTCGTTGGAGGTAAACTTATGGCTGCCATGGGAACTATTGAAATTATATATGATGAATTATGATGTTGAATGTTGATGTTTTAAAGGAAATATATTTTCCAGTTTTGTTTAAATAGCGAGAAACTGAAGTATCTATAAACATTATTGAGATTCCTGGTGTATTAAAATATCATATATATTAATTGAGAAATATTTGAAAAGATGTAACCTCAATTCTGTAATAACTAAAAAAGACATATTGCTTATGTGTCAATCAATTATGTAGTTAATTAGTCTTACATGTCAGCCTTACATTTAAATTGAAAAACATATTGATCCAATTCGATTTTATATCTCACTAGAAACATTTAATATCAACTATATGATGTCATATAATATTAACTAAAGAAATGTAGTTATTTATTATATATTATATCCTTAAATAAAACATACAGAATTAACTAATGTGATTATGATTTATATAGTAATTAATGATTTTAAATAATGAAAATTTGCTAATAATATGTATGTTCTCTATCATTTTTGTTTAATTATTTACTATTAAAATAAATTACACAATTACATTAATCATATATTAAAAATTTAGATTTTTTGGTATAGTTGTATTTTGAATTTTTTTAAAACGAGTATAAATTACTAAAACTGTTAAAAGTCTCACATAAACTTTTGTGATCAATTTTTAAATTATTTTCTATAATAAGATACAATGATAATACAATCATATAAATAAATAATTTTATTTTAATATGTGTTTATGTTAATATATATATATATAATTCATATTGTTTAAATTTAATTATATATCATATACGATTGATAAGATTGATTGTTTTGATTTATTTATTCTAAAATGACAACGAATAAACAAGAGCGATCATTTGATTTATATGTGCAACCCAATTTATTACATAATAGTAACTGATTCCTTAGTTATTTAATATATAATTATTATTTTATTATTTCATAATATGCAGAAAATATAAAATAAGTATTTATTCTGCACAAGGCGCAGATCTTAACCTAAGTATGTATCTCTTTAATAATTTTGAATCTTAAACATTTTTTAAATCTTAGGCTAAAATAAAAGAAAGAAATGAGAATAAACTCAAAATTCAATATATATATTGAGCAATAACCAAAATAACACAAAAGTAGAAAATTATCTGAGATAGATAGGATTGGCACGTGAATGTACACTTCTCATCACTATAATTAACTTTTAAATTGCTAAATCATGATATAACACCGAACTGACATAGTTTCATTGTAACCAAATAGTAGGCATGATATTCTTCGACCTAAACGTTAGGTTTTTATGCGATAAATAATTTTTTGACCTAAACTTTTTTTTTTTAAATGAGACCATTTCATTAGTAAACAATTATGTAATTAACAAAAAATGTTTAAAATAATTGTTTAAGAGCCAAATATATTTATTTGATCAATAATATAAATTTTTTTCCATACGATATTTTTTAAATAATTTTCACATAAATTTATCCTACGCAAGGCGTAGGTCTTATCCTAGTTTAAAAGTAATACAAAGAAGTTATAAATTGAATAGAACTATAATAGTGAGATTTATTTCTTCAAATAGATTTATATTTATTTGCATTAGAATGAATAAGCTTATTATTCTAGAGAAGTATTTATTCATCTTAAATTCCAAGCTACTCTTTTTCATAAAACACTTTTATTCACACAAAAAGTAAAAGAGTGAATGATATTTAAGAACCCCACAAAGAAATAAAAATTACCGTTGAGATTCGAACGTTAAGCTTTAAAGACAAACGTTGCGGACCGGACAGCATCGGATTCTTCCAGAGCCTCCCACTGAATAATACATATAAATATATCTGTAATGAAATAGAATCAGACCAAAACCAAGAGTCTAAGAAACAAAAAAAAAAGATTAATCAAAAAGAAGACAGCAGCTTTTTACCAAAAAAAGAAGACAGCAGCTAGATCGATGGGGTTGGTGGTGGTCATATCTCTTCCTCTAATTTTCTTCTGCCTTCTTCTCGGATTCGGCTGCTACTTTCTTGGCAAAACTCGTGGCCGTCGTGAGATCCATACAAATCCCCAGGTGTATGGAGCTCCTGCTCCGCCTCCTGGTGCAATCATCTCCGCAGCCTCCTCTCCGCCCTTGTCTCCTCGCACCAAGCCCGACAACTCCCACAA
Source organism: Brassica rapa (assembly GCF_000309985.2). NCBI lineage: Eukaryota > Viridiplantae > Streptophyta > Magnoliopsida > Brassicales > Brassicaceae > Brassica > Brassica rapa. The sequence goes on from NC_024803.2 coordinate 26,312,216, forward strand.
CGTATAATTTTCAATCTCCTTCTCTACTGGAAGATGCTTTTGTTTGATTCATTGTGAATTGCTGTATGATTTTATTTTATTCTTTGCGAATATGTTCCTTTCTTGTTTGGTGGATTTCTTTTATGTAAATTTAGAGCATTTAATGTCATTAAAAAGTTCAAGGAGTTGTATGGTTTCAAGAATTTGTTTCCAACTGATATTTTTACCGCTGAAATTATTTAATACTAACATAGTGTAGTTAAGCAAATGATTATATCGAATTATAGAAATAGGATGTTTCAGCAAACCCAGAGTACCATTTTAGCTCTAGACCAATGAAGCAAAACTTCTAATTTACAAAAGAAAAAAAAAGGGATTCAGAATAATAAATTCAAGTTTAGCTTACAACAAGCAAGCAATTCCAACGAAATAGGGAATTTATAAAAGGGCTTATTTGCTAAATAGCCAAAAAAAAAGTGAAATTAGATTTTTAGAGAGAGAATAGAGAGAAATAGGAAGAGAAAGTAGGAGAGAGAGAAAGTGTTTTTAGTTAGTTAGTGAATTTTGTTTTTTTTTGTGTTTACTGAGTGCAATTTCCCTTTATAAAATGGACGAACTCTAGAGAAACACATGCTCTTCCAATACCAATTATTGATTAATGTGTTCATAAGTTCCAAGTGATCTTATTTAGAGAAATGGTAGAAAAACGGCCGAGATTTGTTCCTGGACTAGGGTCATATCTTCTCTTCGATACCTGAACTATTTGACGGTGCGATCGGATACCTAAACTAACAACAAAATTTGAATCTAATATCTGAATTTAGAATAAAAAGCTTTTAAATGTCTCCAATCGACACACATGTCAAGTAAACGGTAATCTTTGTTGGTGACATGGAATAAACCATTTCAATCAGCGAAGAAATAACTAACACAAATGTGATGGATTGAATCGAGGTCTTTCATAGGTTAATAAAAATTATTAACCACTTGCGCTAGTATAGAATTATTGTTTAAATGTGCAAAGAACGCGATATATATTTTATTACAACAGGAACACTAATTTAATTATAATATATTTCATTTAAATATATATATATATATATATATATATATACTTTAAAAAAATCTTATAAAATATGTTGAATAAAAATTCTACATAATCTTATCAAAAATTATTTTATAAAATAATTAATCAATTTGTATTAATAATAAAATATTATTATAAATCTTTATTGATTAATCCAGTTATTATTTATAATTTTTTAGTAATAAGATTTTATATGTTCTAGACTCATCTAATCTGTTATATTAAAATAAATAAAAAACATTATATGGAAGTACACTTACCAAATTATATTACACTGATTTAAATTTAAAATAAATAATATATAATAGGTTCTCAGAATCTATTAAAACTATTTTACTGTATAAAATATTTATACAAGAGTGACATTTTTAACAATGATTATATGGAATTAATTATACATGACAAACCAATGTCGGATTGTTTATATTGTTGTTTTTTTGTGTAAGAGAATAACAATTCTTCACAACTCACAAGCATAAGTGGTTAATGATCTATTGATGATCGGTCGAATCTGGGTACGAGTTTGACTCAGCCACGAACCAGTCCAGCTCGGTATGATACGATCTTAGTTTTAGATATTTAAAAGTTTTTATTTTAAATTTAGGTATTAATTTCAAGGTTGTTATTAGTTTAGATATCAGATCGCATAGTCAAATCATTTAGATATTAATTAGACAATATGATCCTAGTTTAGTCATTAATCGTTATCCGAGAAATGGTTGTAACAGTTGCATTCTGATTTGTAACTGGAGAAATGGTGGACCGTTTGTAATTCAAATGTTTTAACTTTGGTAATAAATACATAACATTGGTAACGGAACAGAAAACGAAAATACAATTACTAAAATTAGATAAAAGATAAAACCCAGAACCATGATATAATTCAACAATTCGGCTTAATTCTTTGAATTTTAGACATTAATTTCAATTATTATTTTGAGAATATAAATATACTAGATACTAACCCGCCAGTATTTTATCTATTAAAATGTCATTTTTCAATTTTAATATATTTCTAATTAGATAAGGATGTGTTTCAATATCTTATTATCTAATATGATTTTATTTTGATAAATTTTAATTTTAATTAGTGCGAGTATGTGTTTGAATAGTTTATTATCCAATATGGTTTTATTTTTATAAATTGCAATGTAATTTATGTGTTATTAGTAAAATTGTGTTTACACATATAGGACTGCAAATTCGTTGTTTGTTTAATTCTTAAATATATCACATATATTAATTTTTTTATTTCTTAAATGTATAATCTCAACTTAAAAATAAAACAGGTTTTTTATGATTTTAAGTATAGATATTTTACACAAATTGGCATAATGGATTAATATATTTGTTTATCTTTTAAATATATAATCCCTATATAAAAAAATAAAACAATTTTTTTAATGATTTTCACTAAATATATTTTAAACAAAATGGACCTAATGGGTTAACAATGGTTCAATTTGGACCTATCAAATGGGCTTTAAATTTTTGTAGATGATTAAAGATATTAAAAATAGTAATGGTATGTTTTGTAATTTTTTTAAAAAGTCAGGGGCATAATCATAAGAAGGATTCTGCTTTAATAGTATAGACTAGATCTGGACCCGCCCGACCGGGCGGGTGTTTTTTTCTGTTTACGTAATGCAATTAAAAATTTTCACACCTTATATAATGTATCAAATTTTTATACAAATGATGACAAAAATACATCACATAATACAAATATTGTTGTAACATAATTTGATCACACCGTGGCATTTCTAATGTTTTACCTGTTATTTATCTTAGATCATCACTTAATCATCCTGATCTACTTTACTAAAATTCAAAAAAAATACAAAGAGTAGAACTAACAGTTTGATCAGCTAAAACCATTTCTAATGTTTCATCAGCGTAAGGTGGGTTTTGTATCCATGAGTGAATCAATTTTACTTGAACATGCCACACTTCCTTAAAGGGTTTAAGATCGCTGATCAAATGAAATTTTTTGTTAGCAGACATGATTTTTTTGTGAGGTAAGTCGTAAAAGAATGTGTAGAATGAGTTTGTACTCGGATAGAATATATAGTAGAGAGACAATACCCTAGTTGAGAATAAATATCTTTGCTTATTTTGCAAGGCATATTAGGCGAAATAAATGAAAAGAATATTTTGTTGATTCTGTTTCTTGTTTTTGAAATTATGGTAAAATCTTAATGGTTATGATTTGAAATAGGAAATGATAAGATCGTGTGCTTGTTCCGCAAGTGTGTGGGTCAATTTTATTTAACGCAATACAAAACGCTAAAGTTGAGGAAATATCTTAACCACCCTCGCAAGGCATCTCTTGTTTGCATTAGTATGCAGAATATGTTGTTGAAATTCAAATATTATGTTTATTGTTTAGTAGTTATGGATCAAATTTTATATATATATTCCTTGTTCCGAAATTGAAAGGAAAATCTTATTTAGAAACAAATTAGTAAATTCTGCAAATATTTCTATTTTTTTCGAAGATTGTTAGGGAAAAAGATTTTCAATTCACAAATATTAGATTTTAATAAGATAGATAATGATTATTAATTATTTGGACATATGGAAGTCAGTGGAATATTTCAATATAATAAAGTGGTTACAAATATGCTACAGACACCACCGTAAAATTAAGTGAACTGAAATTGTTCAACTCGTGTGAGAATCATTGTTAATTTTTCTTAGTTTAATTACTTATATAATTTGATGTTCGTGCAGGTTACGTGAGCTAAAAATGAGATTCATATAATAAGCAATGTTAGGGTGTCGATATTGCAGGGGAATTATTTATGTTTGTTCATTTATTTAAAAATATGTAGTTTGTTTGAGTTTATTAATAATATGTTTTCTTTTTTTGTGGTTCGTTTGAGTTATTTTAGGAAAACAATGAATAAGTGGAAAAGACAATAATTTTTAATGTAAAACTAATTTAATTTTCAATGGCATTTGACTGTAAATATTATTTAATTTTTAGAGTTATTCTATAAGTGTACTTCTGTTTTAATAAAGTAGATATATAGGTAAGTCGTGTGTACTCCACATATCTTAAAAATGAGATGAGAAAGGTACAAAATCCGCGGGAAAATCTCTTATCCATGACGTGTTAGTTATCCACCATTAAAAACACGCCACATCATCAAGACCAGACCTCTTGTCTTATCTTTCTCTCCCTCCACTAATCCTATTTGTCTTGTAAAGAAATCTAAAGCTCATCTCTTAGCTCCTCTGTACTCCTCCTCCACACTTCCTTCCCTCCAACGAGTTCCAAAACGCGAGTAGCCATGTCGCTCACGATCCCGACGAACCTCGTTCTCAACCCGAGATCCAACAAATCTCTCACTCAATCCTTGCCTAAATCCACCGCGAGATTCGTTTGCTCCGATGACAAATCCGCGACGCAGCAACAGTCCATGAAGGCTTTCTCCGCCGCAGTCGCTCTCTCTTCCATCCTCCTATCAGCTCCGATGCCAGCCGTCGCTGATATCTCGGGGTTGACACCTTGCAAGGAGTCGAAACAGTTCGCCAAGAGGGAGAAGCAACAGATCAAGAAGCTTCAATCATCTCTTAAGCTCTACGCTCCTGAAAGTGCTCCTGCTCTTGCTCTTAACGCTCAGATCGAGAAGACCAAACGCAGGTTCGTCTCCTCTACCAATCATACGCTTGAATTGTTTAGATCTCAGGGATGATGATTCTGCTCCATTTCATCTGCAATTGATCTTTGGTTTTGGAGTAACATATTAGATCCATGATTCAAGGCTAGCTCAACACTTTTATAGGTTATAGGACAAAAAAATATAATTTGAAACTTTGAAATGTACATGTTAAAAAATAACTTTGAAATGTATATTTTGTTAAATAATCAAAAATTTATGTTTTAAAATTTTACTGAATAAATTTTTATAATTTTAAAGAAAACAAAATACATATAAAATATTTTATAAACTCTCTAAAATCTAACCTGTTGAATATTTTAATAAGTTAATATATATCCATATAAATATAAACTATTGATATATAAATAAGATTCGTTATTAGGATAGGGAGGACATGGGTTAGAGCGGTAGCACCTATATTATTATCCTAGAGTAGGCACTGCCATGATTCGGATGTGGTAATGAGATTAAAATTTCAAATGTTTGTTAGGTTCGACAACTACGGCAAGTATGGACTTCTCTGTGGCGCAGACGGTCTACCCCACCTGATAGTGAACGGAGACCAGCGGCATTGGGGAGAGTTCATAACTCCAGGCCTTCTCTTCCTTTACATTGCTGGATGGATCGGGTGGGTTGGACGAAGCTACTTGATAGCAATCAGCGATGAGAAGAAACCAGCAATGAAAGAGATCATCATTGATGTTCCATTGGCTAGTCGCCTCATCTTCCGTGGTTTCATTTGGCCTGTTGCTGCTTACAGAGCGTTACTCAATGGCGATCTCATTGCCAAGGATGTCTAGAAAAACAAAAACAAATCTATATTTGTTGTTTTGGTTTGCTTCTCTCTCTTTCTCTCTATCTCATGTTTTCCAGTGTATGTATTGATATCTCTAATTAACTCTTCCTTTCAAAGAATATCTTTGCATTATGGAAAACTTGTAATTTGGATTAAATGTTAAATGCTGAGAATCCTACATTGGAAATGAGAAGAACCTAAAAGTAGTAGACATGGCCGGTTTAATGGGCATGGCGAACAGTGCATCCGACCAGGGCCCATCTAAAACCCAGCAAATCTTAATAACGTAAGGGTCCATATATTTTAGTTTATCATTATAACAAGGGTCCAGATTTTTATTTTTGATTCTTTAGTGTTAAATTTTGACGATATTTTACTGACATAGAAATCTAAGTTTTTAAAATTTAAAAGTTGAAAACGGAAATAATGGGGGTGATTGGTTGGGTTTTATCTCTCTACTTTAGCTTTATTTATTTTTAAATCACTAAATTTTACCAATCATGTTGTAGCTTTACTTTTAAAAATTAAAGCATACATCAAGTTTTTATTTAGTTTTACCAATCATGTTTTAGCTTTATTTTTAAAGCTACAGCAAAAAAATAAAGCAAAACTTTTTCTTATGTATTTTAGGCAAAAATGCTATATCATCTTTTTATAGGCTGTAGGATCTGTAAAATGAAAAAAATATATCTATAATATCAAATAAATTATATAATCATAATAAAAACTTTTATAAATATTTTAATTTTTAATTTGAGTGTTTTTTAATTATTAAGATATTTAAATAATATAAATATTATTTACATATCACATTTTAAATTACAATAAATTTTGATAATTTATAAAAAAAATATTAATATAAATTATTTTAATTCATATAGAATAATAATTTTATATATACAGCACATATTTCATATATTTTATTTTAAAATATCTACAGCCTATAACTTACAGCTACAACAAATTTAACTACATCAAAAGTCTCTGCAAAAACGTCTACAATAACAACTTTATAGCTACAACCAATTTATCTACAGCTAAACATCTACAACTAAATTTTTAAAACCACAGTCGAACCAATCATCACCAATAAATTTAGTTACTTTGTTTTAAAAAATATTTTAATTATAATATCAAAATTAATTAATTAAAAGACCCAAAAAAATATTTTTGCCCAAGGGTCCTACTTAGCCTTAAGCCTACAACCATTATAACAATAGAGCTTTTGCAGAACAAATTTGTTCTGCAAAAACTCTATTGTTATAATGGTTGTAACCGCCGACCGTCACTTTCCGTCTGTGGGCCCTGTATGCACTCTCCACCCGAAGGCTTACCTTGGTCCGACCGTCGTTATATTTGGAGACTCAAAAGGCTCGTATACTAACCATGTGAGCATCAGGTTTTTCATGTACTTTATCTCCACTCACACGACACTGGATATTATTTTCTCATAAATCACTCATCTTTAAGTTGTTTCAGATTAGGTATGTTTAACTTTGAGTTATTTCTAGACAAGTGTTTAAGAAGATAAATGTATTTTTTAAATTATGTGTATACTAAGTTACAATTATTAAAAAGGGCAATTGTCAATAATATCATCTTTTGAGTTTTTGTCTCAAAAATGACACTAGAAAGGAAAAGTTACAAAAATGACATTTATTAAAGGGTAAAATATTTCTAATACCCTTATTTTAAAATTAACTAAACAAACAAAATAAATAAAAACAAATAAAATAAAAATAAAAAAAATGAAAAAAAAAAGTTTTATAGTTTCAGATTATATGTTTTCAGATTCGAAATTTTTTATAATTTTCTTTTTGAAATTTGTTTTTCAATTTTTTTTTATTTTTTTCAAATTTTCTTTTTATAATTCAAAAATACTTTTTGAAACTGTTTTTCAAATTTTTATTTTTAATTTTTTAGCATTTATTTTTTATTTTATAAAGTTTTAGACCCTAATCCAAAACCCCACCCCTTAACTCTAAACCTTAAGGTTTGAAATAATTAACCGAAGGGGTATAATTGTATATTTACCTCTTTAATGAAACCTAATTTTGTGACTTTGAACCTTGAGTGTTAGTTTGAGAACAAAAACTTGGTTTGGTACTATCCTAGTCCTTTTCTCTATTAAAAATCAGGATGTTGCAACGGTTTTGCACATGCGAAATAATTTGAATCCGTATTGTGACACGAGAAGACATTTGTATTAGGCATGGGACTTTTATCCGAGATCCGGATTCGATCCAAGATTTTGGATATCCGGAGGGGCTGAATCCGGATCCGGATAGTTAAATGTTAGATTCGTTAAAGCCTGATCCGAATATCTTGATTTTTAGTTCAAATATATGGATCCGTAATTTTATTAATAATTAATTCAAAATAGTAATATATATATATATATAATAATTTGATTTATTATATTTTCATTTTTTATAACAGTATATATAAATTTTATGTAAATTTTGTAATATTATACATAGAAATAATTAAAAACATTATATACATTTTTATTTTGAATTATTTTAATATTTAATATATATATTAATATTATTTTTTACTTATTTTAAAGATTCAAATCCGGATCTGGATATCCGCCGGATATTACAATTTTTTTAAGGATATCCGACATCCAGATATCCAAAAACCTCGGATCCGGATAAAAATAGTAAAATCATGGATTCAACGGATAAAGATCTGGATCTGGATACCTTAAAATTCCCTGGATACCGGATCTGTTCTGTGCTTAATTTGTATAAAGGGAATCACACCCTATAAACAAACAAAAACCAAATTAAGAAAGTAACAAAAGCTACTTTCTCTATCTTCATTTCTTTTCCTATCTGCCCTCGTTTTATAAATCTAATTTTGTTTTTTTTTTGTTATTTCACTAATTCTCACTTGTATAAACAACATAGATACCGTCGAGCGTAAATCCCATAGGGCGGCTCAGGTGATGCAATCAGGTGTGAATCCTCATATGACAGGTAGAATTGTCAGCTGTAGAATCGTCATAGTTGTAATAGCATAATTATCCAGTGTTAAAAAAAAACATGGATACTTGCTTGTTTCCTTCGTTTTGCAAGATGTTATTTTTTCGTAACATTGAACTTTTTTATGAGTATATGGAAGGAGCCAAAATAGTCATAAAACCCAAATAATCAAACTTCAAGTTAGAGAACAAATTCCGTTAGTTCCAAATTATATCTAACAATATTAAAAGGAAGATATACTCAACAGAGAAGCATGCCACGTCGACAAATTAATTCGGACCAATCAAATTGTTTTAATGTGCCATGTCACTTAAGCAAAAGAAAATCTAACCGAAGGATGGCTGCCTTCCTCTCTTTTCGTTGTCTTTCCAGTTACTCTCCATCCCACTTCTTCGCTTTTCCAAGTTTTTATTCCATTAACTTCATCCATTATTGCCTTCTTCAAAACAAAAATCATAGATCTTTCTTCGACTTCCCGTTTTCCTTCTATAAAACAGATGCAAAATGAAATAATATCTAAGAAACTATGCGTACCACTGAGAATTACAACAAAATCTTGGCTTCAATCTATAGAGATGAGGCTTTTGCAAAAATACCTTTTTATACAGTTTATTTCGACATTTTTGATTGTCAGTGTCCTTTTTATTTCCCTTGGAGTTATCTCATCTCAGATTCCATGTCGGGCCCGGTTTCCTAAAATCTCATCTCAGATACATAGATCGAACCAGACTCTTTGACTTCGTCGTCAGAGTTTCGGTTCTCTGTAATCGCTGTTACAGCGACACCCTCCTTTCTAGCATTATATAAACTCCTACTCCAAATCTTTCCTCACGCACAATCCTCAATCTCCAAACAAGCACAACAGATGATGACGATGAAATTGGAGTTGAGATCGCCATGAGGGTGTTAGATTCACCAAGGGCTTGAGCACTGTGACGATCTTGAGTTTAGTCCAGAAGGTACATATTCTTCTTCTATTATTTTTTGAATGATTTTATTTTCCCGCTGTTAATCAAAGGTTTGGTGTTCATATCAGCTTCGTAAGGTATGGATTTTGATATGTGTAATAAATTTGAAGCTTCTGGTACGGTTTAAGGTGTGATGGTCCACTTTCTGCAGGAGAAGAACGTCAAACTTTTTCCTTCCTTTGACCACTCTATTTATAGTTTGACAATTCTAATTATAGAGTTTTCACTTTGTTGTAGATCTTCAGGTTGATTAAGGATTAAATTCGATATAATCATTGTTTTATTGAGAATAAGATTTACGTAAATTTTCAGGTATAGAGTATGTTCAAGCTCTGTTTTCTCGCAGCTCTACTATTTCATTGTTTATTCTGCTTAAATGCATACGCAACAACTTAGATCATGTGAATATGTTATGTTCACAGGTATTCGCTTTGGGGAAAAATTGCAAGTAGAGATGATGAAGCTTTTGCATATGTTCATAACTTCATCAAAACCAGTGATCGATATTCTGCTGATAACGACAGTTGGATTTTATATCTCTCTTGATGGAGTCAATCTTCTTGGTCATGGTGCTCATAAATATTTGAACAACGTTGGTTATTACTTAATTTCACTCTTTTTGTTAATAAATCTAATATACCACTCAACTTTAGTTTAGTTTTTCTGTAAAGACAAAAGAGGTCTACTTAGACATCCTGAGAATTGCCACAAATATGGAATGGGTTATGTCTCACTCTGCATGGCCGTAAGTGTTCTTCTCACTTCTTCAAGATTTTATCGCTATATATAATTTTTTTGAATCAGCCATCACGATTACATATATATGTATATATAAATATATCATATAATTATACAAATATAAAATGAAGAAATAATACCTTCTCAAATCATATATCAATACTATTAAAAGGGAAGGAGTCTTAAAAAATCTACCTATAAAGTTGTTTGGACCCTTTCATTTAACTCATTATTTCTTGGCCTTACCTTAAACTTAGACTAACAATATATTACCATGTATTTCTCTAACAATAATTTATTCAATTCATTTATTTATTCAAATATCACTCCTACATCTTAATCATTACTACTACTATATTTACCATTTTGACTTTTAATCATAAAAGCATTGAAACTAATGTTTTACATTATCACTTTTATCATATAATATATGATTTAAAGCAAGAGAAGTTACACGACATATATGTATACATTCTAACTTCCTCTTTCCTTTATAATAACGTAATCATATCATATATAAATTTTTCTACTAAAATCTCATATTATATACTAAACTTTTAACCGTCTATAGTTTGATAGATATTTTCATGTTTATAAATGAGTTTTCTAAAAATATTTCATCAACCATGTTTTTGTACAATAAAATTAAAAATCTATATCAAAAGGTTGTTGGACCCGATATGAACGTAATGGGTCCACATCTGTTCGGGTATTAAGGATCCTAAGAAAATTTGAAATATCTAAAAAATCTGAAAAATATATGAAACACGAAAAAGTACTTGAAACTCCAAACAAATAGCCAAAAAAATTCAGATACCTAAAAATTCAAAATCTTATTCAAAATCTGTCACTGAACTGAAAATACTCAAAATTTTATCCAAATACCCAATTTTTTTTTACTTTAAAAATTTACCTGAAATCAAAAACTATAATCGTAAACCAAAAATCTAAAAAAAATATCCATAATGCTGGAAACATATTCGAAATATCCAAATATCCCTAATAAACACAACATATTTATGATCGGGTCTAGGGTAGAACCCGGACTCAAACAAAGACATACGGGTCCAAAAAAATCCCAAATAGGTTATCTTCTCTGGACCTGAACTAAACATATATTTCCGGGTCGGTTTAGTTTGTTTTTTTGATCCGGATATAATTCTCATACGTAAAAGAAATTTACGTAAAAGTGTACATATAAAATATCAAATAAACTAATTCATAGATTATATAACTGTTAAAAATTATATTTTCGATATAATAAGACTTTGTGTTATAATATAATCCAAAAAACCCGCGCTTGGAAAGCGCGGGTCAAAATCTAGTATTGTTTTAAAAAGGAATTATAGCTATCTTAGTTGAAAACTATGTCTTTGTGGAGTGAAATCTAATCAATACTGCAGCTGCCCAAGAACAATTTTTGTTATATGACTTTTTTTGTTACCTAAAGAAAATAGTTATCGATTTATTGCAAGTAAACAAACGGTTGGTTCGTTTTTGTATGTTTGGTACACAAAAGAGTTGATTCGACATATATATCATCTTAGGCTTACTATGTTGGAAAAGGAATCGTGAATCGCTTGAGAAACAAGGTAACACAACCATTTTCTATAAATTCCAGACTATGCAACACACAAAAAGAATCTAAATATTTGTGCTTTTACAGGGATGAATTGCTATAACAAGCTTTTGCTCGTGTGTAGTCATTTGGCTTCTGGTGAGAAAGGTGACAAGATGAGAAGAAACACAGATGTAGCTGAGATTCTATTTTATACACCATTCCCAAAACACCAAAATCCCTAATTGTTGCGCACCCGAAAGAATCGTTGATCACGAGTATGTTTCCATGAAAATCATAAGCCTTTCTGTCTATACAAGCAAATAAAAACCGAATAAAAACTCTGTTTGGGAATTTGCAGCCGAGTGCTTTGGCTTGGAGATTTAAATTACAGAGTTCCTTTACCTATGAAGAGACATGGGTATTACTAGAAGACAGTGATTTGTGACACACTTCTTGAGAAAGACCAGGTTTTGTAGTATAAATGATCTTAAAAACTCAAATCTTCAAGTTTCATTTTTTCTTTTTGGTTTTTGCAGTTAACCAACTTTTGTGATCTGTGATAATATCAGCTCAACCTGAAAAAAGGGCCATGAAGAGTCTTCTCTTGATTTCAAGAAGTTAAATCATATTTGCTCCAACCTATAAAAAGTCTCGAAACTCAGATGCTTACGTCGGAGAAGCCACTAAGTCTAAGAAAAGAAAACAACTAGGTAGTCATGTTTGGTACTATTGTAAACTCTAGAAACACGTTTTGTGGTGTGTTTGGATTCTTAGAAATCTCTATTTTTTAATTTGGAATATTTTCAAGTGTGATCTGATTCTATGGAGAGGAGAAGGAATATAACTTGCTTATACTCCAGGGGAGTCACGGTTTTCAGATCACAGACCGGTTTGCAATATTTGCAGTAGAAGTTGATGTTAAGAGTCTGAACAAAGATAGATTCAGGAAAGGTTATTCTTGTGCAGCTTCAAGATTGGTTGACGATTCCACTCCACAAAAGCATAGTTTTAACTCAGATTATTACAGTTCTTTTTGAGAAAAAAAAATATGATTTAAGTTTTTTTCTTTCTTCATTGTATAGCTATAAGCATTTTTTTGGCATCAGCCATGATAATACACACACATATATATATATATATATATACTTTAATGGTATCAGATGAGATTAGTTTACATATAGAGTTTATAATCTTATGCGGCTGCTATTGAACTCTCCCATCGACACACAACCTTCCATTGATTCCAACTATGACAGCTGCAAAGTTCCATCGATTTCTTCCAAAGAAGAAGAAGAAGAAGAAGATGACGATGAGGTCTCATCACTTGATCAATAACTATTCGTCCTTATATTAATGAGGAATGACCGTATATTATGAATGTGTAACAGGTTATGAGGTGGAGAAAGTATAAAAAAAAAAGAGTGATTCTACTATCACATAAAGACAATTTATCTTAAGACAACGATTCTAAATGATATAAATTGGAGTAAAGAAGAGAGGAAAAATAAATGACAGGAAAGGGGGAAAAAAATTCGAAGTAAAGTATTCCTTTGTTTTAACTAGAGATAATATTATGCTACAGTTATTATTTTGGAGTAAATAAAGTGAAAATTATTTTTCACTTGATTGGTTGAAAATAATTAATTTAGCAGAAAAAAATATTCTAAACTATTTATTATAGGCATGCTATAAAAAAAAACATTCAATATTTTCTTTTTCAGTGCAAATTAATTTTATTTTAACAAAAATAAATAAATAAATTTATATTATGTTATCCATGCGTAGCGCGGACACGGAACTAGTATATAATGGTTTGATTGGTTGAGTTTTAGAAGGTCACTACACCTTTTTTAATATATATATAAATACCCGCTTAATCGGGAAGATCAGTTCCACTTACAAACTCGTTTTGAACAAAATAGTCCAATTTAATCCTAATACAAACTAATTTCATCCATCCACTAAATCCGGCACATTCCGCTAGCCTTCTTTGGAGTCATTAGGAATCGAAAGCCGTTCTCAACCCTCGGCAAACAAAGACCACAAGGAGACACCGAACCGGTTCATGACCCTCCCGAGAACCGACTCACCAAGTGCCCCTTTAAGAACCAAAGAGAAGAAACCAAACTGCTAAGTCCCAACTCCGGTGTCGACAGAGCGGGCATGAACAATCATAACATGAGACAATCCAAGCAAAAGCCGCAGCCTTTGCAAAAGAACCCGAGCGAGATCCGAGCGGAGAACAACGCACATGAAGGGATTGCATCGAAAAATTCCACAAGAGCCATAGACGTCTGCTTGCTTATAACCCCCCGATTAAGCCACACGAGCCTGAGTTGAGAGGTCGGCCATCTCCGCGTGCACACGACTGCTCGAGATCCGCTTCCGAAGGTAACAACCACCAGAGCACACGTGACTAAGGGGCAGAAGGGGGATCCCACAACGACGCCGCAATGAACCTGATACCTCTCCCCTTAGCCTATTGAACTTCATTCTATACCAGCAACAAGTCATCAAAGTCAAAATAGACAGAAGCCGAGCTCTTCCGGCACGGAGCTAAGACCCGAACAGATCTAAAATTGAAAAGGACCTGCTCAAACCCAAAAATCCAACCCTTCCCCGGAGACACCAGCTTGAGCCTCGCCACGAAGCCACTAACACAGACCACGCCGGAGATGATGTACGTCACGAACTGCACACCTCACCGGAGAGAAATCCTGACGCAGTTTCGAGAGCATATCGACAAGAGGCGGCAGATCCAGAAGAGGAGCAAAGAAAAAACGAGAAAAGGGGGGAGAGAGTATCTCCAGTGCCGATACGTACGCGCACGCGCCGCTGAACGCCGGAGTGAAATCAATATACGCGCTTAGGGTCGAGAGAAGAAGATGGGATGAGAGAGAGAGAGAAAGAGAGAGAGAGAGAGAGAGAGAGAGAGAGAGAGAGAGAGAGAGAGAGAGAGAGAGAGAGAGAGAGAGAGAGAGAGAGAGAGAGAGAGAGAGAGAGAGAGAGAAAGAAGTTCGTAAAACAGCATATTAAAATAGGTCATTGTACTTTTTATCAACTTGTTCGGTTTATTTAATACTAGTAGTGTGTCCGCGCTAAGCGCGGATTGTATATTTTTTTTATTTAGATAAAAATATTTTGGGGTGGTATCTATTTATTAAAACTGAATGTACATTTGTGAATTGGTTTGAAACATGAATAGAAATATAAAACTGAGTATAATGTTATTTGTAAACATAGATAACACATTATATTAAGAAAAAAAGTAATGGACTTACGTTATTAAAACAAATTGGAAATCCATTATATTATAAGAAACTATCTATACTAGCTTTAAAATATACAAAAATAGTTCAATCTAATTATCTAAAAACATCTTTTGTCTAAAATAATCATAAAAAAAAATTAAACTTTATATACATATTTCAATTCAAAATAATAATTTAAAATTGATTTATATCAAAAATTGATTCAAAAATTACATATAGTCAAAATTTTATTTTTACTAAAATATTTCCCAATAACCATTATGAAAAAACGTTTTCAATTGAATAACAAAAATATCCTAATTTCAAACACCAACTTAAATTATGTTTTTATATTTCACATTATGTTTTAAAAATATAATATATGTGATTATTTATATGATGGTACATATAAAATACTACGTATTATATGATTACTTATATGATGGTACGAACAAAATACGATTAATTATATGATATATAATAGTGATATGAAAAAAAATAGCAACATATTTTTGAAAAAATACACATGCGCGGATCAAAGTCTAGTTGTATTTTAATTTGATATTCAACCTGATGTAGAGTAATTTACATGGATGCAGCTGTGTTTTAAAGTGTAATAGTATTGCCTTATGGAAGTTGTAGAAATTTTTCATTTTAGATAGAAATTAATAGTTCACTTTAAGTGTTTAGTAATGTAGTGTTAATATGTATATTATTAAACTATTTACTTGAGAAACTGGACAAATTCAACAGTAAAAACTTTATAAATTATTAATGCTGAGATTATAGAGTTATTAGTTTATAAAAAGTTTCATTTTTCAATAATAATAACCAAACCAAAAAATTATAGACCACATATAACATTAAAACATATAACAATAACTTGAATTTGTCATTTCGATTCCTTGAATTGATGAATTTCACTTTGTTTTTAGGTGATGATTCTTTGCCAACTTCTTAAAAAAAATATTAGAATCATAGATACATTTTTTGTGTACCTAATTTTATATTATAGTTTTAGAATTATAATATATATTTTAGAATTATGGTATATTTCTCAAAAAAATATTTTTTAGAATTATAATAATCATGGTTAATTGAAAAGGTCTATTTAATTGGAAGTTTGAGGTAATTTAAATTAAAATTACTAATTATTTGTTGTTTAAAAATGAATTTTAAAATTTTATTGAATTTTTATTTTATAAACTATTCAACTGTTGTGAAATATTTTGAAATTGTAATTTCTAGTAGGTTTCACTCATTGTAAACTGTTTTTAGTGAAGTTTTTAGTTTAAACTAAAGACTAAATCTTATAATAATAAATAAGATTCTAGAGTAGTTTAACTTAAATCAGTGTATTTCTTAAATCTTCCAAAATCATTTTATAACTTATTAAAAATAAAATCGGTTCTGATTCTAAATTTAATAGATTCCCCTATATATTTCTTTGATTTAAAATTGTTATTTGTTTCAAAAACAAAATTCATATAAATGTCTAAAATTAAATATGTCTTATATATTTTAGCTATGTTTATTAAACAATATCCAGTAAAACAACATAAATCAAACAAAATTAACCACTTGAAAAGTTCAAACTGTAAAGAAAAGAAAATTGATTAATTATGAGGTTATTTAAATTAAAGTGACAAATCATTTGTTATTTACACATAATTTTTAAAGTGTTATTGAACTTGTTTATTTCATAAACTATTTTGAAATTAACTGTTTTAAAACATTTTAAAGTTGTAGTTTTTTTGTATTTTCAGTCATTGTACAGTGTTTTTAGTTTAAAAAGTAAATCTGTTAGTTAGTTGAAATTCTAGAATAATATTTTTAAATCATGTTAATTCCTTATATTTCCAAAACCATTTAAAAACTTACTAAAATCAAATCCCTTTTGCTTCTAAATTTAATACATTCCCCCATGTATTTCTTTCAATTTTTTTTATTTTTTTTCAAGAGAAAAGTATATTTAAATTAAAGATATTTTAAATTATTTCAGCTGTACTTAACCAAAAAGTAACAATATCCAAAAAATAATATAAATAACAACTTGCAAAGTTCAGGAAAAAAACTTGCAACGTTCAGTTTAGACCGTAATAAAAGAAAATTGATTAATTATAGCTTACAAAGAAAAATACTTATTCTTTTCAGGGTATTAAAGTTTGTAAGAAAATAACCAACATAATTAACCTATGAAACAAAAGGAAAACATATGCTTATACAGTATGAACCAGAATTACACAGAGTAAGGATACTTACACTCAAGTCTTTGATACAAAAAGATATACAACAAAGATTGCTTAGCTTCACAAACACAATTTTTGGGTTTAAACATGTGTATGGTCAAAGCGGTAAGGAACTGAAAAGAGTCAAAATCTTTTTTGATCAACGCCTCTTTCTCTGATGTTTTGTCATCACACTCGGAAACTCCATAAAAAGGAAATGGATTCTTTGATACTCAAATTGCAGCAGCTTCTCCTTTGTTGATTCAACATGCTGATTCAGGTTCTCTCATCAGCCTTCTTGGTTCTGAAGATCCTCTTCCTTATGAGCTTGTGGGTTTTGTTTCTCTTTATATTCTATTTCATCTTTCGCTTTAATCTATGGCTCTATATTAAAATCAAAACTGATATCCACCGTGGAAGCCTTGATCTATATAACAAGAACGAACAATTCACTCCCAAACAAAGCTTAATTGCCAAAACCTCCAATTTATAATATATAATATGTTGAATTCATCACTATAAAGATACTTACTCTTCTTTAGTATTTCAGTAACAGTAACAGCGTCTGCATGGAGAGATTATCAGTAGAAAGGCTATTACAATCTCAATATACAGAGAAGAATGTATAGGAGAGAGAGATTAAGAACATACATATCCATCCCAAGGGTAGACAGTCCAACATCATCGTAGTGCTGCATATACCTCTAAAACAAAACCAAGTTACATCAATCTCTGTCAATACCAAATTACAGAGGCTAGAACATAAGTAATAACTACACCAACAAAAGCTAAAACCTTTGGCATGACAGAACTAAAGCATAGAGAAGCATTACAATGGTGGTTTCGCAGACAATTACATCCTAGATAGAGTAAAAATTGAGCTTTTTGAATGGATTAACACAGATTTTCACAAACAATTACGTCCTAGATAGAAGCATATCATGGAGTTCAAATTAATAGGTAAAACAAATTCCTGAAGTGAACCAAAATCTCTGCTTCGTCTAAATAAAACTGACCTTAAGGGCATTCAGAAGGACTGCTCGATCCTCTCGTAAAGAGCTATGAAGCAAACCACAAATAGATTAGCATTTTTCAATAAATCTATATGATAACAAAGGAATCAAGAGTCATACCACTAAGACATACGATCGATTGAACATTGAGATTTTATAATATTGTGGCTGTTCATCGCAGAAAAAGAACAAATTTATAGTCTAGAGCTTCCGGCGGTTACCTTGGAGGATACTGGTGCTGTTTAATTGCAAGAGAGTAAGATGAGTAGTGGGTACGACGTAAATGTGAAGATTAAAAGAGATGTAAGACTAAAACAGAAGACGTTACACAGACAATGGTCGGAGTGTTGAAAGAGGAAGAGTCACGGAGCCAGGGGCAAATTCTTCATGCTCACAATTGACTGAAACCCTAATAGAAAACATGTCATGTATAACCTACAAATAATAAAAGCCCATACGAAAATAGTAATCCACGTGGCAAAATTTGTCCCCTCTTTTTTATAATGTGGCTGCACGAGAAAGGATAAAATACAACTTTATTAGTATAGATAGATAGATAGATAACTCTTGAAAATTCAGTCGGAATTTCTAAAATAGTTTTCCAATCCTCGATCAAACTTGCCCATGTGCTATTAAATAAATGGTGGTCATTTCCGCCTGTCATATTATATTGTATGCATGTTAGAAGAAAGCCCATGGAGTAGTAGCCTTTCTTGAACCATAGGTAACTCCACTATGTCCTAATTTTTGTTGAAGGAATATATTAGGACTGATCATCGAGTATTGGCATAGACCCAAAAAGCTTTTTAAGAAATTATGTATGGCCTTCACGCTATGAATCCCAAAAGTCTATTGAATTAAACTGTTCTAAAATTTGTTTTCACTGGGCCTGCATACTTCCATAAGGAGAATCTGGATGATAAGAGGCCACTTCTGGAAAATAGTCCTATCATCTCGATTAGTCCAGATTCCCCACATATAACTTGGTTTCATAGTAAAAACTCTGTATTTTGGTCTGTACTTTTAAATTTTGTATGCTGCTAAACTGAAAACTCATGTTTGGTTTCGTAATGGAATCTGTATTTTTGCTTTTCTTATATATTGAGAATCTCAATGAACTATTCCTCAATGAGAGTGATCTTTTATCACTCATCAAATATACATAAATATGGCTTTTTTTTAACAACATATACATATATATGGCTATTATATTATTTTGTCGTAAAAAAAATAATCATTTACCTTAGCTACAAAATACAACCTATTGTAAAATTAAAAGCTCAAAAAAGAAACAGTGTAAATTGATTGGTCAAAGCAAATACTTGGGTTGGGGGCCTAGCTGGCTCACTACTAATTACTAGAAAAGGAGACGCCGACGTGGCGACACAGGCTTTTCAGTGTCCTGTCCTTAAAGGACGAGCTAGACATTTGTTTTTCCCGTTTATTTCCCATGTTGTCCTCTCCACTCCACACCTACATCAAATCCATCATTGACTTTAGGGTTGGAATATATTAATACCACCATTCTTCATAGGCTTTTTACTGTAGTTTTTCACTGTCTTGGTCAACTTTAATTTATTCTGAAATATCAAGAACGTCAAGTTTCACATTATTCTTTTTACAGTCACCTATCTCACCTAGGACTAAACAGAATATCAATAAATTTTGATTCGATTCATGATCCGTTTTGATTTGAACCAAAAAATATGAATATATGTAACTCTACAAAGCAAAACAAATGCTAATATGCAATATTTGTAAAAAATGAAACAAATCACAAATACTAATATTGTTAGAAACAAATTTCCGATCTGATATGTTATATGCAAATATATACATATATTTAAAGATATATATATATTTATATATATATATAATTTATTTTATAGAAATTTATTATATTAGTTATTAAAATTTCAAAAAGTAAATAATTTTTTAATAAATATTATAATTTATATTATTTTGGACTTTTAATTTATTTTACGGATCAAATCGGATATTCGCTCAAAATGTAATTTTTTTTTATATACGGAATACCTAATATCCGAATAGCTACGGATTGAATCAGATCGGATAATTGATTATTCGGACAAAACAAATCGGATCACGATTCACAAATATACCTCCAGACCCATATATCAGATTTTTGCCCACCTCTAATCTCACCACTAAACTGTTTTTCCTTGTTTCTTTTGCTAGCCATCGAGTCTCTGTATCCCGCGTGGAGGACATCTAATATTTTGCACCATTTTAAAGCAATATTGATAAATATAGTCAAGTGAAAATTTATAGCAGGCACATGATAAATACTTATTCCGTTTCATTTTAATTGTAATTTTAAACTTGTGCACACAAATTAAAAAATATTTAATTTTGTATATTTACTAAATAAAAACACCATTACCAATACACTTAATCACATTTCAACAAATAGAAAAATAAATTGGAATATAAAGTTGATAAATTTTGCACTGAAATTATAAAACGGAACTTATTTAACGAATATTTTACTTTACAACGACAACTAATAGTGAAACGGAGGGAGTATACCATTATTCTAATATGATATATCATAATACTATGTATCTACTGTATATTCTTTTTTTATACTTATTTGTATGGTCTTGAGTCGGAACTTTTGGAACTTGAACGCCCAACTATCAATTCCATTGCAATTTAGACAGTATATAGACTTTCAATTGCGTTATTTTGAAGTACTTTTAAAAAAGGAACAAAACTAACACCAATAACTTTTTTCTCATAAAAGGCTTATGAGAATACCAATAACTTAGTATAACAACAAAATTATCCATTCTAATTCTTTTTAATGAGTATCCTTCTACCCCAGGGTCTTATTGTTTTGACATAGCTAATTATAGTGTCATGCATGTCAAGTGTCAACCATCAAACAAATATAATAATAAGAGATATAAAGAGAGACTTGGCATTTTAATGATTGCTAATGTTGTGGCGTCGGTCTTGTTATTGATTCATGTATGCTTTTGATACTTCATTGGATTTATATTTTAGAAGTAAATGAACTTTGGAGGTTTCAAGAGATACGATCTTTACAGAAAGGATACGATCCATGCATGCAGAAGTACATATGATTTAATCCACTACCTCCATGCAAGCTTCGATATACAGATCCCTGCTTCCTTAATTTCGTTCAACTTTCATTTTTATTAATTTTACAGATCTATCATCGACTTTGTTACTTCGAAGGTAATACTATAAACTAGATTCTAACACGCGCGGATATTGTTTTCATTTTTATTATAAAATTTAAACTAATAATAATGTAACTGAATTTATTAAAAAAAAATATTATATATAATATAACTAAAATATAGGTGAATTTTTACTTTATGTTACAATAATTTAAACCTTCATCACTATATAGTTTTCATAGTCTATTTTTAAAATTTTCATATGTTCTACTATTCTTATAACAACATTTTCTGTTTCAAAAAAAAACACAGGATCCCAAAATATTATGTATATATTTAGATGCAAAAATTTATGTAGATATGTATACGATAAATATAATATATATATATATACCTAAGATTATGTAAACCAGATATATTTTTCTTTCAAATAAATGTATTTACTATTTAAATATATAATATTTAACAAACTATTGTTAAGATCACGTTCACAATATCTACGATGTAGGAGAATAATATCCTTTCCATTTTTCTTAAATATTAAGTAATACTCCTTCCGTTCCTAAAATATATACTTTTTAGTATTTTCACACATATTAAGAAAACACATTAAACTATCATAATAAATATATTATTTTCTGTAATTTTCAATTTTTAATAACTTTTAACCAATAGCAATTTCATAAAGTCAATTATTTTTTTGAAGTTTACAATTTTTTCATAGAAAACACAAAAAAATACATCTTTCTGAAACAAATGTTTTTTTCTAGAAATTTTATCATTAAGGAACGGAAGGAGTATATATTAAATTTCTAGTGAATTGGTCGAACAACTATTTTACAGTAGATAAAAATAAGACCCTATTTTAATAGAGTAGATATGTAGTTAGATGTTTAAGCAACAAGAATAAAAAAATATGCAGAAGTTGTGCATATATTCTCGTGAAAATCGGCTTGAACTATTTTAAAAAATATTTGAACTCTTTGAAAAAGTATGTTCCGAACATATAATTGTTTTGTTACAATATCAAGAAATCAAAAATAATTAAAAACTTCTTCTAAGAAATCATTTGTTTGAGACTTTTTAAAAAGACTTACACCTCTGTATCGTAGATTTGTAACGTGGGAGCTTGATTGTTTATGTCGTATTCTGCAGACAATGATGAACGGTTTGCCCATATGAGAGCAATAATATCCATCGCCATGCCATGCAAGTTACGTGATGTACACAAATTAGAATCTACATTATCATTCTTTGGCCGAGAAAGTCGCTTTTGAGAATGATACTTTTTTGTTTCTAATTAAAATGTTTACTATATAGAAAAAGATGATAGAGTGCAGTAGCATGCAACACATCGATCGTGTTATCTAATTACTTCGAAAAGCATAGCATATATGTAGTTCTAAAAAAAAACATAAATGTACGATATGTTTTCTGTAAATTTATTTGGATTTTAGAATTTATATATGTCGCTCTACGACCTATAAAATAAAATTTTAACCAACATATGTCATTTTTGGTACTAGAAATTAATAGAAATCGCAGATTAGAAATCAATTTGCATTAGACATATTCTTAATTAATCACTGCAAAATTATGTGATGGCCGCAAGCACCTCAAGATCGGTAGAAAATGAAGATTTTCCATTAGATAAATAACATTAAATTGTTTAGACGATAAACCAAACGATGTATATATGGTTAGAATTGGAGAAATTACATTCTTTTTATGCTCGAACTAGTTATGCGATCTTTCAATACTAGTCTCCAATTCATTTCTATTTTAAAAATCTCTATATAGTACTATATAAAAAATAGGGATGAATATTTTGTCCAATGTGTTTCTCAGAGAAATGCTACTAGTTATGCGATCTTTCTGTACTAGCCATTAATAGCATTTCTACTTCATTTCTATTTCTAAGATTTCTATTATAGAAGAAAAAGTAGTTTCAATTGGTAACCATGAAAATGAACAAAATGTACAGAAAGAAATTGAACAAATTTTCATTTACAGAATTGGATTGGAAAAAAAAATTCAACAGTGAAGAACATTATCAATTTTAGAAGAGGAAAATATTTCTTCATTAATTCATCTATTTATGAGAAACATAGAGAAATGTGGTAGGGTCCATATATAATAATTTGACAAAAAAAATTAACTTGATTGGTAACAATTTTGAGAAATAACAAATTCATCAATATTTTTTTCATAAAAGGTGGTCACCAATTGAAGCCAAAATCTTTGTGTAAAAGAATCTAATCAAAACTATTTCCCTTTGTTTGGAATATAACTAGAGTATTCCAACTATATTAAAATTATGTAAATATGAAAAGTAAGCATTCACGTACTCTATAAGGCTCAAGTGTTGTAGCCATATGACATTAAAAAGGTAAGTAATTTACTTATAGCTTGTGCACGTGAATTAGAGATTCGTAAATCAAAGCTTTTTGAAAAGAAAGTATGAGAAGCAATCATACTATAAGCCAATAGTTTTTCGAAGTTTGAGAAAAGTATATATCCCTTAATTTCTCAATTAAAATGGAAATGAGATCTACATAGGATGCCTCCAAAATCTTCCAATATCTTTTTTTTCTTTTGATTAAAAAAAGACTTATTCTTAGGTCCACCCCCTAGGGTGAACCTCTAGGTTCACCAACCAATAGGATTTTTTTATTTTATATTCGATATCTTTTAAAAAAGGAAACAAAATATTGTCAAATTATATTATGTTTTTAAAATTAAAAAGTAAAAAAAAAATAGTAATAATTACAAAAAAAATATTTTACGTCGTCAGCATAACATTAAACCCTAAACCCTTAATCCTAAACCCTAAACCCTTGGATAAACCCTAAACTCTAGGATAAATCCAAAACTCTAAATCAAAATCACTATACACTAAAACATTCAAGCGTTTAGGGTTTTAGTGTTTTTTATTTAGAGTTTACGATTTATCCAAGGGTTTAGGGTTTACCCAAGGGTTTAGGGTTTACCCAAGGGTTTAGGATTTACCCAAGGGTTTAGGATTTACCCAAGGGTTTAAGGTTTATCCAAGGGTTTAGGGTTTAAGATTTAGGGTTTAGGGATTAGGATTTAGGGTTTAGTATTTTGTTGAGAACATTAAAAATATTTTTTTTTAATTCTTTTTTCTGTAACTATTATCTTTTTTATTTTAAAAACATAATATAATTTGAGAATATTTTGTTTCCTTTTTTAAAAGATATCGAATTTGAAATAATGAAATCCTATTGGTTGGTGAACCTAGAGGTTCACCCTAGGGAGTGAACCCAAGAATGACTCTTAAAAAAATCTTCCAATCTTATTAGTTTTAAAATAGATACATCACTCATGCATTTGTCTTGTTGGTTAAGACTGTTTATGAAATACTATGCGTATGAAATGGATTACATCGTTCCACAAGGAGATTTGATCTATTTGATCGGCTCGAATCGGCTTAGCTCAGCGACTACCGGCACGACGCTCACGATCAGCTAAAGACTAATTTAATCGGCGCCACAAGCTTACTGCACCAGTTCGGCTTGACAGCCCAATTGCTCGGTCCAGTTACTCGGCCCGAGAGAAGGCTCAGCCCATTAGGGCAAGACGACCTAGGCAAAAAAATGGAAATTTGATCTATAAGAAGAGAATAAGATCGATGGGGAGAAGGATCCGCACTTGAACACACACATTTGGCGACTAGAAATTAGAATTTTACTCATTTGTGTTTCTCTCCTACTTGTTATTTACCGGCTAGCTCAAACGAGCACCGGTTACTTTTTCGTTTGTTCTCACATCTTGTAAACCGTTACTCTCACCGATCAATAAAACACCTTTGAAATAATCCACCATCCATCCGTACTGAGTCCGACCAAACTCAGATTCAACACTATGTGGTACTAAACTAATTAAAAACATCGAATTGCATTTTTCTCATTTGTCGTTCTTCGTTCCTAGACATATCGTATTTATAGCTCTAGCTCGGTCTACATAACTTTCTAGTATTTATGCAACAATGGTTATGTGAAAACCTAACGACAAGGAAAAATTTGATATATATTCTCGATTTCAACTAATTTTTTTATTCGTCTTTCTTATCATTTATTTACTGTATATTTTTATCACCATATATTTAAAGAGCATCTCCAATATATTATTCCGTTTTTGCTTTTAAAGTAAAATAATTTTATAATATAATTCAATTTTATTTCATTTTCATTTTAAAGTAAAAAATAGTATAGTGAATGAAAATAAATGCATTATTCTATTTATAGGCTTGGTGGCGACGCCAAGCAGCCGAGGAAGTCGCATCTCCTCTCTCAGCACTTCCATGAGAGCACCACTCACATCTCCATAACAAATCCTATCCGATAATACGAACCACCTACACCACTTCTACTGTGGATCCTCTCAGATTCCCGCGGGTTGGGTTTTCTCCTGGTAGTCATCGTGTCACAGAGCTAGGATAGAACAAGCTAAGAGAAGAATGCAACTAAAGGTATATATCGCTGCAAGTTTTACAGTCTTTCTTTAGAAAGATCGCGATAAGGAAAAATCATACCTGAATGACATAGATAATATCCCACGGAAATTGACAGAAGATCTTGGAAGCTTATCTCAGCGGGAAAAAAATATTCAAAGAGATCTCGTTCTTAACGAGGTTATCATCAAAACCCATCAAGCACTGAGGGACAAATGTTAGACCCAATTCATGGCCCAGTGACAGGACGGACCCATTTTTTGAGAGACCATGATTTCGACCTCGAGCCTGGTTGAGGAAATTCTGAACCTCGCATGTATTACCTTTAATATCAACGTAGACTTCACCTTTTGTTCATCAGCTTTAGTTAATTCTTTCTTGTATTCGATCAATCCTTGTAACCCTTATTGTTTCAACTTTGATTTATAATTCTATTTTTATCGACTTGAATCTGATTACATCATTGTGTTTGAAGATATTAATGTGCATATGGTTCTTTTTCCCTAATCTTTTACTTACAAACATTACCAATTACCTAGTTTAAGTTTTATGATTTACACTAGTCAGAATTTACAGTAAAAATATATGATACAAATACGATACTGAAAAAAAGAAACAAAAGGTGTAAATTTTATGAAACATGACCCATTTGCTCTCTATTTGAATATGCTACATATTTAGAAATGCTAGATTCACATAAGATTTCCTGTCCCCAGAGAGAAATAAATGAATGAATAATTGAAAATTTTATATGAAAAAAAGAAGAAGAAAAAGGGCAAATTTTATTTAATGAATGAATGGGATAGCTACTTAGATTTTCTATTTTCCCTTTTCACTTGGCTCCCAATTTTGCAAGAATTGTCCTTTTATTGCACTTGGTGACAATCTTAGTACGTACAAAGATTTTGACCAGTCTTCTCACTCACATGAAAATAAATCAAATCAAATCAAATAAAAGTATCCCTAAAACTTAAACACTCACTAACAACACTACACCTATCCCCACTCCAAAACAATCCCTTTCTTCTCCCCTTTCTCCAACACCTACTACCAAAAGCCTCAATTTCTCTCTAAAACTAATCTCTCTCTCTAGTTCTTGAACTTTCAAGATTTCAAGATTCACATGGCTGGCAAAAGTGGGGGGCTGGCTATGATGAGAGAGTACAGAAAAGGGAACTGGACACTGAATGAGACAATGGTGCTCATTGAAGCCAAGAAGATGGATGATGAGAGGCGGATGCGGCGGTCCATCGGCCTCCCGGCGGCGGAGCAGTCACATGATAGCCGGAGTAGTAGTGGTAATAAACCGGCGGAGCTACGGTGGAAATGGATAGAAGATTATTGCTGGAGGAAAGGTTGTATGAGGAGTCAGAATCAGTGTAATGACAAGTGGGACAACCTCATGAGAGATTACAAAAAGGTAAGAGAGTATGAGAGACGAAGGGTAGAATCGTCTTTTGCCGCCGAGTCTTCATCTTCAGCTGCTGCGGAAACGGGGACGTATTGGACGATGGAGAAGAGTGAGAGGAAAGAGAGGAACTTACCGAGTAACATGTCGCCTCAAACATACCAAGCGCTGTTTGATGTGGTGGAGAGTAAAACGCACCCTTCTTCGACCGCCGCAACCAATGTAACCGCAGCAGTCGCTGCTGCAGCAGCAAGTGGAAATGGTTCAGGCGGTGGACTACAAATCCAAAAAATGATACAACAACAACAAGAACAAGGTTTAGGATTTGTTCAGAAACATCAAATGATTCAGCCTCACGTTTTATTACCTCTTCATCCCCCGCCACCACCCCCACTTCCACCGTCTCAAGCACTGCAACCACGACCACTACTTTTGTCACCGCCTCCACCGCCTTCCTTTCATGCGCAGCCAATACTGCCCACAGTAGGTACCTTCTTTCTTTCTCTTCTTAACTTCTAGCAATATTATATTGCAAGTTCAAAAAGAAAAAAACTTTTAGCAATATTGCTCTAGTTAAGTTTGCATTTTCTTAAATTAGACAACATTAAAACGTCGACATGTAATTTACCATTAGTATTTGGATGGACCTTAAATTTATCAGTATACAATCAAATTCATTTCTTTTGAATTTATAAAGTTAATGTTCTTCTTTTATTTTACACAAGTCATAAATAATCACTTTATTATTTTCGATGTGAAGAATATTTCATTACATTATTAATAACTGATATTGACAAGTATGTATTTTGGTTGGGATTATATTGGAAATATAAATATTTTTGAAGAAGGATACTAGCTCAGATTCTGATACGAGTGAACATCCAGACACATCTCCGGCGAAGCGAAGAAGGACAATTCCGACAACAACCGCCGGTCCAAGCGGCGCCGGCAGAGGTAACGCAGAAACGGAGGAAGGTGAGACTGTAGTGGCTGCTGCGTTTTCCAGAAGTGCGTCTGTGATCGCAAACGCGATAAGGGAGAGTGAGGAGAGACAAGATCGGAGACATAAAGAAGTCATGAGCTTAGAAGAGAGGAGATTGATGATCGAAGAATCAAATGTTCAGATTAACAGAGAAGGGATGAATGGATTAGTGGAAGCCATTAATAAGCTCGCGAGCTCCATTTTCGCTTTCGCTTCTTCTTCTCACCATAATAATCAGCATCAAGGAGGTCCATCATAATATCATAAATTTGATTAGGGAAGCGATTTAAGTACGTAAATTGGTATTTAAGTCTTACTCTTTAAATGAATTTGTGAATCCATGCAATATTAATTGAAATATGATTGTTGATTACTACTTTTTTTATCAACTGTTGATTACTACTATACCTGGTTAAAATTACAACTCTCATATCATAAGAATGTGATATGTTCTGAGATAAGTTTTGATTTGATTCGTAAAATATGATTATGACATGATATTTTATGTTTCTACTGAATAAATACACCAAGTTAAGGTGCTTAGTAAATTTCTTGTTTAAGTAGGTCAAGAAGACATTTCTTGTTTAATTAGGTCAAGACCCTATCTTAATTTTATTAATCGTTAGTTAACTACATTTTATTCGTGCATGATAAGAGGTTATACAAATTAAAGTATCTGTGATTTGGACCGTTTGATAGGTTGTCCAAAAAAATTGCACTGACCACTCAACTTAGCATTGGTTTAAACCTAAAAGACTTAGATCGGAGTACGTGAATATCTAATTATGGACCTAATCATGCAATTAAAAAGAAAAGCTACGTGTATGAGAGCTTTTGGGAATGGAGAGCGTGAGAGTGAACGCGCATAAAGAGGATCGCGTAGGGAAAGCAT
Organism: Brassica rapa; assembly: GCF_000309985.2. NCBI lineage: Eukaryota > Viridiplantae > Streptophyta > Magnoliopsida > Brassicales > Brassicaceae > Brassica > Brassica rapa. Next base: position 26,341,421 of record NC_024803.2, read on the forward strand.
TTAAGTGAGAGAGAAAGTAGTCAAAGTGTGCAGAGAGAGCAGTCAAAGGAAGGGGAAGAGTGTGGAGGCCATTCTTGCGAGTATTATTGGTTCCCTTTCTCATTCTTCTCTCTCTCTTCAATGCATCAAAGCATAGTGTCATGAGTTGTGACAAAAACTTCTATTTTAATACAGTTTTTTTTGTTTGCAAAAACTGTTTTTGAACGAACGTGGTGTATTGTCGATGATAAACGACGTGAATAGTTAATTTTAGCTTTATAACAAAGTTCAGAAGACCTACATTTCCGCGTACTCTCTTAACATTATAAAACTCAGAAGCCATCCTATTGTACTTTGAAAAAATGAAGAAATTGGACACAAACCACATACATACTCCAACCACTGCACAGTTAAAATTTCATATCTTAGTGGGTTTTGGTAGGGTTTGAAATTAGTTCTCTTAATTATACTTTCAAAATCTAAATTGTACTTAATGGAAAACAATAAGTCTAAAGTCAGACTTGAATAACCATGTTTCATTTACATATAGAGTCAATGCAGATCCTATAAACACACGTAAGGTCCATCCTTTGAATATGATAGTTCAATATTTTATTTGTTAGTGAAAAGAGGAAATAGAAAGCACCCATGAGGGGTCACGACAATAAATCACGATGGGCCAATTTCAGAAGCAATATAAATATATAAAATATAATTAGAAAGAAAATGAAGTATACTGTTGTAATCTATGGCCAAAAGTGCTTCTCTTTTTCTCCCCCACACCCTTCAGATGCAGCTTTTCTACAGTGAAAGTGAGCTGTGTTGAAATAATGATCATACTATTAAATAAAAAACATTTTAGATTTTTACCAAAAAAAACATTTTAGATAGAGACCTGTCCGTTACGATACACCAAATTGTACCTGAAATCAAATCTATAAGAATCTTATTATGTGATTTAAAAGTGATTATTGAGACTGATATACAGAAAAGGACAAAATCTATGTTGTTAGGACTAGAGTGTTAGGGTATCATTTGGAGTTTAGATCGGATATTTGAGTTTTTGGGTATTTCAATATAAGATCTAAAACCTGTTTGGATATTTTTATATATCAAATCAGATTCAAATACATTTACTCCGCGTTCAATTATTCTGAATATAACTGAATATCCAAACTTTGTGATGACCTTGTGAAAAAACAAGAACAAACTTCTTTTGATCTACCTGATTCACGTGTTTTTTCTTCGGATCTACGCGATTCACTTGTCTTTTCTCTGATCTGAATTTCAGTTAAAGTAACTAATTGCCATTCTTTAGTTGTTCCCTGCAAATTTTATGTTTGGAAGAAGGAACATGAATCTGTTTCTTTTGTTGCTCCAACTCCAACAAGTCACATAATCATTTTAATTAACATATTATATATCAGTGAGTCATCTGTTTTTTTAACCCTAATTTATGGGGTCTATGTGCAGTAGTACAGTTTATATATATATATATATATATATATATATATATATATATATATATATATTTGGTTAGTTTGGATATTCATCGGTATATATTTGGTTAGTTTGGATATTCATCGGATATTCAAATTTCTCTAGTTCAATACATGGTCGGATATTTTTTTATCGGGGTTCGGGTTCGGGTTCAGATTTTAGACTGGATATTATGTTCTCTCCTAGTTACGACTATTAATTCCAGTGTAGACATCTATACTATTAAAGCAGAATCTCAATGAGAAAAAATTAAACTCAAACAAATTAGGCTCAGTTTCGAGTAAGCTCATGTGTTTTTAAAGCCAATCAGAATGGATGTTCAACCCATCCAAAGCATCTTGATAATCAATAATCTCGAAGACAAATAAAGGATGGTATGTATAACAACAAAACAAACCGTTAACAACATACTAATATTTTCTTTCAGACAAAAAATTTAAAATAAAAAGATAATTTAAAATAAAGAATTTTTAAAAAAGTAAATAGATTCTTGACTACAAACCTCTAGAGTTTTGGTATATTTAAGTCTTTCGATCGTGGAACATCATTTGAATGTTTTTTCCAGAGCTTTTCTCAATCGATTTCTCAAGGCTTTTCAGTGCTTCAGTTATTATTTGAACAATTCGAATCGTTATAATCTCAAAAGATTTCACATGAAAAATAAATGAGAGAAAAATAAATTTCAATAGTTAATTCTTGAAAAAAAATCAGATTTGACGGTTAACTATTAATCAAAAAAGAAGACATAAGATTAGATTTACCATTTTGTTGTCTTCTGAAAATTCTTATGACTTTGTTGTATAGATCGGAAAGGTGAAGCCAATAGATAACCTTCTCCCACTAATCGTTTTTAACACAAATGGCTTCAGATTCGACATGCAAACATTACTGAAATGAAAATGTTTGATATGTATCGATGACAGAGATTTGTAAACATAGAACTAAGTCTATATAATCAATCATAAAGAAAAACAAGAGAAGATTACTTAGTAGAGATTGGAGAATGTGGGTTGTCGATGGATCTAGAACTCTCAGTCGTCTTTTTAAGTTTTGCAGAGAGACTTTTGTTTTTTTTCTTCATCGAAGCATTTTAATTGTGTTTACAAAAATCGATATGCTCATGTTGTCAGTAAACAAAAACTCCATCTTGACCCAAATGGACCCATCGTTTATCCACTAGGTTTATTTTGTATATAATATATTTTTCAAAATCCATTAAAAAGCCTGCTTTCTTTTTCAAGTATAGATGTTACATTGAAGAATTTAAAAATTAATATAATAAATATTACGAATAACAAATAAATTACATTACAATTTATAAGAATAAAATTTTGATATTTTAAAGCTCATAACACAATTTCTAAGAGTATACATACTTCTTTTAATATCATGTCCAACATATATGTATATCATTAAAACATAAAAATCAACAAAATTGGAAATATATTAGATTATCTTATATAAAAATACATAATCTTATAATTAACAAAATTTGACGAAAATTTATTTTAAAAGAAACAAATCCTTAATCAACTTTATATTAAGCATTTTTCTTACCCAAACATTTACATAATTGTATCACGTTTGTCTTCTGATTTATTAGTAGTTTAATTTTAGTAAGAAACACTTTCTTTTGGTGAAAAGAATGATACGAAGACTATTCCTTTTTGCTTTAAATAAACAAAAGAAAATAAATATATAACAAAATAAAAACACGCAATAATGTATTTCTGATTAAATATTTACAATCAGCTACGTAGCTTTGTTTCTATCTGTACATTGCCCTAGTTTTTGTTTAAAAAGATAATTCAAATGTCGACATACGAATAGCATTTGTTGTGAGATAAGTTTTCATTGTGATAATATATTATGAGCATTTTACTCTAGCGGTTTATGCACCACCCGTAATATTTTTTTTTAAATGAATTATTAGGGAAACATAGAGTAAATGTTCTTTCAGAAAAAAAAAACATAGAGTAAATGTTCGTCCTTTGGAAAAATGGGTAGTAGTTTACGGGAAGGACTTGAGTTTTGAGGTTAATTTACACATAATGAAAGGGTCTCAAAAGCCAACATGACTACATGATGAACACACAAAATTTTTCTCCCGCAACTCGTTACCTAGCGTAATGCTTTGATAGTTATATAGAAAATTAAGTGAGGAGACACATCTAGAGATCGGAACTCCTATTTGGAATGAATGTTTGTGTCAGATTAAGAACTCAGAAGAAATGAGGTTGAAACTCTCTTTACAGAATCTTTGGTTATGACTTATGACCAGTGTGAGTGGTTTACAAATTGCTTTGGATGACAAAAGAGGTACTATATCCATTGTAAATGTAGACTCCCATGGATTCTAACAAAGTGCTGTAAATGTGGTCAGTTGGACCATAAAGAATCTAGAAGCCTCTAACAAAATGTTTCACATTCTGGAAAATCTCAAGCTGTTGGAGATCAAGTCGAATGTACTCTTCTTTCTACAAAAGTGTCTAAATCTGCTGTTGTCTCTTCAAATATGTTTATCTCAATTTCTGGCTCAACCACAGATGCAAGCGTTTTCCCAACTGTCTGAACCGCAGAACATGTTCCTTCTGTAGACACTGCTCCACGCGACACAACTACTCATGCTTATTCATCCAGAAAGCAGGTACTTCCTCTAACAGTCACAACATCTATTTTGGACATTGCTTTCTTCAATGTGTCAGCCACAACAGTTTCAGACTCTATTATCTTTCATACCTTAGAAGCAGCAACAATAACTACCTCAGACACTATTATACTCGTTTCCAAAATCACTAGCACAAGCCTCTGCCCATCCAGAATCATTTGTGGTGCTCCCATCTATTCCAATAGCCAATGACACCAAATCAACTACTCTACCCGCCAAAGAAGCATCGACTGAGATTGCTTCTAGCAGTTTAGCCATGACTGAAATTGCACCTATTACCACAGAGCTGATAGCTCCAGAGGCTGCCATTCCAGCTACATAAAAGTCATGTTCTCTTGAAAACCTCCTATCACAACTTTGAATGAGGTTTCTTGGTTTGGAGATTTCTCTTATATTCCTTTTATTGGTGATTGCACAGGTTTTCAAAATTAATATGAATCAGGTCAGCGATCAGGAGGTGGAAGGCAACTCAGACCATCTCAGAAAGTTCATGAGCGATCTGGAGGTGGAAGGCAACTCAGACCATCTCAGAAAGTTCATGATATGCAATGAGCTGCCCTAGCTTGTTTTTATAACACTTTATTTGGTCTGTATATATATGAATGATAGCTTGTTTTTTTAACAATAATTTTAATATGAAAGTTTTTTTCAACAAAAAGAATCTACTAATAAGGACTTTTTGACCACTTATCGTTCGGTCCCAACAAGTTCATATCTAGTAGACAAGTTAAATAATTTCTTTTTTGCGTTGAATTCTTTGATGGGCCTATAAGCCGATCACTACATCTAGTAATGTAATGGGTCTCACTAACAGCGTTAAAATAATGATATTCCAGCGAACTATCTATACTATTACTAGAGTGATTTTTCCACGGATATAAATATTTATAAAAATAAATAAATTATAATAATTGATTGCTATTTATTTTTAATATTAAATTAATTTATAATTTGTATGCATTATTTCTATTAATAATATTATATTACTTTAATTATATATATGATTTTTATATATCTTATATCTAATTGTTTTTTTTTGTTTTTATAGTTGATTTAGTTATAATTTGGGTAAATTGAATTGCATTTCTGAATTCAACTGTAGTAGTTTTTTATTCTATATATTAAAGTTTTGATTAATTTCTTATTTTCATTTAGGTGGTTGTTGTCTTAGATATGTAAATATATTTTATGAAGGTTACGTATAACTTAAGATATACTGTGCTTAGAATGAAATAAAAAATAAACTAAAGTGTCTGATTCCAAATTACATAAATTAATATAACAACAATATTCTGAAGTCTCATGCATATATATAAATATTACAAAAGAACTAAATTGTAACAATTGGTTAATATTTTACTTTCATTTTTAATATCTTTTGAGCTTTCCTATGATTTATATTTATAAAATAAATTACTATTATTATAAAATTATATATTCTTATCATAGTTAAATCTATGACTTTAGAGATAAGTTGGATAAGTCAATTCGTGTTGTGAGTATGAGTTACATATATTCTTTTAAATTCAAAAGTGAAGTATATTTATTTTATTATAATTAAGTCAAATATATTTAATTTTATTTATCATTTAAATATGCATGTATTTTCGTAATATTTATCAAATTATGTGTTGATGTTTTAAAAAGTATTAGAAAATAAAGCGATGATCAATAGGAAGTTACATGCATAAGTAACCAATACATTTTTGGAAGCTCATGAACACATATCTATATTTACAATAATTAAAATATTTTATAAATTATATAATAACTTTATGCCTTTGATTTATTGAATAAAAACTAAAATTTATTTTAAATAATCTTAAAAATGAGAATTCGGATTTGCTTTGTTATTTTGATCATGGTTCTATTAAGTTCCACAAACATAAAAATATAAGATTTAAAAGCAAATTTAATATTAAGAAAATAAATAACTTTAATAATGAGAAAATTAATATATCTACCTGGTTAAACTATTTTGTAACTATTTGATCAAACGATGTTTAAAAATTTTTTTTTTTTAGTTTTCTTAAAAATAAGCAGCAAACAAAATTGTGATTGTATTTGAAAATAAAATTATATAAGTAAAATATAATTTATCGATATTTTTTGCTGTAATTGAAATATATTATAGTCAACAAAATATATGAAAAATAAATAAAAGACTTCAATAATACTAAATATAAACTATTTTTAGTCAATTAAACATACATCAGTTCATGTTACTTACTTATTTTATGTAATTATCTAAGAAGAAAGATAGATATATACAAATATTTCTATTACTTTGAATTTTTTGTATTGGTTAAAATTATGTTTTAAAAGAAATAATATTTATTTGTCTAATATCAAGACTATATGTATAAATTGTTTTTAATGGAATCACATTATATACAAATTTAAATTTTTCATCTAAGAAAATATAGATATAAAGGAAGTATTTTATTACTTAAAAAGTATATCTTATGTTATCTAAAAATATTTTTAAAATGTAATATTACTATTTTGAGAACTTTTTTTTTTTTATGAAATCAGAAAATACATACAAATATTTTTCGTTTTTCCAATTCGTTTTTTTTACTTTATAAAATATTTCATTTTTATTATATGTATATAATATTTTAATTCATTAAGAGTATCATTGTAATCAACTATCGTGAGAATTAATATGAGAGCGATACGTAAGAAAATGACTTCTCAAATAATATTGTAGAGATGAGAAGGATTTTTAAAAAAAATCTACTTTTGCAAAGTTGTTGGATCTTTTCACTAAATTTTTTTTTTTTTTTTGGTCTTACCTTTATTTTCTCTAACTATACAACATTATTATTAATCTATAAGATTCTCCTAAGTTTTTTATAAGACGTAATAAAATAGTAACTAACAACTAATCATAGACGGTTAATAGGCCCGTTAATACGTATCAAAGTCCATGAGGCTTAGACGTCACGTTGCTGCTGTGCGACTTACACCTTTTAAAAAAAAATGTTAATATTTATTCAACAAAACATCTACAATTTTTGGTATCTTTTGTGCATTTTAAAATTTTAATTACATGAAAAAATCAAAGTGTGACAATTTTTTTACAACATATGCCGCTTTTATTTTTATATCTAACAGTATTTATTATCTTCAACCGTATTACTATAAATTTGTCTAAGCCATAAATATTCCAATATTTATTTAACAATTATTTTGAAATCTCCAAAAATAACTATAATATTAATATGATTAACTAAATTTTGATAGACTTTTTTTTTATTAACACTTTCTACGTTACGTATGTCTCTAAAGTGGGTGAGAGTCCTTGAAATCTTAAGAAACCAAAAATTCTAATTCAAAAATAAAGATTAATTTTTGTCAGTAAACTTAAAACCAAAAACCTAAGCATCTAACTGAAAATAACACTTTGAATTAATACATTCTCATTTTTAAATATTTAAGTTACAAATTCTCATAGTAGCTGATGTATCCTTTATCCTACTATATAAAAGGAGCTAAATCCTAGCTTTTCTAGAGGTGCCACATGGGCAAAATAATCTCCACCTATCAAACTGCCATGTCACTAGCGGATTGGACTTCAAATTAAAATTGCAATAAAAGATTTGGGCTTCGTTGTCGCTTACAAAAATCTCGGTTTGTCTACGATTTGCCGGTGGGCCAAGTAAAGAAAAATCTCGCAGCCCAGCCCATTAACCCAAATCGCCGTCTTGGTAAAACTATTTCCTTCGGACAATTACTTATTTCAACTGTCAAACTATTTTCTTTTGAATTTTCTATTTTTTCAGACAATTTATTATTTCTGCTGTTTTCCTTAACAATGTGTGAACCGGTTAAGTTCCCTTTCATCTTAAAATTGTCCGCCCAAGATAACACAACCCTCTCATTTTACACACAGTCACTATAAATTTCTAAAAAAAACCTAAATTCTACTATCAAACCCACCCAACAAATTTACAACTACCAGTTCCAATTACTCATGCTTCAACCTCATTCAAATAATTATGGGCCGGCCTACTTTAATTTTTAAATAACCATGTCAATAATTTAAAAAAAAAACAAACAAACCATAACTATGTTCACTTCAAAAGAAATATGAAATTAATAAAAAAAATGGGCAATACAAAATAATTCTCATTCTTATATGTGCATAACATGCAGCAGAAGATCAAAACAATTGGGACGACACCCTCGGACCGCATCCAATAATCGTTATGATCATTAGGATGTGGCCCATCACAAATCACAAAAATAAAAATGCTTTTCTAGGAACAACTTTTATTTGTCTTGACATCCAGGTTTGTCTTAAAAATACTTACTTTTAATTATTCCAACTACATTTCAAATGATGGCTTTTAACCACTAAACATGAACAAATAATGGAAGGGAGGGTGTCTATTTCTACGTCTGACACAATCTACCAACGCTTCGAGGAAGGAAAAATTTATCACATTAGATATTTTAATCTTCTTCTCAATAACCAACAGTACATGCTCACCGTTCAACCATACATAATCAATATCAATGAGACAACAATTATTACACTGATTCAAGAAAACATTCCACCGATCCCTTCATACATATTCCGGCCCCAACATTACCACCAGTTGATCAGCTTAGCAAATGCAACCAACTTCCTCCCAAGTAAAAAAAAAACCAATAACTCTCTCACATACAAATAAATACTACATTTTTGTCCCTAAAACCAAATTATTCCTACAGATGTTGTTGGCCGCATATGCCTCATCCAAGGAAGTGATTTATATAACCACTACACAGATTCAAAAATCATCATTGGATTGCGTTTAGACAGGTACTAACTTTTTATTAAATAACAATTGGTTTACAACTAAACAAAATATAATACAATAATTATTTATAGATTGAAATTGGTACGTCTAACTTTATGGGACAAGGAGGCGTCTAATTTCAGGGAGTTAAATCGCATATATACCAGGAAAAACCAAATTGTAATCATCACAAGTATCATTCCACGGTTACATGAAGGTAATAAACTAAACATAAAGTTTATGTCAAAATAAATGCTTACAAATATTTGACTTTTTCAGGACAACTATCACTCACAACCACACCTGGATCGTGTTTCTACTTTGACAACGATATTAGTATCATACAGCGCTTCCAAAAGAGGAATAAACTGCTATCCTAAGCCTCATAGCAAACGACACCAGCCAACTTTTAAAAAATTTACGTTACCGCTTCCTACGTCAATTAAATAGACACACTCAAATACTATTTTCTCTTACGAATATTGAATTCCTTAAAACAATTTATTATTCAAACTTACTGTTGTTTTTTTTTAAAAAAAATGATCACCTCTTCCAACGTCTTCGCATTATAAAATAAACAAAATATAACTTACCCTTTCAGAAACTTCAAAACTCCCAATTTTAATTGAACTGGACTTTTATTAAACATATAATCTGCGCAAAGCGCGGATACCGACTCTAGTGTCTTTAGTATCCAAATATTAGAAACTCTTAGATGAATATAAATTGATGATACCATGTGGTCTGAGTTGGTTTAGTTCAAATATCTATAAAATACTTTTAATTTTTGGATACGTAGCAGGTTTGGATATCGGAAAATCGGAAAATATTTAAAACCCGAACAAATATCCAAAATCTAGAAAATTCTATAAAATTTAAATATCTGAAAAGCCCCTAAATTTTACTCCAAATCTAACCATATGAACCAAAAATACCCAATAATTTATTCAAATATTTGAAATATATCTTAAAATTTTGAAATTTATTTGAAACTCGAAACTCTAACGGAAAATTAAGATCTTGAAATTTAAAAGAATATTTATGATACCAAAAACATATATGAACTAACCAAATTTACCTAATACACACAAAATATCTCAGGTATTTTGAGTGTACTAATCGAGTCTCGGTATAATTCTGACCCGAACCGAGATCCACATGTCAAAAAATATCCAATAGATACTTTGCGCTGGATCGAAACCCAAATCAAATCTATATTTTTGGATTGGTTTTGGTCCATGTTCTAAAATACGGGCGCGTAGCCGCTTTTACGTCCGCGTTTACGTGACACGGGTGTGGGCCGTGGCGAATAAGACCGACTCGTCTCCATTACACGGCTGTCCGATTTAAGCCCGAGTGGAGCGTGAAAATGTATTAAACGGCCGTTTAATAAGTAAAACGTTGGGTCCAAAAACTTTTTCTTACGCGGATTAATACGTTTTTGGGCCAAAATTGTTTCGGCCCATTCCATTAAAAATCTTAATTGTCCCAGTAACATATATTTGGATTATGTAGAAACTGAAACCTGAACTTTATTGTCTTTACTCAACTGAAGCTTACGGTTGGTTGGGCATTATACTTGTTATCAGTCTTCTTTGTGGATTGGCAAGGCTTTATAGTGGCTAAAGTTTACTGTCTTGCCTATGAAAAAAGAAACAACAATGATGATATATGATCTAGTTTGATATTTGATGAATCTTTACATATTTTAAACTTATACCTTACTAAAAACTAGTCTCCGCGTACTCCCCGAATTTATCATAATTTTCAAGTAACTCGATAGGTCCGGAGTTGCCGTACGGATAGCGTCTAGCGCGATTCCGAACATGGGTTTTGGTTGATTTTATTGGATCCGGATACAAAATCTCAAACAAGCTACTTCATAAATTATATAAATTTTAAACAAATTCCCTGCTTCACTTTATAATTTAATAATATATAATCTTAAAATACTAATTTATATCAATTTTGTTTTTTGAACAACTTCAAATTTTTTTATAATCCAAAAAATTAAATCGCGGATCAAAATCTAGTGTTTATATTACGAAGAAAGTTAAATTTGTAAAAGAAAAAAAATACTTTATTAAAACAAATTACTAAATCGTTTAAAGCTCCAAAATCTTGCATCTCACAAAACTGGTTTCCACAATTTTCTTCTAGTTATCACCCACCACTCCGTGTAAACGTAAACCAGAATTGTTCATCATCTTGGTACTTACTGTATCGATTTTTCTGATTAAACAACTTATGTATGAGACATTAAACCCTAGGGAGAAATCTACTAGAATGAAAACAGAGTACTTCGTATAATGAAAAACGTAAAGAGATCATTAACAGAGACGTCAGAGGATCGTTTTCATTTTTGTTTATCTCCATCAGACAAAAACTACTTACAACTAGAGAGAAGAGACATATGTCAGAAGGAAAGAAGTAGAAGAAAATGATGAGTGGTCTGATGGTACAACATTGTTGAGGTGGACTCTTGCCAATCTCAGCATTCACATCTCTTTGCTAATGTTTTCTTCACCCCTCTCACAATCTTACCGAACCATATCAAGTTCATGATACCTAGTGCAGCGGGTACCCCAAACACCAGAGCGTATCCGAAGATGTGCATCCTCATGACCTATACCCCAAAACAAAGTGGATCCAATCAGATTAAACAAGCAAAGTAAACCTGGAAATTTGACAGCATTGTGATGTGTCAGGTAGTGAAGTGACAGCCGAGAATGGGATTATGAGTACTACCTGGTTGTAGTGGAGATACACATGATAAAACATGTATATGAATAGTAGAATTCTAGCAACCTGACAAGAGAAAGTGTTTAAGACTGATAAGTAGACACCAAATTGCTGTGCATCAAAATGAGTCCAGTGTTGATTATTTCTTATAATGTACCAGCCAAGCCAAGAAGATGAAAACGCCATTCACAACATATGCCATTGACTTCTTCATACCAGCTGTGTCCAGGTACCATCTCAAGTTGATCTCTGGGGTAGTAATCTCGGAAATGAGGACCATGTAGGTATACAACTGCCCTTCCCCGGAAAACAAGGAGTAGGCCACTGCTACCCCAGATAGGGAGTGATGCACAATCTGAAATCAAATGCAAATTCTCTCTATCTTAGTTTTATAGATTCATAATAAAGTGTTTTGGTTGAGAACAATTTACTTACATACTCAAGTCCACCCAAAGCAGGATATTTCCAGAAGATCATCCCAAGATCAGCAATAAAGTAACCAATAGATAACTGCAAATCATATCTATGTCAATTCTTGTCTCAAAGAGTGAAGATAAGTTGAAAAATGATGATTACCCCTAAACCAAGAGAGGAAAGACGTGAGCTCCGGAAAACAACAAGATCATTATGCCACCTATCGGAAAAGAGATCGGAGCAGAAGACAAAGTAGAGAGACAGAGCAGAGATAAAAAGGGCATGAACTGTTGAGATACCACTGCCAAAATACAAGGAGACAACATCAACAACCGACAAATTGAAAGAGTAAAGAATGTGGATCAACAAGAAAGACAAACCGGTTGTTCCATTCGATTCTCTGAATTTTGGTGAGGATGATATAGGTCTTGGAATGGGAGTTGCTGATAAAGTGACAAAGATCATAGACCTGCCAAGAGAAGAAGAATCACACAAAGGATCTAGCTTTGTCCTATATAGAGAAAAAGGGAAAGTATAATACCACTTTGCAAAGGAAAATGCCGGTTAGAACAGAAGTGTAGGGAATGAAGGGATCAGCCAAGAGATAGCTATTAACCAAATGCTGTGCTTGATGATGATAAGACTTGATCGTTTGCAAAGAAGGCGACGACATTGCAGAGAGCGAGAATCAACAACTCTGCATTAAAGAGATTAAAATCTTCAATATTACTTTGATCAACGATATATGAACCCTAATCTATGATAAACCCCCAACAAGGCTCGCAATCTAAGAAGAACATCATCATCATCTTGTATGAAACCTAATCTCAAATCTTCAAACTAAACAAAATGCAGATTCAAATTGGGCAATACCTACCTAGACGGGGACGATCCTAGACAATGATTAAAATCAGCGAAACTCGGATTCGATCCAAGTCAAATCAGATTCAGGAATCGCCAAGTAAACCTCTCTCTTCTAGGGGGGAACAATCTGAATTAAAATCTCTGGGAGAAATGGACGCAAAGAAAGGAGTTTAGAAACGGCGAGAAAAGTGAGAGTGAGAGAAAGGAAGGGTGAATGAGAAGTAGCATCAATGAAGGCTTTAGCTTTAATCAACGTGATTGTGAAGGAGGAGGAGGAGGAGGAGACGACACAGGAAACACTCCTTCCTTCTCAACAAAAATTATTATATGAGTATTAAATAATAATAAAAAAAAAAACTACAGCTGGTGCACGATAACAAAAGAAACAAAAAACAACAACAATTATGTGCCCGAAACAGAGAGAGGGAAGTTTAAGCATATAGCACGACCAAAAATTATAATTAAGTCCATGCACATTACAATTCAATGGTTACTATATAGCCTTTCATTAATTCCATATTATCCCTACATCCAGACATGTTTAGGATTTTTTTTTCTTGTCATTTCTTACAATCATGTTTTTCCTTGCATTTTAAATAGCTTTTCGTTTTTTTTAGTTAATACAATTATTTAGTTTTGTATTTTGCATATTAAAAACTTGGTTTTTTTCTACATTTACCATGTTTTAATAATTTTAAAACAGACATATATTTTTATAAATTTTATTTAGATTACATAAACTAAGTTTTTAATCTATAATATATCGTTTATTTTTAATAGTATAGTTTAATTTCTTCTTCAAATTAGATATTACTTTGGTGTGTTTTATTTTATTTGGTAAATATATAATATAACTCTCTTTCTCTATACTATTATTTTTGAAGTGATTTTTCGCTTTCGAGATTTCACATTAAAAATTAAAGTGGTTAATATCGTTTATACCCTTAATGAATAAAATATATAAATTAGCAACAAAATAAAAATGAATGTAACATTTTAGATTAGATAAATGATTGAAATTAATAACTCGTCCATGGATGAAAACTTCTACGTTTGTTTGCGTTGCCATGTCCTTTGTTTCTGTCAGAGTTTCATTTATCTACAAGGATTTGGAAATAAAAAACGAGAGTAGAAGTTGAATAAACGGTTATTGATCTCATTTAGTAATTGATAATCATTAGATAATTTATAATTGGTTATTCTCTTTTTCCTTTTTAAATGTGTTTTGTAAAAAACTCATCCACTATTATCAATGATTAGGAAATATCTATACTATTATTTGCGAAGTAATTTTCCTCATTCGAGATTTCACGTTAAAAGTTAGAATGATTAATATTGTTTATATCTTTAATGAATAAAATATATAAATTAGCAACAAAATAAAAATAATTCAGACGGGAAAAAAAAATATTACACTAATTAACCAAAAAACAACTATGTAAAAAAGTGGCAATTAAATATTTATTTTAAAATTAAAAGGCTAGAATTGGGCATTTAATTTGATACTTCCAAAAATGTATGTTTATAAATATATTTACCTTTTTGGGGTAAAATGCTAAGACAGATGAAAAATTTGTCAAACTTATGTTAATGGGTGAGAAAAACAAAATTTGTCAAACATAAATGAAAGTAATAATGTATGTAACTGGTAAAATGACATGAACCAGACACTAACGAACCGAATGAAAATAAAATAAGCATAAAAATATTATTATACATAATTCGATTCGTGTGAATCACTTCGACTACCATGTCTTTTTCATTTTCTTGGTGCATCTTTCTTGAAAAGATTTGGTTCCATATTTTTCTATATAATATACGAAGATAGGAAGCTTATAAGTTATAACAAAATAAAGAAAAGCTGGTATTGGTATGTTATTAGATAATAAACTGAATTACACCCAAAAAAATGATTTTCGTTATATATATATATATATATATATATATATATATATATATATATATATATATATATATATACATATATACATATATATATTTTTTGGCAACGATTTTCGTTAGAGACAATGTGTTGAATACCTCCAATTAAGGTCGTAGCTAAATGCCCATAATTATGGATAATCCAAAAATGAGTAATATTTTACACTGTGCTGATGAAAATAACCTTATGCTTTATCGAAAACAAGTAACTCTAGATCTATCAGCTAAATATTTACATAGCAGGTAACAATCTACATACCAACTAACATATCAACTAATAATTTTAGTATCAACTAACAATCTATGTATCAAACAAATATATCGACTAACAAATCATATATCAATTAATGAAACTATTAACAATTAATTAGTTATCTATCAAATAGCTCAGAATCTATTTGTAACAGCTAACACTCCATGTATCGATTAAGAATTCATTAAAATCTAAATAATAGCAGGTAATTAATAAAATATCTACTAACGTATATATTATCTAAAAATTGATTGTGAGTCGAAATTGGAAACATTGGAATTGGGGTGAGATAATAAGATTAGCATTATGGGTGCTAAAAAGAATCAAAATATAAAAAAAAAAAATTTGTGTTGAATTAGAAGATGATTTAAAGAATCTGTACGAGAAATAAAGTGATAAGAACACATAAAAGAAAAAAAAATAGAAATAAAAGTATTATAATCATAAAAAATATTAAAAAGAAACAAGAGTATATGACAAATTATATGGACTTCTAGATTATCCACACCAATTTCTCTTTTCGTTATATAGCGAGTGAAAAACGGCATGTGACACTTCTTATAACATACAAAAAAGCATATGACGAATCTTACTGAAAATATAACATGTTTTTTTTTGAAAAAGGGCATGAAGTATAAGACCATGTCCAACGGTGGATTTCACCCGGTCCATAAGAGAAATCCTTAAGCATAATTGTAATTAAATACTATTATTAGCGTTAAATCGACGAAGGATTGGTCCGTCGCAGCGGACTTAAGGATTCAATCCTTAGCCACGCGTCACGTGGTGAGTGGATCGAATTTGTGTTTGGTTTGTGTAGGGTCGAAAAAAAAAATCATTCTCGAGCCAAACCGAAAAAAAAAAACTCCTCTTCGACATAAGGCGATTTCGAGACGATTCTGCTCGATCTCTCATCCTCAGCTCGTGTAAGGTAAATCAAAGCTTTAACTCGTAGATTTATCGATTATAGATCACTCTCCATCTTGTTTGTTCTGTATTAAGGGTTTGGTTCTCGGATTCCGACAGATTTGAGAAAATTTTCAAATTAGGGTTTCATAAATATTTGGGGCAAAATCGATTTACGGATTCTTTGGGGGTTTAGATAGGGTTTCCAAACGTTTATGGTTTGTATCGGTCTCGGATCTCCTCTCTTGTTGATTACAGAGAGCTGCTCTTTAACGATTTTGGGGACCGTGTTGCTCAGCTCTTACATGTCAAATCTATTGTTCCTTTTCCGCTTAATGAGAATCAAGATTTTTAGCAAGAGGTCCTTATTGTCAACACTCATCTCTTGTTCCCACATGATTCTCGTTCATGTGCTTTTGATTATTTAACATTGATTGCTGTTGTTCTTTAACATACGTAATTGATTAACGTTGTTCTTACTCGTTATTTGCTGTTGATTTTATTGGTCCTTAACATAAGTGTTTACTTGTTTTGGTTGCAGATAAACGATAATGGGACGATACAGTTACAGCCAGCCTTCTTCCTCCTCACACTCTCCAGACTTAACCTCCCTCCTTGAAGCCGAATGTGAGATGTACGCGGCTGAAGCTGAGATTACTCGGTGGAATGCAGAAGCCAGTGACTGGGAACCATCAGCAGAGGGTGATGATGGCATCCCAAGGACATGCTACTGTGGTTCAGAGCCAGTTCACGGATACTCCCAAACGCCAAAAGATCCATACCGACGTTACATAACGTGCTCCAATGCCGATGATAGAGACTGCCACGTCTGGAAATGGTGGGACGTGGCGGTGGAGGAGGAGCTGAGAGAGTTTCAGAGGGAGCTTAATGCGGTTAAGGGTGAAGCGAATCAACGTGAGCAGAAGTTACTCCGTCTTGAGAAGCAAGTTTCCGAGTTCACAAAGAAGAAATCAGGAGCTAAGCTAATGGTCTTCAGCTTAGTGTTAGGGTTGGTGTTGCTTATTGTGCTAGGTGAGTTACTTCCTTTTATTTTTTCATCTCTCATATGTATTATAAATATTGAAAGTGTGTGAAAGTTGATTGTTTACTCATTTATTTTTCAGGAATACTTGGAAAGGATTCAGAGGATTGGGGCGTACGTGCTTTGTTTCTTTAACGAGGTAATTATATTATTAGTAGTTGTAGTAATTTAGTTTCGAAACCGGAAGGAAAATTAAATGTGCTTTTAGGTTTTGATTTGCTTGGAAAGAAAGTAGTTGTAGTTATTTAGATTCGAAACCGGAAGGAAAGAAAGTGGTTGTAGTAATTTAGGTTTGATTTGATGTGCTTTTAATTAGTCGAGTAGTTAATGAACTCATTTGCTTTCCACCTTCTCAACTGCTCTGATCTGATTGCTATTAATCGAGTAGAAGGCTTACTTAAGCCCTCTGTGTCACTAGTAGAGTGTCACAGAGAAACAATTAAAACAATGGCTAATGGAAAAAATTTTAGTAATCTTCTCTTTAGTCAAATTCCAGTTGACCTTGATTCACCTGAACCTTTTTGGTTCGGTAGTCAAGGTCCTGATGACTCTCCTTTCATGAGTGCTCCCGACGTTCCTGCTAAGTCTCCTGTGAGCTCTTCTCCGGACGTTCGGGCAAAGTCTGGTGTGAATCCAAATGCCTCATGTCCTGAGAGGAGAAAATGGACTCCCAGAGATGATAAAATCCTTATTGGTGCTTGGCTAAACACCAGTAAGGACCCTGTGATGAGCAACGAGCAGAAGTCCACTTCTTTCTGGAAGCGTATAGTAGAGTACTACAACGCAAGTCCTCTCCTCGCTGGGACAGTACCGAGAGAGATCACCTCTTGCAAGCAGAGGTGGTCTAGGATTAACGGCGATGTATCCAAGTTCTGTGGCTGCTACGATGCGGCTCTGAGGGAGCAGAGAAGTGGGCAAAACGATGATGATGTGATGAAAACCGCCTTGGACATTTTCTTCAACACGGTCGGCTACAAGTTCGCCATGGATCACTGCTGGAGGGAGCTGAGATACGACCAGAAATGGTGCTCCCACTATCCTGCTAAGGACGCTGGAAAGGAGAAGCGCAAACAAGCTGTGGAGGTGGATACAGAAGTGGCCGAAGGTGTCGATCCAGAAGTTAGACCTCGCGGGGTTAAAGCGGCCAAAGCTAGTACCAAGAAGAAGAAGAGTGGCAGGGAGGAGGAGTTGTCGAGGCTACATGGGGTTTTAGAAATTAAAGAGAAACTGTCTAAACAAAAGCTTCTTGATCGTTTACTAGCTAAGAAAGAACCTCTCTCAGATATGGAAAACAGTCTCATGCTCAAACTAATGTCCGAAATGATATGATCTATTTTCAATCTTGCTTTTGAGGTAGAACTGTTTGTGTACTGATTGTTTTTTAATGGTTATGACACGGTACTAACTCTTGTCACTCTGTTTTGACAGGTTCGCATGTGGGAAGGAGTCACGGGTCTTTATCTGATGGAGTAGGAATCACGGGTGATGGAGTAGGATTCACGGGTGATGGAGTAGGAATCACGGGTGTAGTTGTATGAGTCACGGGTCACTCTCTCTAGCATATGTATTATAAGTAGTAGTTGTAGTCTTTGCAGTGTAGTCTCATTGTTTTCCTCTTGAGAGTCAAGTTCATGTTTTCAGAGAGTTTCTAAAGTACTCTCATTGTTTTCCTCGGATCATATGTAACATTTCACGGATCATATGTAAGCTTCACTTTGTATCAAAACTTATGTAACATTATATTCTTCTTTGTATCAAAACTTATGTAACATTATCTTCTTCTTTGCTTACATAATCTTGTTTACATAATCTTCTCTTTGTATCAAAACCGCTGCACATAATCTTGTTTACATAATCTTGTTTACATAATCGGCTGATAGAATATAACTGTTAATAATCATGCTAACATAATTTTGTAAACAATCTTGTTAGTAATCTTGTTATTAATCTTGTTTACATATCTCTTTGATCCATCTTTGTTAATAATCTTGTTATTAATCTTGTTTTAGATATGCACATTTGATTCCTCTTTCAACATTCCACGTGAAGGTTACATCGTACAATACAGTGAGACACTTGTTCTTTTGGTGCTGAGATCTTCATCGTCAAACCGGTTAGTAAAATCACAAACGGTTTGTAAAATCACAAACCATCAAATTTTTTTTTTTTTTGTAATATGACTAGTATTTTAAATAACAGCTCAAAACTAAAGTTCTATAATAATCGTAATATGACTATTTAAAAAAAAAAATGTGCATATCTAAAACAAAATAAAATTTTATTTATCTTTAAAGTTCAATAATATTCCTAATATGAGAATGTTCAAAATTAAAGTTTTATAATATTGTTAATATGATAAACTTTATTTTAAAAAGTTCAGAATTAAAGTTCAATAATATTCCTAATATGAGAAGGTTCAAAATTAAAGTTTTATAATATTGTTAATATGATAAAAATTTGTTGATGAAAGGTTCAAACTTAAAGTTTTATAATATTGTAAATATGATAAACTCTATTTAAAAAAGTTCAAAATTAAAGTTTTCTATGATTAACATATTAGGACTTCTTAAAATGTCAACATCTTCATCCGATGGTCTAGACGAAAGAATAGACGAACTTGTTGATGAAATAGTTGAAGATTACTACAACGACATAGTGGAGGACCAACCCGATGATGAGGCGAACCGTGCTTATATTGAACGAGACCGTGAAGGAGGAGATGATCAGTTATGGAATGACTACTTCAGTGAAGACCCGACATACTCGGCACAAATATTTAGAAGACGTTTCCGCATGAACAAGAATTTATTCCTGCGTATTGTCAGAGCCCTCAAGCAGAACTTTATATTCTTTCAGCAGAGAAAAGATGCAACCGGTAGGTGGGGTCTATCATCACTTCAAAAGTGTACGGCGGCGATTCGTCTGCTTGCTTATGGTACAGCGGCTGACTCGGTTGACGAATATCTCCGACTTGCGGACACTACAGCACACTCTTGTTTACATCATTTCACTGACGCAGTTATACACTTATTTGGTAATGAGTATCTACGACGACCCACAAAGGAGGATCTTCAACGACTACTCTATATTGGAGAGCAACGCGGTTTTCCAGGGATGGTCGGGAGCATTGACTGTATGCATTGGGAGTGGAAAAACTGCCCAACCGCTTGGAAAGGACAATACACACGTGGATCCGGAAAACCGACGATTGTTTTAGAGGCTGTAGCTTCACAAGATCTTTGGATATGGCACGCTTTCTTCGGTCTTCCAGGTACCTTAAACGATATTAATGTCCTCGATCGGTCTCCGGTTTTTGACGATATCTTAGAAGGTCGAGCTCCGAGGGTAAGGTACATGGTCAACGGACACATGTATAAGTTGGCATACTATCTCACGGACGGTATATATCCAAAGTGGTCAACATTTATCCAATCTATCACACTCCCTCAATGTCCCAAACAAGCGTCATTTGCTAAATGGCAAGAAGCAGCCCGAAAAGATGTCGAGCGGGCATTTGGAGTATTGCAAGCTCGGTTTGCGATAGTGAAAAACCCGGTTCGTACATTGGACAGAGAGAAGATAGGGAAGATTATGAGAGCATGTATCATACTACACAATATGATAGTTGAAGATGAACGAGATGGTTATACAAACCGGGTTAATATTTCAGATTTTCAAGAAGGAGAATCTTCGAGAACCTCGGAGGTCCTAAACGAAATTCCTACATTGTTCAATGATACATTTCCCGACCGCAATGATCTTCGTGATAGGCAAACTCATGATCGATTGAAGAATGATTTGATCGAAAACATTTGGAATAAATTTGGTAATCAAGATTAATAATTAGTTCTCTTTGGAATATTATTAAATCATTGTATCTTTTTTTTTAATAATGCAATTAATAAAATTTCAATTTTAATTTTTTTAAAAAAATAATATTATTTTATTCCTAAGGACTCATTTTTCAGGATCACCATTGGACGAGTATTTTAGATCCGAATCCTTAACTAATGAAAAAAAAAAAAAAAAAATTTATGCTTAAAATATTGTTAAGGACTCAAGTGGGAGTATCACCATTGGATATGGTCTAACATGTTAAGAAGAATAAAAAGTTAGTGTACACTGATGATGGGATTTGGATGTAGTAAATGACATTTGCGCAAAGCAACAAACCAACCAATCAATGAGATTCTTTTTAGCCCCATTCTAAATTTTCAGTAATAAAACTTATGGGATAGTCCAAAACCACCATCAATCATGTATATGAAGTCAACATCTACCTCATGGTTCATGGTCCCATGGAATATCAGAAAAAACAGAGCCCATAACTGAATAAAATCTATGGCAAATGTGTTATTTTGTGTGCATGTCTCTCATAGACTCATCCTCAATGTGATAAGACATTGCATGATCAAACGAATGATCATAACCACAAGCAAATTCTAGCAGAAGTTGCAATTTAGAAAATGCAGAAAGCCAATCAGTATTCAGACACAAACAAACATGCAACAGCCTTCGTCCATCTCCCAGACTCTAAAGCTTAAGCAAAACTCATAAACAGAAATGCGAGGGATGATTGCACAATATGAACTAATTACGAAACTCAGATTCTTGATTATAATAAAACACCATGACATAAGTAGTGTCCGCTCAAAAGAGTAATACAATACCAAACACAAAGTGCTTTCAACACAACGACCGAAACAAAGAGAAAGAAAAGAAACACACTGCAAGAAACGAAAAAAACCCAATTAGATTCACGCACAAACTCCTTGAGATAAAAGGAGTAAAACTGCGTTATTGGGACTATTCCGATATATTCAATAATAGCAATTTTAAAGTTCAGCTTAGGGACCCAAAACACAAATATATAACCCAAACCTTTTGTTCACACGAAGAACATGACGTTCTCCAGCTCTTTGTGCAGCTTGAAAATCGCGTTGTCGTCCACAGTCAGAGAAGAGAACGAAGAAGCAAGTGAGGAAGAAGACGCTCCCCGTGGCTGCTGCCTAATGTTCTTCTCTCTTGAACTCGCCTCGTGGTACATCCTTCCTCTATACGCGACCATGTCAGCATAATAAACCGGAGGAACGAGAGACACAGGTTTGGTGCAACGAGTAAAAGTAAAGCACATCTCGAAGATGAGCTTCTGAACCTGATCGGAAGTGAATCCAAGTTCATCCCACAGAGTATAGTAATGCGTCGGCTTGCTCGTCCCAATGCCTCCATGGTGACTGCAAAGGTAGAAATCATACTCAAAGGGGTGAATCACTTTAGTATCAACCACCGTACCCGAAGGCACGTTTCCCTTGTCGCTCCCATCATTGTCTGTAGCAGGGAAGAAACGAGTCTGGTGACGTTTCTGCGCCACGATAACAGTTATCTTCGGATTGTAACCATTCTTCTCAAAAGTGAGCTTCACGTCAAGCAGCTCCACATTGAGAACCATATCGAACTGACCATCACTGACACCATCACGGAAGATCACAATCTTGTTAGGCCGTTTCCCAGTGGACTGAACATGAGCTTTAACAAGCTCCAAGCACGTTTCACCAAATCCTTGTATCTCCTCTTTCCGGTGCGGCTGGGCAATGACCCTAGCTGCGTAACGGTTAGCTTCAGGCCAGTTTAGTGTACCCACTACAGCAACGATGGACGGGCTCATCTTGTCGCGAGAAGCTGGATGGTTGACGTCAGCGCCGATGAACATGACCTGATCATCTTTTCTGAAGAAAGAGAAAGTATCCATCAGCTCAACGTTGCTTCCACCCACCTTTGCATTGATCTTGAGCGCAAGGTTTGCCCGGTACTGATCACCTCCTTTAGTCGCCGAACCGGTTAAGAAACACTGAGTCACCAGACCAAGTTTGGTCTCAGCTATCCATTTCAGAGTCTTGTACCCATCGACTCTCCCAGTCATTGCACAGAGAATAAGAGTCGGACGAGCACCACCATGGTTACGATGAGCCTCTTCAATCACGCTTCGAAGCAGCTCCTCGAGAGCATTAGCATTAGAAAGCGTATCCATTCTCGACGATTTGTAAACGATGGGAGGCTCCAGCTGCATCCCAAGCGTCCAGCAACGGTTGATAAGGTTGTTCACAAAGTCATTAGGCATCTTGTTGAACCTCTCAGACGCAGTGAAGTCAAGCACAGCCCAGTGTTTGACTACCGAACCCCTCGTGACTCCTTTCCTCATGAGGTTCCACTGATTGTTCTGCCTCGGGTTAGGTTCCTCCCGGAGAGCTCTGCCTCTCTCTGCCAACTTCAACGCCGGTGCCTTGAGAACCCGACCTTCTACACGTGTCATGTTTGTGTCAACTTTCATTCCAAAGTTCCCAGTGATTTCTCCACTGCCATAGAAACAAATACATAATCAAATTTATAAAACAAAAATTAGTTAATCTTTAATAAATAGTCTATAGGATATACGCAAAAACTATAGGATATAAACAAGTACACATACCCGCTTGGTCCTTCTTTAGACTTAATCATCTTGAGTATATTATCCTTCCTTTGTCGTGGATTGACAAGTGACAACTTCTTCAACCACAAGGCAGAATTTTTATCCAAGTCGTCCTTTGGATAAATCTGTCCTTCGACCAAAGCGCAGAACTCCATGGGAACAAGATTTTGCCGACCGTTTTTCCCCAAATCCAAGCAAGGGATGTCCTTGTGAACAATGTCTCTTCCGTACTTGATCCTGAAATACTCAACGATGGACGTTCTCCTCGGCGGCTCGTTACCCTCCGGATCTATAATATCGAACTTGATATCCTTTGTGTCTTCTCTACTCAGTCCTACGATAGTGAGCTTCTGCTTGTTCTTTCTATGAGTGACGGTGACTTTCAACCCAGTCAGTTCCTTCTCCACGTTACGTCTAGCATTCCTAAACTGACGCAAATCAGGCCAGTCAAAGTAGAGTTTCAGATACTCGATGACTGACATTGACTTCCGGAACGCCAACACTGAGTAGTCCAAGCACAATGATAAGCCTTGTTGTGTCGGCTTTAGAGTGTGTCTGTACCCTTTGGCAGCTGCAATACCATACCCAAGTTCCTCATCCCGCTCAGTTTCACGAGTGAAGAAGCTTTTACCGACGGTTATCATACACTTGGAAGGGTGCTCCTTCATCACAACATCCATCCCTTGCAAGACATCGCGAGGGTTGAAAGAAGAACCTCCCGACATGTACTCTTTCAAGTCACGGAGCTTAAGCTCATTCACCCGGTTGATGGTGAACGTATAGCTCCGAGCTCTAGTCTCATCCGTTTTAGGGAAGTCCACCTTGAATGACCCGGTAGGCAACTCAGCTGCACTGAAGATGTTCTTCTGACCATCGTATGCTGTCATGGCAAAGGGAAACTCGTGGGGGTTGTCGGTGAACAGCTTGTCCCTGACCATAGATAGCTCGAATCTTGATATCTTCTTGGTGGGGTTCTCTCCTTTTATCTCAACATCGTAATGTCTTATGACAGTTTGGGGATTGATGTTCACTTGGAAATGGTTGACAAGGAGGTTTACACGTCGCACAGCTACAACACCGCCTTTGTCAGGACGTTTCATCGGTTCTTTTCTAGCAGAAGAAGAAGAAACAACTTGAACTTTCTTGTCAGAAGAAGAAGAAGAAGCAACCTGAGATGGCCTTGGATTCGTAATTTCAGAGCCTGTCAGATTAAAAAAAAAGATAAACTCGCTTGAAAAAAATATATTCAAAGAAACATTCCTCAACGGAACAAAAGCTATGGACTGATTCATATAAATATAATGAATCATAACAAGTTCCAATGTGTATCATAATGAATCAGCTAACTCTTGAAATAATAATAATTAAAATTTAGGTTTAATGTGCATACATACCACGAGCCGTTTCAGAAACCGCGACGGTTGACGATGCAGAAGGTGGAACCGCCGCCGTATCAGGAGAAACCTGCAGCTTACGACCCCACGCGCCTCTACCTACGCCTCCTCCCGCAACGGATTGACTCACTTGAGCCTGTGGCGGCTGTTGAACCACATGTGGTCGAGGTTGCTGCTGCAACTGCGTCCCAAGGCCAACTTGACCCGGAGGTGGTCCCCACTGACTCTGGCTTCGGAAATCCTGTTGATCCCCACCACGGCCACCGCCTCGCTCAGAGGCACGACCTCCATAACCACGACCTCGATCTGCGCCGCCGACGCCGAAACCACGACCCCGGTCACCACCGCCGCGGCCATAACTACGGCCTCCACCATCCCCGTCACCGCGACCTCGGCCGCCTCTGCCGCGGCCGTCAGCACGACCTCCTCGGTAACCACCTCTCTCCATTCGATTTGTTGATTGGATCTGATCGGGAAAACACTATCGTACGATAATTAGAGGAAACTTGTCAGATCACTTTTAACTTGTGAAGTAACGAATCAGAGTGTTTAAATAAAAGGAAGAAGACAAAGGTGTGTGAGAGAAGCTTATTAGCGTACAAGAGGAGAAAAGTAAGACTTCGTAACGTTTCTCGAATGTTCCTTGAAATACCCAATAAGTCAGGGTAGTACAACCGTCTTTTAACTTTTGTTTTAAGCAAAAAATAATTTTACAGATAAACACGATTAAATACTGTATTTAAAATTTATTAATATGACTTTTGTAAGATTAATAGTAAGTATTTCTCCCAAAGTACTTTGGAAAGTGTTTGTTGTGTGAGCTCAAAGACAGATTAAGCTAATTACGTTGGAGTTTGAATTACTAAGGAACATGAAAATCTTACTTATCCGCATTTATATTTTGCTTTTAATATTAATCCTTGCCAGCATAGTAAAATATAATCACCATAATAGTGAAAATCAGCTAAGAGCAACATTATTGGGGTTTTTGGATTGGTCCTTTAAGGGGAGGAGACCCATAAAAACACCAAAACCGAGGAGAAAAATCCCTAAATAAGAGGCGTTTTAGTTTGGTCCTTGTAATGTTCGCGGACTCCACTGATATGTGGCGGTCCGCGATTGGTTCGTTTTTAATTTTTTTAATCGGACAAAAAAAAATATTAAAGATTCCTACCGATAATGTTGCTCTAATACCACAATACAAGGACTTTTGAAGGTCTCTCTCTTCTCTCCTCAAAATCTTTGAGAGAAGAGACTGGTTTTTTTTTTACGGTGGCTCGTTCACGTCAAGCCTCTCATCGGCTTACTCCGTCGTTGTCTATGTCTTCATCGACAGACAACTTTTGCCTCCACGTTCTCACCTTCCTCTCTGGAAAATAATGGTTGGCTTTTTTCTCCTCGCCATACTCTGTATTTGGTGTTGACGGCGGTTTCACAAAGTTTTTCTGATTTAGGTTTCGGTCTACGGTTCATATGGCTCAGTCCAATCGACTCTCCTTCCTTTCCACCATAAGTTTCTTTCCTCTCTTCGTCTGAGGCTATTTCATCTTCGAGCTCTTCCTTTATCATTAAAGGTGACTGGATTGCATGCCGGAAAGGTAATAGTTAGTTGATCGATTGATGTTGATTGGTTTCTTTCCGAATCATAGGTGTAATGGGTGACATGGATTCAGTGAAGACTGTTCGGGTTGGGCAGTTCTTCTCCATTAAAACTCCGCTATCGGTGAAGGTTCATCTTGCCACTTTTTTTCGCCGGCAGAAGCATGTTTGCCGTCATCTTGACGCGTGTTCATTGGTTGTTGGGCAACCAGACATGTGGTTGACTATGTCGACTTGCTTCCACTACGGTTTTCTTATATTGGGCTGAAGGCCCAAAGAATTTTGTATAGTTGACCCGTTATTTAGGCATTTTGCTTTGTTTTTATTGTGTTGGATTTTGTCGTTAGTTGGATCTTTGTCCCATTAATAAATTTCAGTTGAAAGAAAAAAAACTAGTAACACAACAACATAGTACATCCAATATGAATCTTCGATTCATGTGTGTTAGTAAAAACATACACTTTGTAAATGAAAACTATAAACTAACACTATCTTTAGAGGTGGGCACAAACCGAAAACTTGGTATTTTGGTATACTTGTTACTCAGTTTGATTTGTATGAATAGTAAAATTTTGGATTCGTATTTGGTTTCTTAAAAACAAGTATTTGCAGTTTCAAGTATTTACTAAAAATGACAGATTTACAAGTTACTTGTCTTGTTTATTACATATTACTTGTAAATTGCTTGCAAGTTACTTGATAACTAGGTGATTCTTCCGTGTTAATGCACGAGTATAAATATTTAAAAAGTTAATATAGTTAGAATTAATTGATATTTACTTTTGGTTTTAAATCAATTTATAATTTATATTATTAATATTATCTTATTTTAGTTAGACATATGATTTTGGATATGTTATATCTAGTTGGTTTGGTTGTCTCTTGGGTCAACAATCGATTTGTTTATCTCTTGGATATATTGGATTGCATCTATTTCTACGAATTCAACTATAATATTTTTATTCCAAATATAGTTAATTTTGATTAAATACTTATTTTCATTTAGATTGGTTATTTTCTTAGATATGTAAATATATTTTTAGTAAGATTATGTATAATGTAATATATATTGTGCTTAGAATTAAACAAAAAATAAACTGAAATGTTTGATTCAAAATTACATTAATGAATATAACGATAATATTCTGAAGTCTCATGCATATATATAAAATTATATTGTAACAATTAGTTAATATTTTATTTTTAGTTATTAATATGTTTTGGGTCATCCTGTAATTTCTATGTATAAAAATAAATAGATTCTTATTATACAAGTATATTTTCTTATTGTAGTTAGATATCTTTGATTTTGGATATAAGTTGGATTAGTCGAGTTAGTCATGTTGTGAATATATTGAGGTACATATATTATTTCAAATTAAAACTCAATTATAATATATTTTATTTTAATTATGTTAAATCAAATTAGTTTTATTTCTCGGTTAAATGTGCATGTATTTTCATAATATTTATCAAAATTATATGTTGATTTTTGATAATTATAAATATATAAACACACGAGATGGTGTTACATAAGTAA
The DNA here is from genome assembly GCF_000309985.2 of Brassica rapa. Taxonomy (NCBI): domain Eukaryota; kingdom Viridiplantae; phylum Streptophyta; class Magnoliopsida; order Brassicales; family Brassicaceae; genus Brassica; species Brassica rapa. The sequence goes on from NC_024803.2 coordinate 26,369,519, forward strand.
TATCTAATGACGGCAACTTACTTGATAATTATTGGTAAGATATTTGATGACTCATTAGAATTCAAAGCTAAATAACTTTATTATTTATAAAAAAAATATCTCATTTATTTTTCCTATTGTTTAGTCATTACGGGGAAAAAAATTATAAAAAGAGAAAACTTCAAGATGCTTATATAAATATATCACTTATGGAAATGAAGTATAAATGAGTTATTTTACTATGGTTTAGGAAAATGTATATTTGTTTATTAAAAACAAAAATGAGTAACAAGCCAAACAACGCTAAATAGTTACTTTTATTTCAATACATGATACTTATCATGTACTTGCTAATTCAAATAGATTACTTGATACTCGATCTAGTCAAACCAAATACCCGACTATTCGGACCAAATACCGACCAAGTAGTAAATATAATTCTCACTCTTAAATATCTTCAATAGTTTAAGAGGAGTATCTTAAGTAAGTATCTTAAAAAATAAAATAGAAGATATACTCCTATTAATATCATTTTAAAAATTTCAGATATCTGAGTATTTATAGTAATATCTTCAGATAATATTTTTAATTTCTATTTAAAATAAGACATCTATTTTTAGATTTTGTATTTAAAACCTTCTCCAATGGTTATTTCATTATATTTTACGATAAAAATGAAATATTCTAAAAGAAAATGTTTGCTAATAATTATCTCTGTTTTTTTCTTTGGATGAACTTTCAAATTTATTGGTCAGAGAAAATAATAGGTAAAACATTTACAAGCTATATGGATATCTAACTAAACACGGAGGATCGTAGTAAAAAAATAATAAGGCTGAAAAAAATCTGTAAAAGCCGACTAGCATCATAGATTATCCTCCAGTTCAGTTTGTGATGTTTTCAGGTATGTATAACAAGTCAGTCACCATGAAAGGAATCATATAATAATGATTAAATTTCTCTCTCTAATGATAATTCTCTCGATCCTGAATAAGCTTCTCAATGAGCCTAAGTTGGAAGGAAAGTCTTAGCTAGTATCTGAAATGCTATTAATTTCTTTGTAACATCACTTGATAACTTTCAATGGAAAAATGCAATAGCATTTATGTTGGTGGATATGAAGTTGTGAATCATTCACTCAAGACTTACGGACAATGATAAAACTCGTACGAAACCTGTAATGAAATGTCACACATGCTCAAAGCCAAAACTTCGACCCTCCAAATTCATCACAAACAGATGCCATCAAATTTGTTAATGCTCTCTCAAACGTACGTCCATCTTGTTAAAGGTGGGCTCTAGTGAGGTTGGTGTGCAGTATGTTTCGTAATCCAATAAGATCTCTAAAATTCAGGCCTGTCTCATTGATTTAGTAGACTCTTAAATTTTCATTTATAAGAACAAATTAAAGCAATTTTTCAAAAAGAGTTTATATTTCTATAACAATTAAATAATTTTCCAAAAGGTCTTAAATTTCCAAATATACTCTAAGTTCTAAGGTCATCTCCAATCTAACTGCAAAACATTATTTTAGTATGATTTTTACACCAAATCATGTTCAATGGAACTGCAAAAATCACACAATTTTATCACAACACTAAAATTTGACACCAAATTTGATATGACACTATTCACCACACTAAAACACTATTCATCCCACTAAAATATTATTCACTTATTTTATTATTAAAACATACAATTAGATAAATGATAAATAAAAAACTTAATACATATAATATTATAAAATAGTTTTAGTGTGAAGTTTAGTGTTATGGTTGGAGAAAACCTTGGTTTTAGTGTTGAAATTACAGTAAAATAGTGTGATTTTGACACTAAAAATGGTATTAGTGGTTGGAGATGCCTTTTAAAAATTACAACAATTTTGGTTCCTTTGCAAATACACTTGTTTCACATGGTAAAAGACTAGCCTACTAAAAGTGTAAAACAGTGAAAAGTTAATTTTGATTTCAACATGTTGGAGAATATATCTTTTTAGAGGAAGTAGAAAACCTAAAACAATTTATGATTACAACAATTTTGAGCCCTCTGCAAACACACTTCTTTCACATGGTAAAAGACTGGCTTACTAAAATTGTAAAACAGTGGAAAGTTTATTTTGATTTCAAGACGTTGGAGAATATATATTTTTAGAGGAAGTAGTAAACATAAAGTAATTTATGTGTAAATCTCATCCACAAAAATAATTACTCTCGTAGCATTCACTTTAGCAACGACAATAATTAATCAATTTATGTGTGAACGAATTGATTATCCTTTAAATTTTTTTAAAGTTCTTCATATATTTTTTTTGGTTTTATAAATTAGGAAAGATGATAACATAACCAAAATAAAAGACAACAAAAAGCCCACAATAAAAATACATATAGGCCTAATTAACAACAATCCAATAGATAAGAGCCCATAACCCAGTTTCAAAAGAAATAAATAAGAGCCCATAACCCTGAATCACTATAAAAGGAAAAACCCTAGCACCACTACGCTATACTCTAGCCAACCGAGCTGAAGCAGCCATCAAGACATGAGGGAAGCCACCAACGGAGCAGCTAGGAACCTAGAGCCCGATCGATGAGAACACCACCTTGAAAAAGAGAGAACTAACTACAGACGAAGCACAAAGGGGGAGGACCGCTTAAAGGAGCACGCGAATGAAGATAGAGCTAGACACTGATTGTTCATGGATCGTCCCCATAATCAGCCGCCATCGAGCCTCTATTCAAGAGCCCCGCCGGACCCAAAATGGGGGATTCAGAATGAGGTTCATGCAACCAAAAAACCTTAGCACACCATCGCCATTTCCATGTTGGCGAGACGGGAAAGATCCAACTACCACCGACTAACGGGCCAACCCATTGACACTGATAGAAAGCCAACCCACCAAAACATAATGATCTACCCAAAGCAAAAGAGAGAAGCCCAGAAAACCAGATCACATATTTGAAGAATCTGAGCTACCAAAGGACCACAACAACTAACCTCCGAAAGACCCAAAGCGTCCACACCAAGAAGGAAAAAGGCCACTACCAAATATGCTACCGAAGCTTCAAGAGAACCAATGGAAGAAATGTTTGTGCGAGAAGAAACAAAAAATAAAGACCCGACACCCCTCTGATAAAGGAAAACGATGGTCGGAGGGGTGAGAGAATGTTGGAACAGCGGAGGAAACGAGAGAAAATTGAACGATTGGCCATCAACAATTATCCTTTAAATTCGATATATTCATATTTTGTCTATATTCAATTGTGCATAAAGCTTCAAATTCACTGTTTTTATAAGAAATTTCCCCTGAAAAATAATAAAAATGATAAAGTAATAATGAAAAGAAATAATTCCCCATCTGAAAACCCTTTTTTTTTAAACAATGCAAACTCTTAAGAATATTAAAACCTACTAGTAGAACCTCTATAAATTATTAATATTGAGAATTTAAATTTTTATTAATTTATAAAGATTTTAATTTACAAAAATTCTTTATTTAGATTTATTATTTTAATATATATGTATTCTAAGATAATAAAAATATTCGATTTTAGTGTATAGAAATTAATTATTATTTTTTGAAATTTGACATTTATATTAATTTTATTATATTATTTTCTGTGTGTAATATATATTGCATAGAACTTAAATGTGATTTTAGATATAATATTACTAAATCTCATCAAAAATATATTAAGTGTTAAAGAAATATAAAGATAGTTCCATGGTGAATATAAAACATATAATATAATAATATGTTCTTACCTATATAAATTATGTATACATATAAATTATTAATTTATAATTTAATGGGACCATATATTTACATAGAATTTTCTAAAAAATATTATTTTATTATTTTATCGATTTATGTCAAATTTTGAACCGGTCCAAGTTGAGACCGATAAAATTTAATAATTTATAGAGATTGTTAATTTATCGAATATTAATTTATAAAGGTTCTACTGTATATCATTTGTCTATAAATTACCTAATAATAACGCCCTCCAACTTTGTATTAACAATTAATATTGACATCAACATAGCTAAGTTAAATTATTATTATTTATTTCTAAACTGTGTTAGTTGTAATGAATTTTTATATTAATCAATAATGACTCGTTTACTATATATGTACCTACTAGAAAAATCTACAATATCCCCATCTTGTCTCTCAATAATTCCATTGACTTTTTTTGTTTAATATGATTTTCAGCCATATCTCATAATTAATTCTTCATCTTCCTTTTGGGATAATTTTGACCTGAAATCCCAAAAACTACGGTATATGTACTACTGACCCGTACATAGGCGTAGTGTGTATGTTCCTAAATCTAGTATTGTAACTTCATTTCATGCAAGGCCACTTGACTTATCACATTCGTTTTTTTTTTGACAACAACATTTAGAACTATTAAGCTGATCCAACTGGTTCAGCAAGCCAAATCGGTTGAATAGAATACATAAAGCATAGATGAAGGAGAATTCTTCGCATCACATGCAAATTTGTCCGCCAAGGTATTTTGTGTTCTTGAAATATGTCTGATCCGGAAGTCAGGGAAGAAAGTCTTAATGCGGCTGAATTCTTCCATGTGTGTAGAGAAAGCTGGTAATTCTTCAAGTGTCGACACCATCTTCACCAATTGAGAACAATCCGTCGCAAAAACTACATCAGAAAATTGGAGGGTTTTCATGCACTCCATTGCCAAAATTAGTGCTTCACACTCAGCATGCAGGGGTGACAGGCTTCTACGAAGATACATCGCCCCATCATAACATCTGTCGAGCCACTCTTTCGGCAGAACCACCCTTGTCCCGTAAATATGTCATCCTCTTTCCAGGCTCCATCAATATAAAAAACTCTGGTATTTTCCAAGGATAGATAATCCGGCTGTTGTAAGTTCCCATGCTGGGAATTTTCAAAAGATCGGTTCACTATTAATTGAGCCTCCGTCCAAACCGTACATTCCACATCAGCCAGCCGAAGAATCTCCAGCGGGTTTCCATTCTTGTTTGAGTAGATCTTATCATTTCTTGCCTTCCAAATATACCATAATATCCAAGGGAAATAACTAAAGTCATCCTCCTTCGGCAGTCTCCAAAATAGATAATCAATACTGGTGAAAACCGAAGACGATGGAAAAATTGTCGGAGAGGAAGGGATCCTGGAAAGTGCCCATGTTTGTAGTGCTGGTGGACATTCAAAAAGCACATGGTTAGTGGACTCATCATCTGCCCCACACATGCTATAGCGTGTGTCACAATCGATTCCTGAGCCTTAAGGTTTTTTGAAACTGGTAGCGTACCATATAATATTTGCCACACAAAATGTCTCGACTTTGGAGGACACTTCAGTTTCCAAGAAAACGCCAACAAAGGTTTTACACTTGGTCCAAAATATAGAGTTCTTTGAACTCTATTTGGATATAATATTCAACCATGAACCCTGATTTAACTGAATATTTACCATACTCTGTAGAACTCCATCCAATTGTGTCTTTTTTGGGGGATCTACTGACAGCCAGACCCCTAATTAGTTTCACGTCATCAGGATATATATAAGCATTGAGCGAATCCACATTCCATAAACGATCAACCGGATTGATGAGATGTTCCACCCTTAAAAAAGGATTTAAGAATTGAGTAGTATTTCTTGGTAGTGCTGACCTCGGGAAAGGAGCGGCGATCCACGGATCTATCCATACAAAGATAGATTGTCATTTTCCCACTCTTTTGATTAGCCCTTTTTTAACCAGAGATCTAGCTGAGCAGATACTTCTCCACCCATAAGAGGGTGAGTAAGATCTGTGTTCGTCCAGAGGATCGATATTCCGAAAATATCGTCCTTTGAAAACCTTTGAGAACAAACATTCTGGTTTGTCTAATAGACGCCAGAATTGTTTAGCCAACAAGGCTGTATTGAAATCTTGAAGATCTCTAAAACTCACCCCCCCCCCCCCCCCTCCTTCGTATGGACACATACTTTGTCCCATGAAAGCCAATGAATTCCTTTTTTGTTTCCACTACACCGCCCCACCAAAAATGGGAAAGACTACTAAAGACTACTTGTTATTTTCTTCGTTACCCCTTTAGGAAGTCTGAAACATGACATGCCATGTGTTGGCATCGGTGAGGCCACTGATTTAATTAATACTTCCTTTCCTCCTCTTGTTAGAAAACGAATTGTCCAATCATTCACTTTATTATTTACTCGTTCATTTAGAAAACTAAATATTTGTACTTTTGTTCCCTCTAGACTCTCCGGTATGCCCAAATAATTCCCCATGCCTCCCAAATTAGTAATACCAAAGATATTGTGAATATCCAATCTTATATTATATGGAACCTTGTGACCGAATTGCAGAGACGATTTCTGGAAATTAATTTGTTGTCTAAACACTGCCTCATAGTCTTTAAGGAGTTGTAATATAACACCACATTCTTCCGTAGTAGCCTTACAGAAGAATAAATTATCATCCGCAAATAGGAGATGAGAAATAAATGGGCTTCCTCGTGTAATTCTTAAACCCGTTAGTCGTTTCTCTCGTTCATGTTTCCTAGTATTAGCTATAAGGGCTTCAGTACAAAGAATAAATAAGTATGGTGATAATGAATCACCTTGCCTTAAGCCTCTCTCCGGGAGAATATGCTCTTTTGGTTGTCCATTTAGAAGGACCTTATAATTAACTTAAGAAATACATTGCATCATCAGGGCCACCCAATCAATATAGAAACCCATCTTCAACCGTAACCGCTTGACAAAAGACCACTCCGCTCTGTCATAAGCCTTACTCATGTCTGTCTTAATTGCCAGAAATTTATCCTTGCATGAATTGTTTGTATGGAGTCCATGAAACATCTCATGAGCAATGAGGATATTAAACCTTTGAGCCGCTGACATAGTATCTTTGAAAGAATTTTATATCCAATGTTGCATAAACTGATAGGTCTCAGCTCAGTCATCCTATTTGGTCTAGCCGTTTTTCAGATAAGACAGATATTTGTCATGTTTAGTTTGACATAAAAAAACTCCCGACGTAAGGAAATTATTAACTATATCCACCAAATCTATTATATAATAGGAGAGTTTCTCTCCTCCTGATGCGACACGTCAGCGGTTTGTGGGTCCCACTTTTTAAAAGTATGAAAAAATGTCAAATATGTGGCTCGAACCCGGGTTATTGAGATATAAGCACCCACAACTATACTATTGCACTAAAGGATACTTTGTACATTGACGGTCGAAACTAATATATATTAGAAAGGTGGAAAACTAATATAACATTGTGGTCTCCACCTCTTTTTTTTTTTTTTAAGTGATGGGTAACGAATGGACTTCGACAAAAAGTGGGCTTTGGGCTTATTGATTTTCTGTTTATTAGGCTTTGTATCTGCACAAAGTGGTGATACGGACAAAGCTAAGAAGATTAGGGAAGTCGCCATCTTCACCATCTCCTTCGTCGCTTGCGATTCCCCTTCCGGCAATCAACTATTATGGTCAATCTTTAAGGCTCTACGCACGTTTTGCGCCTACCAAACGCTTAATTTCTCCTCTAACGCCTTCAGAGCTCTCATATATATAGAATCGCTCGAGGTAAAAGCTCCATCTTGTCTCAAACTTTTCTTTCTCAGTTTTCCGATCGCTTTACTTTCTCACATCTGTCACGAAAATGACTTATCCAGCTGTTCCAGCCGCTTCAGCCGTCGTTCCCTACTCCACCTTCAACTCCCTCCGGCGTTAGTGTTGGTCGGCTCATCCGATTCTAGGATTTCAGGAACATTAACAAGAATGGAGAGTTTATGGGCATCACCATTCTCCTCCTTGATGAACTGGTGATGATTGTTTCTAACTTATTTTTTATCACTTTAACTCTTCTTTGCTTATTCTTTGTTCATATATGAAACATGTCTTCATCTTTTTGTTTTGGTTTTGTCTATAAGTTTTTTTATGAACAACTAATGATTTTTCTCTGTTTTTCTTACAGGATTTTGTGATCTACGGTTTCATCTCTGCAATCTCCAAACAAAACAGGAAAACTGAATGAATTATGTTTTTAGCAACCGAATCTAAAAGAAATAAAAGACATCTTACTTAACAAATTAAAACCTTTTCTTTTGCAGATTCCGACGACGACGACGAAGCACCCGAGGACTGACGACAATGGAATGATGCGGACGAAGCCTAACTGATGTAAGTAAACTCCTCTTCAATAACACATCACACTATTATCGCTCCCCAATCTCACAAACTTAAGCTCTAATCATGCCAGGGATCCCACAGGTCATGCTGTCCCGACGACGGAGAAAAAAAAAAGAAAGATAACCTAACGTTTTTTTTATTTTTAGTTTTTAAGTTCAAATCATGTTTTAGACATAAAGCCCAACATAATTTGAGCCCAAACATTTTAAACTCACAATTACTTTTTCATAATATAAAAACGTCAACTTTCGTTTATGTTTTGTTAAACTATTTTAATCTTTATGTTTTGTTAAACTATTTCACACAAGGGCAGATCTCCTTAGAAGGGGAGCCACTCGCCACGATGCTTCCAGTTTCCCCATTCTTGAAACTCTTATAAACCACAAAGCCAATATAAGAGCTCTGTTTCAATCCAATGGCTGGATTTTGTCACAAACCACCCCTAAGCCTAAAGAGGGAAGAGAAGTGGAGTGCTGCGTTTTGGAAGATGGTTACTTGGAGTTTACAAGATGAAGATGGAACCCGTGACGAGGAAGACGAGGAGAAGTGTTACTTGGAATATCCTAAGTCCTAACGTTGAGGATGTAGACAATGTGTGATCTTAGCGATGAAAATTAGTGTAGCTTTAAAATATGCTACTACGGTCCTTGAGCTCCCTAACAAGTACTAGCAAACAATGTGTATTTTGAAAAAATAAAATAATTTTGTAATGCAAGTAGTTTGAAACTTTGAGTATTTATTCAAACACGGATATATACAAAGTTGATAACTTGATATGGATCCCCAAATAAGTTGGTGCTGCGCTGTCATAATATCTGTCTTTTTAAGCTTCTTCATCTTCTTCTTTTTCTCTTTCCGTTGTTCCACGCTCTCTGTTTCATGTTTAGCTCTCTGTTTCATGTTTAGGGCTTTTTTATATTCTCTATATTTCACCTTAATTATACTTTTTGAATTTTCCTTCCGTTTTGGGAGATGTCTCTAACTTGAGTTAATCGTCAAAAGCTAGGATCAATTTTGTTGTCTTACTTCCGATAAATTTTATTCTTTAATTTGCACAAATCTTAAACAACACCAACATCCCGTAAATCATACCGCCCCACCAATATCCAAAGTAACCAGCCCCGCGCTTGCGCGGGGTCTCAGCACCTAGTCCTTTTTAATGATTGACCAAGATTGATGATAAAAAGTGCAGTTATTCCATCCAGACCAGGGGCTTTCTTCGGGTGCATCATAAAAAGTGATGTTTTCACCTCGTCCTCCGTTGCCTTAGCCATTAGTTTTTTTGATTTTAAGCTTCCATTATCGAAGTCGGAACTTCCTCCAGGAAGCTATCAAACTTTTCTGGAGAAGACGTACGAAACAGATCAGTAAAATACTTAACTGCTACTTCCTCTACCTTAGATTCCAAATTTACCTAGTTACCATCTTCATTATATAAACCAATAATTCTATTCTGAATCCGCCTTTTTTTAGTGAGAGCATGGTAACATTTTGTGTTCCGAACACCGCAAGTATGCCATTTCGTCATACTCTTATGTTCCCAATATTGTTCCTCGTCCTGGTATGCTTCCTGTAATTTTCGAGAGACCTCCAGAACCTCCTCATTTGTCTTTGAGAAATCATTTTGAGTTTCCTCAAGTGCCCTTTGTAATGTATTTATTTTTTTCCTTTCCGGATGGCGGATAAGCCTTTCTCCAAACCGAAATCTCATGTCAACAATTATGAATATTTTCAGCGACCCCTACTTCCCCCTTCAACTCCTCAAGTTCCAACCTCTTGTGATAGATTCAATAAGACCTTTTTCCCCTATCCATCGCTTATCGAACCGAAATCGCCGACGAAATTTGAGTATTTTGTTATCAATAGAGGCCACAATAGGTATATGGTCTGAACCAATCATCCCCAAATATTCTAGATGGGAGCATGGGAACAGATTATGCCACTCATTATTCCCTAGTGCTCGATCTAACCGGCATTTTACCACTTGCTTCTTTCTCGTCCCACTCCATGACAAGGTATTACCTAAACCTGGAAATTCTAGCAAACCACAATTTTCAATCATATTATTGAAAGACAAAAAAGTATCTGCATGACGCAGAACACCACCTTGTTTCTCATGATTTCCCGTAATCTCGTTAAGATCACCAATAGTAAACCATGGTTCATCGCGAGCGATGCGAATTCGTGTTACTCTCTCCCAGACGTGGTCCCTTAGACTTTGGTTAGGTTCCCCATATATGAAAGATATAAAAATCTGTTTCCCTTCATACTCTGTCTCCACATCAATAATTCAATTGCTTGGTGAAATAATGTTAAACTTATTGGAAGAATCATAAAAGAGAGCTAGACCACCACTTCTACCTCAGGGATGTATCGTATGAAGATGACTATAACCGAAATGAAACTGAACTGATTGAACAAAATCAAATTGTTGCTTTGTTTCCGAGAGAAAAAGAAAAACTGGTTTATGTTTTGACCAAATTTCTCTTAGATAACTGAAAGTCCAACTACTACCTAATCCCTGGCAGTTATCAAACTGTGGAATTGTAACACGTAAACTTGGCTTTACCATTTCACTTTTTTTTCTCCCAGACTTCGCAATCCACTGACCTTGAGACATAACAAAACCAAAAGCAAAATAAAATGTAAGAACTTTTAGAATAGATATAATGGTTATGAAAAGTGATATGAAAAACCTTTGCACTACTATCTCTGTATATAATAGAGCCACTAAAGACAAGATCCCTTTGGTCCAATAAAACCCAAGATACCATATAAAGATATTATCATCAATCAAATCTTGAAGATTTTTGATTTCGATTACGGTTTCCTTCTTGCCCTCAATCCATTAGATCCTTGATGACACATTACTAACAATGGGGTTCCGTAATTGATACTATTCCAGTGAATCATATCTCTATTCCATAATCTTACTAAATCGGAAACTAAAATCTTTTCACACCCAAATCCAAATCCACCACATTAAACCAGAGTGATATAGATAACATACCGAATCAAAAACTGATGATTATTTTGAAACTTCCAAATCTAGAGATATCTTAATTGTATGATTATATCATCGAGATCCGCCCTATTTCCTTTGTTTCTTATAAGAAAAGTTTGTGTGGTCTCTTCTTCCTTTATGCAATTAAGCCAATTTTTAAGCTTGAGGGAAAGAGAAGATGTGCTTAATCTTTGTTCTGACGGTTACAGTGGATTACCTCTTGCAAGGATCCATAGATGTAGCCACTCTAAGTGAACTTTAGTTAAACAATTGCATTGTGTCTATTTCTAATGTTTCTCGTTCTTCTTCTATTGTTCTCAATTCTACAAACTTATAATATACAAATGTTGACGAGCTCACTATAGAATGTGTCATCGAGTTTGTGAGTTTGATTCTTGTTATAGGTCAAACTATATCAGCCATCCAGTCTCAACAAGTGGTATTAGATCTCAAGTGTTATTCGATTTAAATGGTGAACACAAGCATTGAGGTGGAGTTGCTTGATGGGAAGGGAGACTTATCATTGTTGAAGAAGAGGATGATAGCGCATCTGTTAGCCACTGGTTTAAAGGACGTACTAGAAGAATCTTCATCACCTTTTGCGTCAACCACTAAGAAAAATGAGACAAGGATGCATACAAGAGATTTTGCTGATGCAGATTAGGGAACTTGTATAGACACTCGTTGCTCAATCTCATGAATATGTATCTTCTTAGGTGATTCATTTAGTATCATAGATATCCAAGAAACAGGACATTGTGAGCTAGACCGCAACTGGAGTAGAATACCGCAGCATGGATAAAGACACTAACGAACCCATTTGGTTGCATTCTTTGTTGAAGGATTTGCAGATCACACTTGAAGACAAGGTCACTCTCTACTGTCACAATCAATCAGCCTTGCACATTGCAAATAATTTATTTTTCACAAGCGCACCAAAAATGTTGAAAGAGATTGTCATATGGTTGGTGAAAGAGTAGCTTCAGGTTTCTTGAAGACACTTCATGTGGCAACACAACATCAACTCCCTGATCTACTCACCAAACTTTACACTGGGTTTCAGTTCAATCATCTATTGTCCAAGATGAGAATTCATCACCTTTATTCTCCATCTTGAGGGGGAGTAATGAAATACATGAATCAGTTTAATGTTGGTTATATAAAATTTGAGTCGTTTAGTTTATTTGTTTGGTTTAGTTGTTTGTTCGTTATATTTAACTATTGAAGTGTTGCTATACTCTGTTTTTACAGTTAATGAAACTTCTTTTAATCCGAACAGTTCTATTAGATCTAAAACGGAGATGAATATAATTTTCAAAAATTATCCCGATTATGTTTTTGGTTAACCTGGGAGTATGTAAAATCTATGGAAAAACACATCTCATTTACAAAGGCCCATAGTAATCCCCAAGAACCCAGACTAATCTCCAACGATCCAGAATAATCCCCAAGAACCTATGGAAGGGTCGAGACAAATTTTTTATCCCGATTCAAGTCCTAAAACTAATGCACTCGCATATATAAATATAATAATAGTGACTAAATAAAAACCACATCCGATATATAACATGACATATACTTTTTGGAGCGAGGTATCTTCATCCCTCTTCCTGAGATCTCAGATCGAGATAGCATCGTCTCTAAGAATATTCAAATGGGAAAAATCTCACTAAGTATCTCAACAATAATAAAAAATTAAGAAAGAGTTTTCAAATGAGAATTTATAAGAACCTCATGAAAACTCTCAACACAATTGTCTTGTTTTAAGTGGTTCAATTTATTTTTCAATGTTAAATTTTAATTTGAATTAAATTTAATTAAAATATTTTATTATATTGTCTATAACCCATTTTGAAAACCTTTACAATAAAATTGATCTAAGACCCAACAAAAAGATTTCCAATAATTTAGTATGGAAAGTGGTAGCTTATTCAAGACATATTCTCTTTTTAATGCACAAGTAATTAACATACACCAATTGGTAGGGCTAGTTAAAATATCCGTAAATTTTGAATCAATTTGTTATTCGTCTTGATTCGAACCAAAATTTATGGGTATCCATAACTTTACGAAACAAAGCAAACACTAATATGCAATATTCGTAAGAAACAAAACAAATTTCAAATACTAATATTTTTAAGAATGGATATCCGATCTGATCCGTTATATACATATATATACATATATTTAAATAATTATATATATTAATTATATAATAATATATTTTATATATTTTTACAATATTTATATTTATTAATATTTTAGTTCTTAGAATTTTAAAAGTACATATCTATAAAATATTAGTATTTTTTATACAGATCAAATCAGAATTTGATAATTGATTATTCGGACGAAACGGATCAGATCTTGAATACCTTAAAAAACTTGGATATTCGATATGTGTCCATCTATAGAAATTGGACTCGAATTATTTTGATATTTTGGTCAACTGGAAGTATTCCATTTGCATTTTACTATGTTTATCTATATCTTGATTCTCTCCCCTAATAACAGACTTATATGACATAGTTTTAAGTACCTGTTGTACCAATCTTAACCCGAAAAGAGTTAACCTATCTTGACGTTGGAACGTCTTTGTCTTCTTATGCCCAACCATTGATTTGTGTAAACGTTGACGAAATAAAATATGTAGGGCTGCTATTGATGTGTACTATACATATAAAAGTTAACCGTTAATGAGGCGCACATAACTTTTTTCAAATTTAATATTTAGTTGACAATAATATCTATTATGTTATAGATTTTCGTTAAAAAAACTGAATCTTCATTTTTTTGGGTCTAAAAGTTCGCTAATTGAATCAAATATCAAAACTTAAATATGTAACGATCCGATCGTCCATGGTTAATGGGCCATCCACGTCCGTTCTCTCGGTCCGTGGATCCCATTCTGTTTCAACAGCCGGTGCATTAATTTTTCCAAAGCTCGAAATCATTGTTTACAGACATGCAATCACCACCCGACTTTTTCCCGTGTTTTAGAGTTCCCGATAGGTCACCCATCCTCACTCGCACAGTATCGCGAATCAGTTCCCGATAGATCACCCATCATTTCACTTCTCCAGCCCAAACACGCTTAGTTGTTAACGGATGTGAGTAAATCAACTTTGGTGACATAGATAGCCAATTCAAATCCTTTTAAAAAAATTCATATATCACAACTTGGGATGTTACGGTTCACTCCCTCTCAATGAATGCAACGTCTTCGTTGTGCCCCACGACAAATCTCAAGATGCCTCTCGGGTCAGAACCGAGATGGCTAGCCAGCTCTGATACCATTTATAACGCCCGACCGTCCACAACTAATGGGATATTCACGCCTGACCGTGGGCCCCATCCCGTTCCAACGGCTGGTGCGCTAATTTTTCTAAGGTTCAAAATCGTTTTTTACTGACCTTGCAATTACCTCCCGACCTTTTCTCGTATTGTGACCTCACTCGCACAGTATCGCGAATCACTTCCCGATATGTCACATATCCTTTCACTATTCCATCCAAAGCACACTTAACTTTGGAGTTCTTAACGGATGTGTGACGGAAAATATAAATCAACTTTGATGATATAGGTAGCCAAATCAATCATTTTAAGTTTTATGAACAACGCCTATGTGGCCGCCCTGTTCAAAAACGAGGCCGTCCTGTTCAAAAACGTGGCCGCCTAGCCATCTATACGTTGTTCAGAGGTTGACCGTGACAAATATGCCCAAATTGGTGTAGCTACGCGTTGACCCGTGTAAGACCGCCTAATTCCTGCGTTGACCGCCTAGACCGCCTAAGTTTTTTTTTTGTCCATGTAAAGTTGAGATACAGTTGATTATTTTTATTCATTATTGACAGATTTTGTGTAATTATTCATTACTAAATAATTATAATTAGCTATCAAACCCAAAACAAAAACATAATTACTTTATTTAAGGATTTTTTATACCAAACTCACCATAATCTAAATGTTCGACGAATCGAAAGAATATATTTAAAATTATATAAAAATTATATAATTATGCTTAAGAACATGTGTCATCATGTTTAAAAATAACTAAATATATTATAAATATATGAAATTGTATTTGAAATTAGGTTCCGTGTAATTTTCTAATACGTCCCAATTTTTTGGTAATTCGTTAGGTCCGAGATTACCGCCCGACTAGCACCTAACATAGAATATGGATTTTTTCTTTGGAAGTCAACTTACGACTAAGTATCGTACAAGTTCATATACTTGGGAAATGAGAACAGCATATATTAAAATAATATACTACGGAGAATGGCTTATCCTCAAGTACATTAAGTAGTACAATAATGAGAATCATTATTCAAATAAAAGAGGCCTAGAACGACAGAGTAAGAGATTCTAAAACTAAACCAATCAATAATGTTACAGAAAATACACAAAATAATCCTTAACTTTTTACCAAAACTTTTTTAAAAGTGGTAAGCAGATTCTAGAAGCTAAGCGATCCAGATGATTTATTGTGTTATTAACACATTCTTACAATGTTTTCTAAAGTGTTTTCAAATCTTTTTAGAGTTTTTTTAAGTAATTAAAAGTCTAAAGTTGGCTTTGGGTATGTGCATTATTTGGAGAAAAACAGACAGAAAATAATGCATTTGGAAAATTCTCAGCCTGATTTACGAAAGGAGCGTCTGCGCCTGTAAACCAGATTTTAAGGAAGTTTTCAAATATCTGGGATTTTACCTAGGGATACTACATTCCCTAAAGCCGCACAGACCTGCAATATATTATTTTCTATTTTATTTTTATGCGACATTTTTGTTTTTGCATTACTTTACAGATACTTGAAAAATTTGCAATTTTGAACAATCTTGCAAGGGAGAAGGATCTATTTCTACACGCTTTGGAGAAGAATTTGGAGAGCAAACCTGAACCCTCTTTTTACTCTTTTCAAATCATTTATCATGAGCGAACTAAGTTTATTTAGAGTGATGGCAATTACGTTTGAGATTTTAAGGGAGACAAACTTGACCAATCGCTCCAAAATCCATTATAAATAGTAAACAATTTTTTTTAATGAAATGCATAGGGGCAGATCTAGTTGGTGGGTATCCTGTATCCATCGTAAATCTCATAACCCTCTGATCTTGGCTCCTTTACATCGTAATGCTTGTTGGATGTACATCTTCCACTGATCTCGGCGCCTTTACTAGCGACCTAGTTGGTGGGTATCCATCGTAAATCTCATAACCCTCTGTGATTTACTTCTTGCTGGCATTGTCAACATAGTGAGATTTTATCTCAAACCTGAGTCCATCAAACTTTAGCTTACAAATTTAACATTTCGACCACAAAAAAAATTTAGCTTAACAAGATTCCGCCCACTAAACCTAATCCGTTGCGTCAATTTATAGATTTGTTTTAGGTTTGTTCATTTCAATTACAATTTCAATGACAATTTCCGGTAGTAATAATTGGTTTTAAACATCACACCATAAAGTTGATTAAGTTTCATCTTTTAGTTCTTACCACGAAATTACTATCGACAAATTTGAGTAGTCTCTTAAATTTCTTGTCAATTTCTTTTGAAAATATACATGAGAAATACCATAGGATAGCAATACAAATTTTTTTATTACGAATATAACATATAAGAATCAAAATGATCGAAATATGTTTTATTGAAGAAACAAAAGATACGTATACCCCTATAGTACACTAATATAGATTTAAGGTTTAGAGTTTAATGAGCAAGTTTGGGGTGGGTGTTATGATTTTTTTTAAAGTAAAATTTAAAATAATAATTTTATAAAATAGTTTCCAATTTTATTTTGGATTTTAAATAAAATTGAAAAAATAAAAAACAAATCGATAATTTTTTTGAACTGAATTTTTTATATATTTATTTATATTTATATCTCTATAGAGTAAGTGTATAAGTGTCTTTTATTTCCTTATTCAAACATTTTTGGTCATTTTCTTATTTGAGTATTTTAGTAAAAAAAAACTCCTTTTAGGGTATTTTAGAATTTTCCCTATATATTTCTCTTCATTTTTATTATTTTATGCTTTTTCTTTCTTTTTTCTTTTCATTATGCTATTATTTTTTTGTCTCGTTAATTATGCTATTATGTATGAGAAACATTACATAGACGATATTACAGCCGGCAATTCTACTCCTTATGAGAATTCATGTCTGACTGCATCACCCTGAGTAGCCCTATGAGATCCATTTCTGACGGTACTCCTTGCGCCATGCTGAAGATCTCTTGTATGCATTTTCTCTAATTTTCTGAATAATTCGCATTCTTCGGGAATTGAAACCCGGACCTTTTCCTGTAGAAATTGCATTGTCTGAGATTTGAACCCTAGACCTGGATATAGAAGCTTTTAAACCTTAACCACTAGGTCACGATGCTTTCACTCTGCTATTCTTTTAATAATCACTTTTTTGTAATTTTTTTAATAATCACTAGTTAGAGCTTAAATGATTTCAATAGAATTTCACAAGAACTGGTAAAGGATGGAATACGTTTTTTAATACGTTCCTACTAAGGAGAGGAAATTTCATTTTAGATGTTGTTTTTATTAGATGAAAGAATCTAAAAGGTTTGAAATATTATTCACAAGTTTAAAGAAAACTCTTTTTTTTTTTAAACTAATAAAGAAAAACTCTTAAGGCAAAAGATATTCTCTCTTAATTCGTCTAAAAGTTCTTGATTGTGCTATTTCCAAGTGAGAGCTAATTCAAATAGTTGATATGCGTCTGTCGAGAACATGCCTTGCCGCTGTTAGCTAGCAATTCGATATTTTTTAAACGGGAAAATTGCATTTTAAACACTTCATTTTCTAGTACTTTAAACACTGAATTTTTTTGACTAGCACTTTAAATTTTCAATGTGATATTTTTATCATAATAAACTTCTAAAGACGTTTTTCTGTTCATAGACGACCAACACTGTTCAGTTTCCAGGTCAAAATGATGATGTGTCGGTTTTTTTTAAACAGAAAAATACATAAAAATTCAAATGAAATTGGAAAAAATTATAAAAAGTTCAAAACAAATTTTTTTAAAAAAAACTAAAAACTCAAAAAACATAAAAGTTAAAATTTCAAACTTAAAAAAATATATTAAAAATTCAAAAATAAGATCTAAAATTAAAATGTCAAATTTAAAAAAGAAAATAAAATTTTAAAAATTCTAAACATTCTAAAATAAGATCTAAAATTAAAAATTCAAACTTAAAAATTAAAATTGTAAATATTTAACCCAAAAAATTATATTTATTTTAAAATTCCATCCAATGAAAGTGAATGTCATTTATGATGATATCAAAACTTGTCACCATCAAAAACAATATATCATCAAAAACAATATATCAAAACTTGCTACCATCAAAAACTTTTTTTTGATAATTCAGATATCCTGACACCTTACATAACCCGACTAACGCCTAAGTACACTTCGCAGAAAGCATCTCGGGGGTTGCCAATTTCACCCCATGTTAATTGATGGTGGCTACAAAGGGCTAATAATTCTTTCAAATAGATTATTTTTAGTTTTGTCCCAAAAAGATTTTCTAAGAAAGAAAATGACCAAAATGTTTCATTAAAGATGCAAAATACTCTTATGCTCTAAATATATAAATACAAAAAATAAAGAAAAATTTCAATTTTTTTTAATATTTTAGCTCTCATTCTAGAATTTTTGAATTTGTAAAATTTTATTTTCTCTTTTTTTAATTTGACATTTTAATTTTAGATCTTATTTTTGAATTTTTAGAATTTTGAATATTTTATTTTATTTTTAAGTTTGAAATTTTAATTTTACTTTTTTAAAATTTTTAGATCTTTGTTTTTAATTTTGTTTAGAATTTTTTGCAATTTTTTCCAATTTCATTTGAATTTTTCTGTATTTTTTTTTTAAAAAGAAAAACTGACACATCATTATTTTGACTTTTAAAATGAACATTACCGGTCGTCTATGAACATGAAAACGTTTTTGGAGGTTTATTATGATAAAAATGTCACTTTGAAGATTTAAAATGCTAGTCAAAAAAGTTCAGTGTTTAAAGTGTCAGAAAGTGATAATTTGAGTGTTTAAAATGCAATTTTCTTTTTTTTAAACAAAACATGTTGTAATTAATTAAATAGCAATGTCACTAATGTCGACATTCTCTTTTATTGAGATATGCTTCAAATTTCTCTTATATAAGGATGACAAGAAATATGCTATCACATTCAAGAACGCAAAAATGAGAAAGACTCAAAGTCCTTTCATTTTCTCTGTCACCATCGCCATCTTCCTCCTCCTCTCCATCTTCCACTTCCCCGTAGCTCTATCTCAATCCCAAAATGATTGCAAACCTGTGTCCAACAACACATGTATCGACAAAAACAAAGCATTAGATCTCAAACTTATAGCAATCTTCAGCATCCTTATCACTAGCCTTATCGGCGTTTGCCTTCCCTTCTTCGCCCGGTCCGTTCCCGCTTTTCAGCCCGAGAAATCTCACTTCCTCATCGTCAAATCATTCGCCTCTGGAATCATCCTCTCCACTGGTTTTATGCATGTCTTGCCTGATTCTTTTGATATGCTCTCGTCTCCTTGTCTTGGCGATAACCCCTGGCACAAGTTTCCTTTCACTGGCTTCGTCGCTATGATCTCCGCCATATTCACACTCATGGTTGACTCTATCACCACTAGTGTTTTCACCAAGTCTGGCAGGAAGGACTTGCGCCCTGAGGTGACGTCAGCTGAGACTCCTGACCAAGAGATAGGGCACGTGCAGGTTCACGCACCCCATCATGGCCACGGTCATGGTCTTCATCATGGCCACGGTCATGGTCTTCATCATGACGTTCGTGGAGACAATGAGAAGGAGCTTGGTTCTTCCTTACAGCTTCTGCGATATAGAGTTATTGCCATTGTTAGTATTTCTTCAATCTTTTTTTTTCTTTAAGTTCAAAAGTAAACCTCTTAACTTGATCTTGATCCATTTTTAATCTAACACTTGGGAAAATTTCTGTTGTTTTGAAAAAAAAAAAAATTAAAATACTAAAAATAGTCAGCGATTTTAGATCTACATCCGATAAGAAATGAATTAGAGTGATTAATATTCACATAATACGGCTTTAATATGTCCATTTTTCCCGCTTCTCGGGTTTGACTTTTTTTTTGTTTATTTTACTTTATTTATGAATTATAGACACAAGTATCTTTTATTTGCTCAAAAAAAAAAAGACACAAGTATCTTTGATAATATGATTTTTATTTTGCTATTTCAGTTTGAATTTAGTCTCTTTTTAGCAAATTTTTTTATCGTTTTTGACATTTTACCAAAAAAAATTAAAATAATTAGTTGGTTTATTTTATTTTCAGTAGCTTAATTTTGTTTGATATAGTTTTCCAATCGGCGGTACTGGATTGAGATTTCTTAATTTAAATGACATTTAAAAAATTGATCATAAAAATGACATAATTTAGTAGTAATATTAGACAGTTTAACTGCCTAAAATGGTTTTAGAAAATATAGTTGAAGGGTATGGGAAGTTGGACCACTCATACATCCATCAGTCTTTTTATCAATTAGTTTTATATAGTAGATTGGTGATTAGAAAATTTTCAATCCATCTTTAAATTTCTAATTATGATTTAAAATACATTTTATTTTATTCCAAATGGTAAATATTATTTCAAAGTAGAGCCTAAAAATTTGATACCTTGGAGAAAAAAAAAATCTAGCAAAACAGAGTTGATTAGTATCATGAGACTGATTGCAGCCACTGCGGCATGAGCATTGTGACAAGTGAGTAGCTGAAATGAGCAAAAATGGAACAGGTACTGGAGCTAGGAATAGTGGTGCACTCGATAGTGATAGGACTCTCTGTAGGAGCCACTAACAATACTTGCACCATCAAAGGCCTCGTCGCTGCTCTTTGTTTCCACCAAATGTTCGAAGGCATGGGTCTAGGTGGCTGCATCCTCCAGGTGAATTCATCCCTTCCATGTAACTATTTAGGTCCGGTTTAGTCATGTCCAGTATATGGCTAAAATAAGTTTCTTCAGAACTTGCTAAATCATTTGATGAGAACTTGTGAACACGCGCAGGCAGAATACGGATGGGTGAAAAAAGGGGTGATGGCTTTCTTTTTCGCGGTGACAACACCTTTTGGAGTGGCTCTAGGGATGGCATTATCTAAAACGTACAAAGAGAATAGCCCTGACTCGCTCATTACCGTTGGACTTCTCAACGCTTCCTCGGCTGGACTACTCATCTACATGGCTCTAGTCGACCTTCTCGCTGCTGATTTTATGGGACAGAAGATGCAACGGAGCATCAAACTTCAATTAAAGTCTTATGCCGCTGTTTTGCTTGGTGCCGGTGGCATGGCCGTCATGGCTAAGTGGGCTTGATCTACATCATTAATTATGGACTCATAGCATATATAGTTAATGTAACCAAAATGATACTATCCAAGTTATGTGATCAGTTGATCAAAAATTTGTTAAAATTATGACGGATTAAATATTCACTGATGCAGATGATATATATAAATAAATTTCATTCTGTTTTCTCCGTAATAATATGATTAAGAAACCTTCCTGTATAAGAATTTTTTTTGTCAACTCATTTGATTATAACAGCCTAATGGCATGTTTACAAAGAGTCGGGATTTTGGCCCAAAAGAAACTAATAAATTACAACTTTAAACCCATTTATAAAAAAAAACCGACACAACTCAAGACACGTGCTTGACTCTAGGGCTTCCAGTGACACGTATTGGACATGTGGCTTTCATGCACCAGTCGCAAGCTCCGGCACCGCTCAGCCACTGATCCACCGCTACAGTTCTTCTTCGTCTTGATTTGATTCAGTGCCAATCCATTCTCAGGTTTAGTGCCTCATCGCGATTAACAAATTTCTTCCCAAACTCGTTCTGCTTTCCACCTCAACCACAATTTTCCGACCAGAGATTCCACTTTCACCGATGATTAAAACCAAGGAGGATTTAGTCAGCTTGAGAAAAGAACAATTGTTGGACCGTTGTAAACGCCAACTCTTCTTGATCTCTTTCAAGATGACTGCAGAACTCCATTAAATCCAATCAGTTCCCATACAGAGATGCTTTCTTCAAACGCCATATATAGCTATAATAGAGAAAGACTGATTCTCTTGAGAAGTGATTTAGATGAATCAGTAAGAGAAAATATCCGATCAGTAGCCAACGGGATTCAGTTAAAATCTGCGGAAAGCACTTTGATCATTCTCCATCGAAGATAGAAGAATAGCTTGCAGATTAGCTTCAAGGAAGAACCGAGAAGACACAACAAAATCGCCACAGCGAAGAACAACATCGGCTAACCCGAAAGAAAAGTTCGATCGATTGATCGAAAGTAATTTACAAACAAAAAATCTGATCTAATGAAAGATCAGAACTTTAGACCAAAAAACTTGATCTCTTCTCTTTCCCTGTGAAAGATTTTAGTGAGAGAATATGAAGAAGAGAGAGAGAGAGCATACAGATTATTAGCAAATCTTCATTATTTAAAATAATTAATTACTATATATATCATAAGTAATATATAATAAATAGTCACCTTGCTTTAGTTAATATCAAATGATATTATATAGTTGGTATTAAATGTTTCTAGTGAGATATAAAAATCGAATTGAACCAACATGTTTTTCAATTTCAATGTGAGGCTGACACGTATGACTAAGTAACTACCTAATTGATTGACACATAAACAAAGAGTTTTTAATTATTACAAAATTGAGGTTACATCTTTTCAAATGTTCCTCAATTAATATATAGGGGATTTAGTACTATATAGAGTCTATTTAGAGTATTTACAGGTTCAGAGACGATTTGGAGGAATGTGGTAATTTTGGTGTCTTTTCTAGCCTTTTGATGTGCAGAGCTACACAAACGCGTCATATGTTTAGCTATGTTTGGAAACCTTTCCACCATTAGATTGAGCCCATCTTTTGACACAAGATAGAGATTTGAGTTAGATTTCTAATGCCACCGGTTTGAGGTCAATCAGCATCCTGTAGCAGAAGTTATGTCTGTTTTATTGAAGTGTGGTCAGTCTGCCTCGCGAGAGGAAGCTGTCGAGGAGATGAAGGACTTTCGATCGATAACACAGCATTGGTGTCGATCGACAGTGATGCCAGAACGTGGGCCAAGCATATTTCAAGACCGATTAAAACCCAGAAGCCACACAAAGTTACCAAAATACATTCAGGCTTAGGTGCTACCAACTGGGTAATCTAGAGGCCATCTACTTGTGAGGTATGTATGAATACTTCATCCTACATTTACTTGATAAAGGAAGGGAAAAAATTCATCTTGCTGGTGAGAGAGGATGCATGTTGGCCAAATATGTAGATGGTATGATGAACTTAGCTTTTAGCGTTGATCATAGAGGATTGGTTCACAACTATCATGCTTTTACTTGTGAATATGTTGATCAGATGTATCGCATGATTACTAGTTTGGCACTCTCTGGCCAGCGGAGTTACGATAAACCTGAGATTTTTATGTCTTTATTGGGAAGAATAGATCGCAACGTCTCATATGATTGATGGTGCTTCGCAATAATAGAACCAATGTTTGTAGTCTCCATATATGGATCAAGAACACGATGGAAATGCGATCGTTGTTTCTGGCAATGTGCAGCTTGGGACTTCTGCAATGAAACTCATTTGACTGCTCGTGACTGGCCAATTGAAGATTAGTTGTGTGTTTATGAGTTATGACATGTAATTTTTGTCTATTTTTACTAAGTTTATGTAAAATACATTTCATAATGTAATGTCTCTACTCTTCCTCTATAAAATTATCTCTGTTTATTTTAACTTCAATAAATATATCAACAAATCACTGTATCCCAAATAGAACATATTGCCAATGTAAAAGATACAATCAAAATTAGTTGAACTTTTATTAAGTTGTACAATTACTAAAAGTGCGACTTGGTTAAAGTTTTATTAAGTTGCACTGTAAACCAAATGTTTACAGTTACACCAACTTTTACTAATTTTTCAGAAGTTATGGAAAAATTGATCTGAATTTTATGGATCGGGTCTAGATAGTCCACGACATGCCTTTAGTTGGATTGTAATAAGCAGGTTTCTTTTGGTTTCGTGGTCTTTTACCTATTTTTTAGATTTTAATAAAGTTTTATTTAAATAATTTTTTGGGCAGAAGTAGTAGATAATTTGTTTTTCGGGCAGGAGCACTGGAGCAATTGATTCTTTACATTTTGTATTGACTCTAGGTATTAACTCTTTTCCAAGCTGGGGATGAGTCTTTGTTTTTATGGGCATGTCGTTCTCTTTGGGTCTTTGAGCTATTGGGTCGGATTTTTAAACCGGATTTGGAACGGGATGAAATCAGCCTTCAAAAGGAATTGAAGGAATGTGATGACAGATATGTTGGAAGAATTGTATTGCACTCATATCTTGTTCAATGAACATAGTATCATAACCTAATTAATTATATGAGAATATTATGCTAGTAATTACAGAATTCATAATTCTATTTAATTGGGGTATGATTTTAGGAAACGATGCGCACCACAGACATTCAGAAGCTTGGCGTGATACCGATTTAAACACAGCCGAAGATTAGTGTTAGTTATTTTATTTATGCTCTATATATGCCTGCCCATAACAAGGGAGCTCTTAGAATGTAGAAGCTTCACATGAGCTTCCCTTTTTAGTAAAATTGATACGAAGCAGAGAGTTAGAGAGAGAAAGTAGATCTGTCTTTAGGTCCGGCGTACGGCCGGCGCGTGAGCGAGCGTGCCGTCGCCGGAACCCTTTGTTCTTCCGAGAGAGATAATCCTCATGTTTCTCTTTCGCCTCCTCTTCCTGATCGCCTTGTCGGAGCTCTGGTCCAGTCCCCATCTGTCGGTGAAAACTCGGGGAGTGAATCGACATCCTTGGTGGAGCTATGGATGGAGTAAAGAAGCGTTCGTGTGGAGGGTTTGGTGGGGTGAAGTCGGTTTGTCAGTTTAGGTTGCGTTTCCGGGAGGTGGAGGCTTCTACAGCTTCATCGCCGCCGGCCTTGTTTCCGGGAGGTGGAGGCTTCTTAAGCTCTGCTATCGCCGGCTCTAGTCTCCGGGGGGGGGGGGGGGGGGTGAAGGCGTTCCTTGCCTTGCGTCGCCGGCTCTGGGTTCCCTAGTTCCGTTTTAGGGTATGTTTTTTTTATCTTGGGTTTGTCTTAGGTTATGTGGTTTTGGGCTGGATTTGATGGAGGAGCTTCGTCTTAGGACGATTGAAGCCCTCTGGTGTTTAAGGTTGATGTCTCGGCGAAGTTTTCTTCCCAATTCTGGTGATGCATGGAGGCGGATGAGATCTCGGTCTACCGATTGATTCTCTCCTATATTGAACACACTTGGGTGGAAAGGGTTTGCGATCATGAGTTTGTGGAGGTAGTGAGTGCTGTCTTGTCCTGGTGAATCGTCGGGTGTTCACCGGCGGTGACTTGAAGCGGGGTTGAGGCCGCGGATCGAAGCGGCGGCGCCGCATTTAGTGTTGTTGCTAGGGCTGCCTTGAGTGGGCCTGGTGTATGTATGTGGGCCTAAATTGAATGATTTAGGTTTTGTAATATTCTGAGCTTGGCCCTTTAATCAAACAAATTTTACAAGGAAAAAAAAAACAAGGGAGCTCCACTGTTGATGTCACTGAACACTGAAGAATGTCTACAGTAGAAAAGTGATAGTTTATTTGAACTTTTATTTAATGCCAAAGAAAATGATTATTAACAACGTTTTAGAATATTTTTTACCAAGATAATGCTACTATATCTACTAGGTAAGAGCATTCCTAACATAGTATTTTTTTGAGTTTCTTGAGACTTCATATGATAAATTTTAAATATACCCAATTATTATTATATTTTTATTTTAAGTATTTTTATATAAAAGATATACCATGGTTGAAAATGCTCTTATAATAATTATAAGAAATACTTAAATCTCTACAGAAAAACTTTAATCAAAATAGGCTTCGGCTCGTATTGGGCTTCTCGTAACTCCACAAAGGCTTATGAATATGGGATATAACTTTGATAAACGATGTTCAAAATTCAAACGATTGTGCTTGGTACGGGATAGGGATAGACACATTTATCACAAAAAGAAGTTCAGTTTGGGTCTAGATCCTACTAATTATCCAAGCGAAATTTATATCTCCAGAACTAAAAATGTTCTAGGAAACCAGAACCAAACTAAAAACAAATAAATATCCAAATTTCTATAGTACATTTATTTATTTATAAATATTGATTATATTTAGTTTAAAATAACTAAAAAATAATATTTATAAACTGAAATAACCAGAAAACCCGATTTATCATAATAATTTTATCTAAAATATTTAAAATTATCCGAATTATCTATTTTTTGAAAACTTAAAAATTCTGATATTTAATAAAAATCTGAATTTTTTAATTTTTTTTTAACTCGAATTAATCTAAAAATAAAAAAAATCATCTCAGATATTAGTTGGTTCCTCACTTTGTTACCTGAACCACTGGAAGCGAACCGAATTTTGTAAATACTGAAATGGATTCTATACCTATATAACCAAATAATCAAATCGGAATTGAGAACGGAATGCCCATAGCTAATGGGGCGTTTATCCATTGACTTGCCTTTTCTTTCTACAAAGTAAACAAGAAACTTTTAATGGTTTCGTGGTTCGTTCATGCTGGATTTTAAACTATTAACCTAAGGGGCGGCGGTTCGAAACTTGTGAATTTAGGGTTCTTTTAAAATTCCCTCTTTAAACAATTGCAATTCGCCTCCTTCTCTCTCTCTCTCTCGAGTCTCGATCCTCTAAAAGATCTCGACCTCCAATGAAGAGACGGCGTAAAGCCAGAGTAAACTCTGAAGCACCCGACGACCAATCAGCGGCGGAGTTCTCCTTCTCTCTCACCAGAGTCGCCGTCAGCCAAATCTGCCTCTCCGTTGGATACACATCAACCGATACCTCCTCCACCCTCAACACTCTGACCCTAATCACCACCAAGTTCTTGCAATCCATCGCCGAACTCGCCGCGTCGTTCTCAAACTCAGCTAATCGCACGGAGGCTAACCTCTTCGACATCGTCAATGGTCTCCACGATACCGCTCTATCTACTTCCGATTGTTTTCCCGGCGGATCCACGTTGCACAACACCGAATCGCTCTGCCTGATCAAATCAGCTGTTCTCCGTAACCTCTCCGATTTCGTCGCATCCGCCTTTGAGATCCCTTTCGCAAAGCCGTTACCCAGGCTAGAAATCAGCGGATCATACGGAGGAGATTCGACACGTACGGCTCCATCACCGGAGATGAGATCAATTCCAGCTTGGCTTCCGCCTTTCCCGGACTCTAGCCTTTACCGCGAACGATACGCGAAGGAGAGATCCGATCGTTTACCGGATTCTGTTATTGGACGTGAAACTTTTGCGGAGGCTTCCGGAGTTGAGAGTTGTAGAGGTAGAAGCGGCGGTCGTTTACCGCTGAGGAGAGCGAGTGTGAGATTTAAGGTGGAACGAGATTGGAGCAATGGCGGAGGCTCTTGTAAAAGTAATACCAGATTGGAACGGTGGCGGGATAATAAAGAAGGTGAATTTGAGGTTAAGAAGAAAATTGGAGAAGAATACATCTACTGTGCCGATATTGATGCCGGCCAGTGGGATATGTAGCACATCATCTACCCGGTGAGGGAAAAAAATTTCAAAACAAGGTCGCTTAAGGTTGGATTCGAACCCGTGTCCTATTGAGGATTGGTGCAAAATATAATGGGTTTATACCACACGAGCTGCGCCTATAGTTGTCTCGGTTCTCCTTTATCTGAGTTTATAAACGATTAATATGAAATTATTTGATTCCCTCTGTGAGCTTATTTTATATAAAGTTTCAAATCTATAAATGATAGAATTGTGTTTTTATATTTTTCAAAACAATGGAAACGAATATTGAACCTCGCAGAATTTGATTGATCTTTAGACGTTAGCCAATGTTAAACTTGGTCATAAAAATCTAAAAGATGCTTACTTTATACATTTGAAATTTGATGGACGTTACTATCAACATATATATTTCACTAGTTCTATTAAAAGGTGATTAAAATAATAGTTAGATAGTTTTATACAGGCAACTGGACTAATTTGATGTTCCAAGTTCTTATTATGTTGTCCTTTTTTAACTTATTATGTTGTCATCATTGTATACCCTCACACCCAAATGTTGATCACTCGGTTATCAAAAAAAAAAAATGTTGATCATAACAAACAATTTAGTTATTTGTTTCACTTATATCTGTTGCAGAGAAAACTTTTTTATAAACCCATAGGTTGGTGGATCGAAAATTCAAGTATATAAAGGAAAAAAAAAAGCAATATCATGTGTGTTTTCTTTCTTACCAAATTTCAAGTATTTTTTTTTTTCTAATGGCTTTTAAGCAACTTGACGACTCTAGTGTGGCATGGATAGACACATTTTCGCAGTCTTTTTCTTAACATTATTTATGTAAAGATGAAAACTAATATCAACCGTTGATGCATCAGTGAAGCAATAAAGAACGTACGCGTGGCGTTCCACTCGGCGATGGTGTGTTTGTTAACCCCACTACGATTCATATATACACAAAAACAAGTCGCCTTCCTTCTCAACATTTACTGAAACTGCCACTGTTCTCGACTCGCCGATCTCGGTGGTGTCATTTTCTCCCGGCGGATATTCTCATCCGAAACCTCCGGTAGCGATTCACTGAGCTTATACACAACATGCCGGTGGTTTCTCTTGCTAAGATTGCTGCTTCCCCGGCCGTGACGGCGGGAGATTTCACCGTTCGCGTTCCTTGCATTTACGGGAAACGACTCTTGTCCAATCGCGTCTCCTTGCGTCGGAGCTCTGTAAGTCATCGCGTGAGAAGCGAATTGCAGAGTCCCCGCGTCCTTGGCTCCGTCACAGGTTTTCGAAAATCCGACGTTTGATTCTCTTGTTACGTCGATGTTGATTTGCGTTTTCTTTCGTGTATTTATAGATTTATCGTTGGATAATTCCGTCGAGAATGGTCACCTTCCCAAGGGAGATTCGTGGGCTGTACACAAGTTCGGAGGGACCTGTGTTGGCAACTCTGAGAGGATCAAAGATGTTGCTGATGTTGTAGTTAACGATGGATCCTCGAGGAAGCTGGTGGTTGTTTCTGCAATGGCGAAGGTTACCGATATGATGTATGATCTCATCCACAGAGCACAGTCTCGGGATGATTCTTACCTCTCTGCTTTGGATGCTGTTCTTGAAAAGCACCGAGCAACGGCTCTTGAGTTGCTTGATGGAGATGAACTCGCCAGTTTCTCGGCTCGGTTGCATAATGATATAAACAATCTCAAAGCTATGCTCCGTGCCATTTACATAGGTACAGATGGTCTTCTGTGTATAAAGTAATTGAATTTGTTTTGTGTATGTTCTTCTGAAATAGTTTTTCTCTTGTATCTCTCTAGCTGGTCATGCAACAGAATCTTTCTCGGACTTCGTTGTGGGTCATGGAGAGTTGTGGTCTGCTCAGATGTTAGCTGCTGTTGTGAGAAAGGTATGAGTGTCATATATGATATGCTGCTTGTAAGTCCTAAGAGGGATGAACTTCTATTTATCTTCTCATCATATGCTTGTGTTTGTTTTGATCATAGAGTGGATTGGACTGCACATGGATGGATGCAAGGGATGTCCTTGTTGTTGTTCCTAATAGCTCTAGTCAAGTTGATCCTGACTTTGCGGAATCAGAAAAGAGATTGGAAAAGTGGTTTTCTCAGAACTCGGCGGCAAAGATTATCATCGCAACTGGATTCATAGCCAGTACACCGGAGAACATTCCAACGACTCTCAAGAGGGATGGGAGTGACTTCTCTGCAGCTATAATGGGTGCTCTGTTTAGATCTCACCAACTCACAATCTGGACAGATGTTGATGGTGTATACAGTGCAGATCCAAGAAAAGGTATGTGGAACAACTACATTTTGCAAGATAAGGACTAGTTTTTCAGCCGTGACAGGGATTTTTATCAGTTTCTTTTCTCTATTGTTAGGCTGACAAAGATGATTATATATGCAGTTAGTGACGCCGTTATACTGAAGACTCTTTCATATCAAGAGGCCTGGGAAATGGTAAATTTGCAACCTCGTACATTTTTTTTGATGCCTTATTTTCCATAGTCATTTTACTACTCCCTAACGTGCGTGTTCATGTGCCTGTGCAGTCTTACTTTGGAGCTAACGTTTTACATCCTAGGACCATCATTCCAGTTATGAAATATGACATTCCAATTGTTATAAGGAATATCTTCAACCTCTCTGCCCCTGGGACAATGATATGTCGGCAGATTGAAGATGAAGATGGATATAAACTAGACGCTCCTGTCAAAGGGTTTGCGACGATTGACAATTTGGCTCTTGTGAACGTAGAAGGGTGAGCTGATTGTGGATATTGTGTTACACACTCGGTTCTTAGTGTTTATTATATCAACGTTGTGTTCTCTTTGCAGAACTGGAATGGCTGGTGTACCTGGTACTGCCAGTGCCATTTTTTCTGCTGTCAAGGAAGTTGGGGCCAATGTGATTATGATTTCACAGGTATATGGTTTATTATCTTTTCTGCAGATTTATCGATTTGTTTTCGCTTGTCAATTGTGTGTTCTTAGTAGTATTACATAAGTGCAGGCTAGTAGCGAGCATTCTGTGTGCTTTGCTGTACCTGAGAAGGAAGTGAAAGCCGTTTCTGAAGCATTGAACTCACGATTTCGTCAAGCTTTAGCTGGTGGACGCCTTTCCCAGGTGCCCTAAATCTCTGTGTGTTTTCAGAAGATAGC
The DNA here is from genome assembly GCF_000309985.2 of Brassica rapa. Taxonomy (NCBI): domain Eukaryota; kingdom Viridiplantae; phylum Streptophyta; class Magnoliopsida; order Brassicales; family Brassicaceae; genus Brassica; species Brassica rapa. The sequence continues at coordinate 26,400,540 of NC_024803.2, forward strand.
AACTTGCTATTCTTTCGACCTTTGTTGTAAATGATCGCATGTTCAGGGCCCTATAGAAAGCAGCAGGATCTTGTTTATGCATCACCTAATTTTCTCAAACTGTGGCTTTTCTTTTCAGATTGAAATTATCCCTAATTGTAGCATCTTAGCAGCAGTTGGCCAGAAAATGGCGAGCACCCCTGGCGTTTCTGCCACCTTTTTCAATGCGCTGGCAAAGGTAAATTAAGTGTGTTTGTAGAACATCCATCTCTCTGCTAAGAAGCTTTGTTGATAGAATGCTTGCCCTAATACCTGCAGGCCAATATCAACATCCGTGCTATAGCTCAAGGTTGCTCCGAGTTCAACATTACCGTGGTCGTCAAACGTGAAGATTGCATTAGAGCATTAAGAGCAGTGCACTCAAGATTCTACCTTTCGAGAACCACATTGGCAGTGGGAATCGTAGGACCGGGTTTAATCGGTGGAACCTTACTTGATCAGATTAGAGATCAGGTGAGTAGCTGTGTGAGACTATTGTGGCATACTTATCAAGGTTCAAGCTAACTCATCTTTCAAAATAATTTTACAGGCTGCAGTGCTAAAAGAAGAGTTTAAGATTGACTTGCGTGTTATAGGGATCACTGGCTCAAGTAAAATGTTGCTGAGTGAATCGTAAGTCAATGAACTTGTTAGAGTGCTTGTAGGTGAGTTGCCTTGCTGTTTTTTCCTTACACAATCATAATCTTCTAGGGGAATCGACTTATCAAGATGGAGAGAATTTATGAAGGAAGAGGGAGAGTCGGCTAACATTGAGAAGTTCACCCAATATGTGAAGGGAAATCATTTCATTCCAAACTCTGTTATCGTTGATTGTACGGCTGATGCTGATATTGCAAGCAGTTATTACGACTGGTTGCTGAGAGGAATTCATGTGGTCACCCCGAACAAGAAGGCTAACTCAGGACCACTTGATCAGGTAAGTGTTAGATATTTGATTAAATCACTGTTCAATAGGAAGCTACAGATCTTTTCTTGTTGAGGTTCAATGGTTCGATGATCAGAGAGACTAGTTGGTAACACTCTCCCCTGTGAATGCAGTATCTAAAGATAAGAGATCTTCAAAGAAAATCGTACACACATTACTTCTATGAAGCAACCGTTGGAGCTGGTCTTCCAATTATCAGCACTTTACGTGGTCTTCTCGAGACAGGGGATAAAATACTGCGCATTGAGGGAATTTTCAGGTATCTCCTGTTCGGCTTGGTACCGCAACAAGTTGTTTAGATACAAGAGAATATGCTGGCTTTGTCGTTTTTTTCACCTTCAACTAAACTCTTGGTTTGATGCCTTGCTGCAGTGGGACTTTAAGTTACCTTTTCAACAATTTTGTGGGCAACAGAAGCTTCAGTGATGTTGTAGCAGAAGCAAAGCAGGCAGGTTTCACAGAGCCAGATCCACGAGATGATCTATCTGGAACAGATGTCGCCAGAAAAGTAGGGTTTCTTGTCCTCAAATCAAGTCAATGCACCTATGTTGGACCAATTAAATAATAGGGAATTTTCTTGTATATGATACTTCTTCAGGTGACGATTCTTGCAAGAGAATCAGGATTAAAACTGGATCTTGACAGCCTTCCAGTCCAGAGTCTTGTGCCAAAGCCTCTACAAGTAAGTCTCTGTATAATCACACAATAAACCCATAAGGACAATCCTTTCGACGTAATCAATATTCCATTGTTGATCACAGGCTTGTGCATCAGCGGAAGAGTTCATGCAAAAGCTACCTCAGTTTGACGAGGAATTGTCCAAACAAAGACAAGAGGCTGAAGCAGCAGGAGAGGTAAGTAGTGCCTCCTAGCAAAACTCATTTTAAAACACCAATATGCACCATCTCGAAAAGAACTCATTCCCGAATATATTGTGTTGTGTCTGTTTTATAGGTATTGAGGTACGTCGGAGTTGTTGATGCGGTAGCAAAAAAGGGAAAAGTGGAGTTGAAACGGTACAAGAAAGATCATCCGTTTGCTCAGCTCTCGGGTGCTGATAACATCATCGCTTTCACAACCAAGCGGTACAAAGAACAGCCTTTGATTGTTCGTGGACCTGGTGCTGGTGCTCAAGTCACTGCCGGTGGAATCTTCAGTGACATTCTCCGCCTTGCTTTCTATCTAGGCGCTCCGTCTTAAGTCACGCTTTGTTTCTTTTAGGAACAAATCTAATGATCAAAACAATGTTTCTTATAAGCTAGCATCTGTTATCTGCGTTTCAGAATTTGATTCTTATAGAAGAAATCAAACTTCAATGGAATAAAACATTAAACATCCTTATCTTGGTTTTAAAAGCACACGTTTTGCGCCATGGGCAACTATGGCTATGAGCAAAACGCCTTATGCTTCTATGGCGAGGTGACATCCATAAAGTGTTTGCCATGGTGCACTTTTGGCTGAAGTTCGAGGCGCAGTAAGCCCAACAAGGCGATGCTTTGTAGATTCTTGGTGGGTACAGTAGTCTGTTAGCTTCTTGTATCTCTTCTCCTTCCTCACCTGACAGCTAAGTAGCCTTTAGGAACAACTGTTACATTTGTGGAGACAGTCTTCGAAAACTTGTTTTTTGTTTCTACTTCCAGTTTTGTTGAGGTTGTTGCTGTCTTCTTTGTTGCCATTCTTGTTGTTGTTGGCTTGTTTTGATGCGTTAGCTACTTTTTGCCATTTCTTGAGAATATATTGAGCTTTAAGATCTCTCTAACCCTGTTTGACTTCTTGGCTTCCGTGGCAAACAACAGAACAAATTGCCCTATTCTTTGTGTTGTGTGATGATGGAGATATGGTGTTCAATTACAATGATCATGATGACAACTGTAAGGTGCTCTTTAGCACGTCATGGCGCAAGGCTCTAACCATTTAGCCTCGGAGCCTCCTATGAAATAAGGGCTTTTGGCTGGAATTAAAAATAAAAAGATGGTTTTATACAACAAAAACACTGCTTCCACATGATTTCAACCCAACAGAAACAAAAATTTAGCTTCAGAAACATATCTCAATCTGAAACTTCGGACAAAAACTTGTTCTACTTCCCGAAGACTATAAACTAGGTTGAAACACTGTTTTCAAACCAATCTGAGACACGATTCAGTTTAACCTAAAGATCATTCTGTGGAGGATCTAATAGTAGTCATCAGGGTTGTCTTTGCTTTGAATGAGGGGGACACCATCTTCTCTCCATTTAATCCGCTCTTCGCAAATGGCAGCAACCACCTCCACATACAGTTTGTGTTCCTAACCCCAAAAGAAGCAAATGAAATCTTCGAAATTGTTGAACCTAAATGCTCAAAATGTATTTATCTTAGTAGTGGGTACCTCATCAAGAACCCTTTTAGCCAACTCCTCTGGTGTATCATTAGCAACCACACGGACAGCACTTTGAGCAAGTATCCTCCCCGTGTCATACTCTTCATCCACAAAGTGAATGGTTGGACCTGAATACCTAACGTACGTAAAAAACCATAAGAAACCAAGTAGAAAGAAATACACAAACCGTCGTAACATTGTAACACTTACCTAGCTCCTGAGGCTAGAACAGCTTTATGCACTCTCATACCATAAAGCCCTTTACCTCCAAAAGCCGGAAGTAAAGCAGGATGGATATTCAGAATCCGTTTAGGAAAAGCTTTGACGAGCTCAGCCGGTATAAGTTTCAAATATCCAGCTAACAGAACAAAGTCTACACCATACTCCCTGTTCATTAAAGCAAATGGTTCACTCCATGGACTAATATATAAATAAGCATAGAGAGAGAGAGAGACAAGTCACAGACCTAAGAACATCCACAAGCTCTGTAGGAGAGAGTCCATCGGATGATTCTCGTTTCGGTTTTGGGAATAGTAAGACAGGAATCCCATTGCTTCTTGCATAGTCAGCACCTCCACAATCTGTATTGAAGTAACCAAAATTTCACAAATCCAAACTTGACAATGTGAAGAAGAAGAAAGAAGAAACCTTTCTTGTTAGTGACCAATAAGACAAGATCCCCTTGAACTGAACCACCAAGGCATCCCTCGTGAATCTTCTTGAAATTCGAACCACCTCCCGACACAAAGACAGCAAGCTTCTTCCTACTTATTGCTTCTTCGTCAACCTTTGCTACCGTCCGAGTAAAGGATGCAGCTTTTACAATCCGCATCGCGAATCGGTCTACAGAACTTCGCAAGGAGAAGGAGAGAACGTTCCGGGAAGGCGTTAACGGAGCAATCGGGGCTTCTCGTGGCGGCTTCGCTGGGAAGGTGAGTTGGCCTGAGAACAAAACCCGTGATACCATTCTGAAACAATCTTAAGTTCGACGGTGTAGTCGCCGGGGCTTCTGTTCTAAAACTCGGGCGGATTGACCGATTCTACGGCGTTAAATCGCTCCACGGCAGTGCTCCGTTGAGATTTTGTTAAAATCAATGTTTCTATTATAGATTTGTCATGTTTATTTGTGAAAAATCAATAAAGCAAAGCATACTCCAAAAATGAATTATGTTACAGAAAAGTTTATCGCGGCCGTGGAGAGGAATTAGGTTTTCAAGTTGAAGAAGACGAAGTGTTATTTACGCTTTTGCCCCTCTCTTAATGAAAGTTATAAAAAAATATACATAAACTTGCATGTAGCGGGGGGGGGGGGCTTCGGACCAGAGATGCTTACTGCACGGATAGCGCGTAATGAGTTTCCCAACATGGATTATTAATGAGTCTTTAGAAAACAGAATTTATAGCACACCGTTCTGTTTCATTATAATCCTAACCAGTTGATTACGCTAATGATATTTCAAATCTTTCCTTGCTAATTACAGATATGCAATTTCTTTGCTACTGAGCTTCTGCTTGCCAAACATGTAAAAGTGATCAAAGCTCTGAGAATTGCTGTGTCTTTATTGAAAGGAAACTAAGGCTCATATATAGCCGATTACAAGCAAACGTGAAAACGTGCAAACTGAAAGTTCCTAACAAAGTGGAACAACTAAAAGACTAATTCAAATAACAACTACTAGCTAGAGTATCCCTCAAACTTAGGAACTTATTCAACTAACAAAGACCTATTCGTAACACAGCCTCTCCTAAACTAAAACATCCAGTTCTAGTTTACTCCAGGAACATCACATACTCCCAACATGCCTCGCATCTTCTCGTAAGTGTCCATCTTCAAAGGCTTTGTCAAAATGTCTGCAATCTGCACATGAGTGCTGCAATGAACTAGCTCCACGACTCCATCATTAGTCAGATCCCTAAGAAAATGAAACCTCACGTCAATATGCTTACTTCTCTTGTGCATAACTGGATTCCTTGACAGCTTGATGGTAGACATGTTATCACAGTACATGACTGTGCTTTCTTCTTCCCTTTGTGCGATTCCAATGCTCTCCAAGATCCTTCTCAGCCAAACCACTTGACACGCGCAACTTGCGGCTGCCACAAACTCCGCTTCTGTTGTGGATAGAGTGACCACTGGTTGTCTCTTAGAAGACCACGAGATGGCAGCACCACTTAGGAAACATACGTAACCCGAAGTGCTTCTTCTGGTATCCAAGTCTCCCGCATAATCACTGTCTGAATAAGCTTCAAGAACGTTGCCTCCATTCTTCTTATAGTGAACACCGAGATTGATAGTACCTTTAACATACCTGAGAATTCTTTTCACGGCTCCCATGTGAGTTTGAGATGGATTCTCCATGTATCTACTGATCAGGCTGATCGCATACATCAAATCCGGTCTTGAGGCCGCCAAGTACATGAGACATCCCACCATTTGTCTGTATACAACTCCATCTGCTTTCCCACTTCCGTCTTCTTTCACCAGTTTTGTTCCTGGAACAATGGGATTTCTCACCGAGTTGCATTCTTCCAACTTGAACCTCTCCAAAATCTCTCTTGCATATCTTCTTTGACTCATGTATATGCCTGAGTCATCTTGAATTATCTCCACTCCAAGAAAATATCTCATCAGCCCCAAGTCAGTCATCTCGAATTCACTCTTCATGGCTTCTTTGAACTCTTCAATAACACTTGCTTTGTTTCCTGTAACAATCATATCGTCCACATACAGAGAAACAAGCAGAGTGTTACCTTCATCATCAACCTTGCCGAATAGTGTTGGCTCATAGGGACACTTCTCCAATCCTTTCTCTGTAAAGTAACCTTCAATGCGACTGTACCAAGCTCTAGGGGCTTGTTTGAGCCCATACAATGCCTTCTTGAGCTTGTATACTTTAACTGCTTCCTCTTTCTTCTCATACCCTTGTGGCTGATCAACATAGACTGTCTCGGTTAGTTCCCCATGCAGAAAGGCGCTCTTGACATCAAGTTGATGAATCTTCCAATTCTTTTCAGCAGCCATAGCTAGGATAGCTCTAATGGTATCCCATCTTGCTACTGGAGCAAACACTTCAGTGTAATCTATACCATATTTTTGAGCATAGCCTTTTGCAACTAACCTGGCTTTGCATTTGTCGATCTCTCCATTTTCATTCAACTTTGTCTTGTAAACCCACTTGACTCCAATAGTCTTGGAACCGTGAGGTAGCTCACATAGCTCCCATGTTTCATTGGCTTCAATAGACTCGATCTCACGATTCATCGCTTCTCTCCATTTCTTTTCTCTCACGGCATCTTCAAACAGGACAGGATCAGTTGTCTCGGTGAACATGACCAGATCTTCCAGCTCCTCTTCCCCTTCCGATAGTCCTTCCCCAGTTACATAGTCTGTCATCCATGTTGGAGCGGTTTTTGATCTCCTTTCTTGAGTGACTTCAGAAGCTTCAGCGTTGGTGCGACTGCAGTCACCAGTTTCACATCGTGGCATTCCTTCGTGTTCTGCTTCAACAGCAACTTCTTCATCCACTTCAAGCTCATTTGATCCATTCTTTTCCTCCTCTTTCCAATCCCATTCAGCATCTTCTTCAAACAGAACATCTCTGCTAGTTATGATCTTCTTCTCCACTGGATCATACAGCCGGTAGGCTTTGGATTCCTCACTTGTGCCAAACAGGACACATTTCACACTCTTATCATCAAGCTTCTTGCGCTTCTCCTTAGGAATGTGCGCATGAGCAATACATCCAAAGAGCTTGAAGTGTTCTACTGATGGTGATTGATCACTCCAAGCTTCCTCTGGTGTCATACCTTGTACGGCAGAGGTGGGGCTTCTGTTCAAGATGTGCACACTCCAGTTTGTTGCTTCTGGCCAGAACCGTTTTGGGACTTTCTTCCCAACCAACACACTGCGAACCATGTTGAGAATGGTCCTATTCTTTCTCTCAGCAACGCCGTTTTGCTGTGGCGTGTAAGCTGTGGTGAGTTGTCTCCGAATGCCACTGCTCTCACATAGCTCCTTGAACTCATTTGAATTGTACTCACCACCTCTGTCTGTCCTCAAGCACTGAATCTGCAAGCTGTTTTCTCTTTCTACACGAGCCTTAAACTTCTTAAATGCATCAATAGCCTCAGATTTAACAGAGAGAAACTCAACCCAACATTTTCTCGAGAAATCATCAATGAACGTAATGATATACCTCTTTTGGCTGTTGGACTCAGGAGTGATTGGTCCACACAGATCAGAGTGGATCAGTTGAAGCTTTTGAGAAGCTCTCCAGTTACTCTTCTTGGGAATGACTTCTCTCTGTTGCTTTCCAGTGATGCAGTTGTCACACAGCTTGCTTGGTGCCTTTATCTCAGGTAAGCCACGTACCATGCTCCCAGACTTCAGTGTCTTCAATCCTTTGTAGCTCAGATGACCATATCGACAATGCCACAAGTACGATGTGTCCTCTGTAGTAGTTTTAAAACATCTGGGTCCTTGAGACATCATCTTGGCCGTGACTACAAACATCTTGTTGGAAGTCATTTGCGTTTCCATGATTAACCCTTTGGCTGGATGATAGAGTCGACATGCTCCATCTTGTATAACAAATGAGATCCCTTTCTCTGCTAGCTGTCCAATGCTAATCAGATTGTTCTTCAACTCAGGAATGTAGTACACATTTGTTATGATGTGTGGATCACCTTTGATGAGCATTCTGACATTTCCTCTCCCCATGACATCCATCTTCGAGTTGTTACCAAGCTTAACATGATGTTTGTACTCCTCATCCAAGTCGCTGAACCATTGCTTTTCTCCACTCATGTGATTGCTACATCCAGAATCGAGAAACCACACCTGCTCTTCCTTCTTGGTCTCAGCATACGCCATCAACACCATCTCTTCAGCTTCATCAAACTCAGCATAGTTAGCCCCATTCTCCCAGTTAGGACATTCATACTGATAATGTCCTAGTTTGTGACACTTGTAGCATTCAACCAGAGCCTTATTGGGTGATCCTCTTCCTGATCTCCCTCCTCTGCCTCTGTAGGCTCCTCGGTATCCTCCTCTGCCCCGATTCCACCTTCCTCCTCTCTGTTGATCTCCTTGTTCTTCAGCAACCTTCAGAACATGCTCCTCGTTTTCTTTCTTCTTAAACTTCTGCTCATGCACCAGCAAAGAGCTTTGAAGTTCGTCAATTGAGAGGTTCCGTATGTCTTTGGACTCTTCTATCGCACACATTATGTATGTGAAGCGATCTGATAAGGTTCTTAGCACCTTTTCCACCACCTTTGAGTCTGGCATCTCTTCTCCAAGGTTTCTCATGTCATTGGCCACCGTCATGACTCTTGAGAAGTACTCGGTTACACTCTCTCCATTTTTCATTTCGAGAATCTCAAATTCTCTACGCATCCTCTGGAGCTGTGCACTCTGCACACGCTCATTCCCTTGGAACTTTGCCTTCATCGAGTCCCATAACTCCTTGGAACTGTTCTTCTGCAAGATCTGCTTTAGGATCGTCTTGTCAATGGCTGCAAACAGATAGTTTTTGACCTTGAGATCCTTGAGCTTCAGCTCCGCCAACTCTGAACGTTGTTGCCCGTTGAGTACTGTCCCTCTTGCTGGTTCTGCGAACCCTTCTTCAATGAGACTCCACCACTCTTTTGATCTCAATAGGTTCTCCATTAACATAGCCCAATGTTCGTAATCTCCATCAAACTTTGGGATGCTAAGCGTCATCTCTCTCTCTGTAGCCATAGTGTTCTCTCTCTCTCTTTTTTGTGATTTTGCTCTGATACCAAATGTAAAAGTGATCAAAGCTCTGAGAATTGCTGTGTCTTTATTGAAAGGAAACTAAGGCTCATATATAGCCGATTACAAGCAAACGTGAAAACGTGCAAACTGAAAGTTCCTAACAAAGTGGAACAACTAAAAGACTAATTCAAATAACAACTACTAGCTAGAGTATCCCTCAAACTTAGGAACTTATTCAACTAACAAAGACCTATTCGTAACAAAACAATATGTTATTATAAGAACATCTAATGGTTGGCTTCATTTTTATCTTCAAATGTTCACTTTTTTCAAAATGAAACAACATTCACTCTAATGGTTTGCTTCATTTTTTCTTTGTAAAATAAATATTTCAAATATACATCTCCACTTTACCACTAATTATTAATAACACCTTCTAGTTTCTCACCTTTACTAAATTTGCCCAACTATTTTTTTTAAGATAATCCAACATGTTCAACATTATCTTATAATAAAATTATTACACCAAACATAAATAAATAAACAAAAACATTAGATTTTATAAAGTAGTACCAAACATATGTTTTTCCCACAAGTGATCAATTAAATCGTTTCAAAGTGCGAAATGAGCTTCTTGATCTTTAATTCTTCTAAAATCGAGCAAGAAATTCTTGAAAACGAATATTCTCATGTTCTTTGATATCAACCTCTGTAGGTGGAGCTTCTCTGGCAATGTCGATTGGTGCATTAAGATCACGTTCATCCTCAATTATTAGTATAAGTTTTAAGTATATTTAATATTTTAAATTAGTATGATGAAAATAATAACTGGAATTAGAAATTAATTGGATTATATTAAAGCATGTAGTTTATTTTGGCAAAAGATAAAAATAAATAAAAGTTAAGGACCAATATGTAATTAGAAAAGTTCATCTTAAAAAATTGAAGATATGTACGGTAAATCTTCAAATTTGAAGTAACACTGTTCACTTCTTCATTTTGTAGCAAGAAATGAAGTAGGGTTAGAGCAAAACTTTCTTCAAAATGAAGTAAAAAGTGGAAAATGAAATGTGGTTGGAGATGGTCTAATTACTTAATTCTGTAATGTTTTCTTCATATTTGCTTGGCTTTTGGGCTTCAGTTTATTGTGTTACTCTTCTAAAACATCATATATGATGAAATGGAGGGAGTATAAAATTTTTTATTTTACAGTAAAAAAGTCTATAAACTCATACTTACTCCGGAAAAAACATATACTAGAATTCTACTTTTTTGAAAATAAATTAGCATATTAGATCAAAATTAAAAATTTTAACAGATTTAACAAATTTTAACAAATTTAAGCCAAAAAATCTCTAGTTAAGAAGTCGAAACCCTCGACAAGGATCAGCGGGGGAGAAAGGATTTGTATTAATTTCTCTTAAACTAACACGAGCATAAGAAATACATTAACCAACAAAACCATGCAAAAACTTTATTCGGTTCAAGCTACAAATTCACAATATCTTCAGCAACCGGTTTTCGATTTGGTATATGATTGAAAAATTAAGCTTTGGATAGATTAAAGCTGGGTGGAATAAGAGAACCGGAAGCCTTTCTGCTTCTTGCGAGAAGACCTTGCGTAATTGGAGACATCATTGCGTCTGTTGGACTTCTATACCTGAGAAATTAATAAAAAAATATAAAATTAAATCACTGTACCGATCGGTCTGGTTTTGAATTGGGTCAGACCGGTTATTTCACTTAATCAAGATTACCTCTCTGGGTGCTTGAAAGCTACAGGGACTCTGAGACGATCCGGTGTCACGATTTTCTTCATTAGATCGTTGATGGAGGCTCGTGGAGGAGATTCTTGATTCTTGTCGGTTTCAGGGAACGGCCGAGGCAGCGATTCAGAGTTTAAAACGGTGACTTCGTGGTGGTCGGATTGAGTTTTGGGAGGTGAGTTCAAAACGGTGACTTCGTGCAGGTTGTCGGATTGAGTTTTGAGAGGTGTTTCGATATTGGGTTGTTGAGACTCCATTTTAGAAAGAGAGATAAGAGTGAGAGACAATTGGGTTAGGACAAATAACTTGAGTGTAAGTTAGCTTAAATAAGTAAAATGGCTGATAATATTACCGTTAATTGAAATTGAGGTTGCAACGGTCGGATTCTAGCACTATCTAAAAGTCTGTGTTATGTAATAGTTTGGTTATTGACCGTTTGGAAAGTTTTTTTTTTCTAAATGAATGTGCGAAATGTATTTTGTGTATAGGGAAAAAACAAATCATCCGATGAACTTTTGAATTTTGGCTTACTTCTTTGAGAATATTTGTATAAGTAAAACAAATAAAAACACAATTGCTGTGATGAACGACTCTAGGTGACAGAAGATTACCCCAAGAAAGCTGTTTCGTTGGAGCCTCTAGCTCAGAAGGAATGGGACAAGTCTAGTTCGAAAGCTGCTGGTAAAACAACCGGAAGCGACAAAGTGATTGATGATTGAGAGAGTATGCGAAGAAGAAATTAATGTATAACAGAACAAATAACACTGTCAAAGTGTCAGGTGGTTTTAGAAAAGTACATTGTTTGTTTCTCAGATTCGCATTTGAGATTAAGTGCAGCAAGCTGTGGATATATGCTTTGCCTTTCATTAGCTGTTTGTTCAAGCATTTTTATTTTACTTTGTCCCTCGTCCAACCGAAGAATCGCTAAAGATTTTGCGTAAATTACTAATTCTCTTTCTTCTGTCACAATCTTTCTTTTATATTTGTTCTTCTTTTCTTTTCCTATATAAGTCTCGTTTCGAGAGATATGTTTTCTCTTTTTTCAAAGCCAATGTCCTCACAAAAGAGTTCGCATTACAAGGCAGACTCCAAGATGGAACTCGATGTAATACATAATAAACTACATTCCGATTAAAATTGCTGCTGATATTGCTTGTGATTCTTTTTCTGTTAAAATTGTGCAGACCAATAGAAAAGCATGGATTTTTCAACCGAGTGATCTTAACTTCGTTTGGGGAGGTGACTCAAGATATTGGGTTGTCCCTAAAGAACCACGGTTTATACCGACTAAACCGATGAACAAACTTTGTGGGTTACTAACTAATACCAAAAGTCTCAACTGATTCATTTGACTGTTGGTTTTAGGGTGCCTGCTGAGCTGAAAATGGTGAGTTGGTTAGAAGTAACCGGTTCGTTTGAGGAGACTGAACCCGGGAAAGCATACCAAATCGGTTTCAAAATCTCCTTTAAACCGGATGCTACCGGTTGGAACGGAGCCCCACTCGTCATGTCTGCTAAAATCGGAAAGAAGGGCAAGACGGTGTGGAAAAAAATCAAATCTGTTGACCAGAACAAAGGCGGGTCCGAACCGGTCAATATACCTGACGAATCTGAAGGCCAGTTCGAAATCTGGGTTAGCCCCACAGCGGATAACCAAGACACCAAGCTTCAGTTTGGTCTGTATGAGGTGTGGACCGGACGATGGAAGACCGGTTTGTTGATCCATGAAGCCTTTGTTTCAACAAGTGTAAGCTCATTGTTGGAAACACAAATCTTATTGTAACTAAAGTTCCACCGATTATTCATATAATATAATAATGTAACTCAAAAGAGGTAAGCCATATAGCAAATGATACCTTTCTTGAACAAAAGCAAAGACTTAAAGTTCTGTATGATAATCTTCAGGCTTGAACCATAAGGAGAAATCGATTCCTTTCGTCTTCAAATTCTCAGTAGCTGGTGCGATTCTATCCAGAAGCTATAAAACCAGAGAACATGTTAAGACTAAATATCTCTAAAGCATTACAGATTTAAAAAAAAAGCATTTTAAGACCTTGGAATGAAGAACGCCGTTGGACACCAAAACGGACCTATCGAACACGGTAAACTTCCCTCCATCCATTCGAGTCACAGCTCCTCCAGCTTCCTCAACTATCTGTGTTCAAAAATTTCAGACATGGATAGATTTAAACTCAACAACATTAGTAGTTAGTTTGGTAAGAAGAAGAAAAAAGCAAGAAGATTACAAGAACACCAGCAGCCATATCCCATGGCTTTAAACGGTACTCCCAGTAAGATTCGGCAATCCCGAGAGCCACGTGACACATGTCGACTGCTGCAGCACCGAGCCTTCGCACTCCTCGGCTCACATCAGTGAACTCTTTGAAAAGCTCCATGTTGGTACTCCATGCATCATCATGTTCGTATCCAAACCCTGTGATAAGAAGTGCTCTCTCCACCTACACTCGAAACCAACGAATATCATGTGTAAGAAGATCAAGATGTACAAACCAAAGGGTTTCCAGATTAAGTAACTTACAGCATCGGTGTTACTGACATGAATTTTCTGCCCGTTACACAAAGCTCCACCGCCTAAGAGGTGAACTAGTTAGACAAATCTTAAATAAATAACCTATGAGCATAAATAAGTTGTCACATTGTACCTGCAGAAGCAGAAAAGGTTCGAGTGTTCCAGCACATTGGACCACCAACAAACTCTACCTACCATCATGAAGAGTTGTTTGTTTGACTTACTTAACCAAAGCATCAACAAAGAGTTAGTTTGTGGAATGTGTACCACAGAAGCAGCAGCTGGATTTCCACGATAGAGAACACCAACAGAGACAGCAAAACTGGGATATCCATGAGCAAAATTGGTTGTTCCATCTATTGTGCATAAAAAGGAAGAGACTTTTTTAAACTCAATTCTCACTCTAAAGCAAAACGCATAACATGAAGAAGAGAGAGAGAGAGAGAGAGGAAAAACCTAGAGGGTCGATGCACCAGAGGTAATCAGAAGAGGAATCGCCGATGATACCTCCTTCCTCACCAAGGATAAGATGATCACTGAAATTCTTTTTCACTTCCTCCAAAATAGCAGCCTCGCTTGCTTTATCAGTACTGTACCAAAAAAAAATCACTTTGAATGCTTCAGGTAATCACAGATAGAACCTCCTGAATGTACACAAGCACAGATCCTTACTCAGTTACAAGGTCACTAAGGCCTTTATAAGTGATATTCCTTGGCTTGTTTACAGCTTCCATTACCACCTTACAAAACAAATCACAACAAACTAAAATAAGTCAAGTTTAATCACTTCAAGTTTGTTTTTCTGTTAATTCCATGAACCCAAAAAGTCTCATCAATGGTTTTTTTTTTTTCTCAAATCAGTTCTACAATAAAACAAACAACAAATCGGATAACTGTAGTTGAAAGAAATGAAATTCGAACCTCTGCTCCGGTTTTAGCGGCGGCCTCGACGACTTGAAGGAGCTGTGCCGGGGATATAGGTCCGGTGGTTTTAGCTCCGATTCTGGGGAAATGCTGCTTCTGATCAGACAGAACAGCTTTTGTTCGGAGTCTTGTCGTGGAGCTGTTAGACGAAATCGTTGAACACAACAACCCATGTCGGGAATCTCTGGTTACTACTGCCCGGCTTGAAAATGGGTTTGTCAGAGGGAGAGATGATCTGGATAAGTGAGAGACTCTCATTGTCATGCTTCCCGAGAAAATTAGTAACCTTCCCATTTCTCTCTTTTGCTTATCGCCGCCGGAGAATCACTCCAAAATGGAATTCTATTTTGTGGCTTTTAGCTTTATTTGTAATAATATCAACGTGGCCGAGTGAGTGGATGGAAGAGAGTGATAGTGTAAACAAAAAGCTGATAGAAAAGGAAAAAAAAACATGTGTTTATCTGAAAATATTGAATTTTTGTAGTGTAAAATACTAAAACAAAGGTGTCGTGTGAAGTTTCTTCTTCATCCTCTCCCAACAACGGAGAACAAAACGTATTACATTAAACAATAGACCTGTGATCATACGTTCGTAGTAGAGCGAGCGTAAAGCTCTTTGATTCTAATACTTACACAAGACAGAAGCAGCAATGTTTGTAATATTCTAATCATACAAATCCATCAGAAAGCAACATCATCCCCAACTACAGAGCTGAATACCGTTACAAGATTCAATCATTGCAGACTGAAAGTTTCATTGCAATCCACCACAATAGATTCTTGATTTCCCTCCAATTTATATAACCTCAAACCAATCTAAAGGATTACTTTGCAGCTCAACTTTTGATCCTCTCTTAAAATTATCCTTCACACTCTCTACCATTTGGATGTGGTAAAAAGCTTCCCTCAACACACACAAACACAAAGCTGAAGAGATCAAATATTCAATCGAAATTCACTAAACCCTAATTCCAAGCTCACCAGATCCAACAATGCCAATTCATCCTCTCTCTCTCGTTAACTAAGGCTCAAAGTTTCTCTGATGGCGAGAAAGACAGAGAGATAGTGAGAACTGGGCCTCCTCGCACTGTTTCCGCTTCAAGCTGGTTCCCCCGCTTGAGCAGAACGACCTCACCGCCTCATATTCCTCAGGGCAAGCCTCCCCCACCACGCACTCCGCCAACGCTTTGTTCAGATGTCTGCATCCAGACCTCCGCGCCGGCCCTTCCGGCATCCGACGATGGCACTGCAACAAAGCTTCCTGCAACCGATCGCATGAAGAAGATCTCATTCCTCTGATTTTCAATCTTTCGTCTCATCGCTCACCCAACTCATTTATTTTCAACTCATTAGTTGGTTTTGGGCTTTTTGTGGTGTCAGCCCATATCTCTATATTATTAGAACCAAGCCCACTTATTAACATCAATTTTGTGCTCAGCTCACTAGTGAAAGAGAAACTTGCGTGATGATGACGACGACATAAACATAAAGGCTCTAAATTTTATATATTTTATTAAACTAACTAGATGATAACTCGCGCACGTAGTAAATTTTTATAATAACTAGTGGTTTGTCCGTGCTACGCGCAGGATGCTTGCCATTTGTATTTTTTAACAAAAAGCATTTGTCATTAGATTCATTTGTTTTAATTCGAAAATCAACGTTTGTAGTTGTTTTCTATGTTGACGTACTTCTTTTTATTAGTTAAATTATTGATCGGTTAATGGATCCGCTAGTTTTAAAGAAGCGAGATTATGAAATTAGTTTAGTGTATGGTGGCAGTGTGTATAATACAAAATGTATTTTGTATTTGTTTACATGCAGTTCAGGATTTATTTTAGTGCTAGTTTGAGTTTAAACGGAGTCGTGTTAACCTATTATTCAATGTTCTATTCATTCCATTAAAGAAAAGTCATACATTTAACACAAAATATTTAAGATTATCAATAAAAAATAAAAATCTGAGACAATGATCTTGTTGTTATGGATAGAACCGATATACCTATTTAGTCGACTAATATAACCGGTGGAAATGGGAGATCCCTGGTGGTAGCAGAGGTTTTTGATAACGATAACTCCATACTTAAAAAACCCGACCAAAGATCACATTCATATAAACATTTCTTCCACCAACAACGGAGATTTACCTAGTTATATAAATATTCGCTTATAGAAATCTACATATTCCCACCAAATTCTAGAAAGTGCCTTTTTCCGTTTACTCAGGTTTTGATTGGTAACCTTGCTAAATGGTGGAATGACATCTTAAACGCGATTCTGCAAATATTTTACTAATAAAAAAGAAGTTGCAGAATAAAAGAAAAAAAAACTAAAACACAAAAAGTGTCATTAACTGACAAAGTGAGTTTTAGTTGGTTATTTACAAAATTAAGACTTTCATATTATTAATTTATGTGATAATACCATTTTAAAATTTAAATAAATAGCAGTAATTTTTTAATGCTAAATAGTTATGTTGTATATAAATTTATTCTATAATTTGTTTTAAAATTTATAAAATGTTAATCTGTTATTAAAACGTATTGAATAGCAAGTAAAAATATTTATAATAAAAAATAAAGTATGTTT
The DNA here is from genome assembly GCF_000309985.2 of Brassica rapa. Taxonomy (NCBI): domain Eukaryota; kingdom Viridiplantae; phylum Streptophyta; class Magnoliopsida; order Brassicales; family Brassicaceae; genus Brassica; species Brassica rapa. The sequence continues at coordinate 26,417,411 of NC_024803.2, forward strand.
TAATAAATTTAAGTTATTTTAACATTTTGTAATAATTAGTTTAATTATTGATATTTGTATTTTCTTATAACAAAATAAATACCATATGAAATATTTTAATACATTTATCATGTATTTTTTCAGTCTCATGATTACATGAATATTTGATATCATCTACAAAATGATTATGTCCGCACATTGCTGATTTGTCATTTTTTCTATAATTTTTGGCTAAGTGAACAGTTTTCTTAATTTTATATATTTTAATAATAAACAGTTTTGGAAACATGATAATTACCATATTTCATCTATGCAAATATTTGATATTATCTTATTTATTAATGTATTAAAATTTCTATTTGATTTTAGGTGAATCAATTATTTTAATAAATAATTGAATAATATTTTATTAGATAATAAACATTTTTAAGAAAATATGATAATTATCATTTACACAACTATTTGATATTATCTTATTAATATTATATCAAAATATTCTTTTCTTATATGTCATGAAAGGATTGTATCTATATTTTTGGTAATAAAAAGTTTATATATTTTTGAATTTAATATAAGGTCATCGATAGCATATACAATTTATGATTTTAATTTATTAGGGTTTAGTTTTAAAAAAAATATGTTTTCTACTAATTGTAAATTTTGCTAATATGTGTTACCACAAAAGCTCATATTTATGTGCTACCAAATGAATACTGGATTACATGTCGTATGGGAAATATATAGAAAAAAACTTGCAAAGAGAAAAAATGAATATTTTAAAACATAAGAGGTCTCCTAAATATTTTGAAAATATTGGAGGAATTATTTTTTATTGAAAATTATATTTTTGTCTATAAGATAATTCTTTTATATTTACTGTTGTTATTTGAAAAAAAATATTTTTTCTATTATAAAAATTTAAGTACTAAGATAAAAATATTTTATAATTAAATATTAATCAAAAAAATTCTTTAAAGAAATTTTTAAAAATACTTTTAATATGTGAATGTTTTAAAAGTTTTGACTCAGTAATAAGTATATATGTTTTGATAAAAAAATTTGTCATATAGAAATAATTTGATGTTTGATTGAAGCCTTTCGAGAACATTTAAACTAATAAGATATAAACTAATAAATATGCGTAAAATAATTAGACCCGCATGTGCGGGCAAAACACCTAGTTTACTTATATATATAAGCATGAAATAAAATAGTCTTTTGGCTCTTTAATAAAATTTATTTTGGTGATTTTCCTTTTTGAGAGTTTTTTTTTGTGGGAAAAATTTATATTGTCTATTTGGAAGAGTTGTCAATAAACAAATATATACATATATTAAAATAAACAGCAATACAAAACGACTGCAAAAAAAAAATATACTACACAAATTAGTGCTTTGTATTTGTATTAGTGAATATTAACAGTCTGACTTTATCAGTTGGATAGTATCGTCATTTTTGAGCTTGCTCAGAAGCTATCGATGTTCGTCATCAGATATTTTCAACTCTTTACGCAAGTCTAATACCAAGACTTCTTTCTCCTAAGTTGTCAAAATGGTACAGCCAATAGAACCTATAGAGGTAGTCGTCATGAGACTAACATAACCTTAATTTTCAAACCTTCATCTCCCCACCAAATTCTCTTAGTTAGACATCTACATAGCCACCATTTGATCAAATATCTCTTAACTCATATTTCAACTGCATCAAACCATTAACAAATACTCTACAATTATTCAAGTGTTATTTAGTGTGTTTGCGTGTGTTTTTCTAAACTGAGAGGTTCAGGAAATGGAAAAAAAAAGCAAAAGATGATCGCATGAGCTTCTTCCTCTTGAACTTTCTTGGACTTGAATGGCTTGGATCCGTACTACAGATCCCCCGAGACTCTCCTCTGTTTGTCTCCAGAGGCTCCCCATTTTGATATAGGACAACATACGTAAAGTTTATTTCTGAGCAATAGAACACTATGAACATTCGAACGATGAGTTTTGGATGTTTTAGCTCTCCGGGTATTTTTCTGCAGGAGTTGTTAAGAGCTTGAGTACTATTGTCTCTCTTCTTTATTTACTTCATTTTGCTTGAGACAGAGGATCTCACTCCTGGAGAAATTGATGCCAAACGTCTAAAATGGTTTCTATTTTCAGCTCCTTTTTAACTGATGCTTCATACTTGAAGCTATCAGTGCCAACCGCAGCAACTACAGGTGGCGTTGCTATTTACCTCACAAATCTAAGTTTCGAAAAAATCACCATAAATTAGTGAAATAAAAGAAAAAATATTCCTATTTAACTTTACTGCATCAGCTTTTTTATATTTTGACGGATCATACCTAGCTTGAGGAAGATGAGGAAGGTTCCCAAATAAAGAATACAACATTATCCTTGTAATTTGATTGCCTTCTTATGTATAGATTTCCGTATGCTTTCCTATAAATGAAAAGTTGCTCAATTGATATGTTTCAAAGAAAATGTTATTGAGAAACATTAAGAGTCAAGTATCAACTGGATTCTTTTGCATCAGATTGTTTAGTTGGATGGATTCAGTTCACCAGAAACCTCCAAAATATGAGTGAGAAGTTTTCCATATAACTCCTCCTGTTTGAATACATGAAAACCGAGAAAAACGAAACTCAGTGAGAGAACTTGTGAATTGATTAGGAACATCAGATTAAACATGAATAGAGCTAAAGGACAGAAGTAGAGTAGTGAGTTACCGGGAGAGTCTATGTAATTGTTCCACTCAGAAACACGGTCTTCTTTACCCCACTGTCATTTCACGAGCTTCTCCGAGTACCATCTGCATAATAAAAAGTAAAAGATGCAACTTTATGGTTTTGAGATTTATAGAGCAACTAAAATATTATTTAAGCATGTGTGAGCGACAGTGAAACCTTGAATCAAAGGGGAAAAAACAAAAGAAGATGTTTCTAAGTTGATAATGTGTACGCAATAACAACATATAATATGAATTAAGCTTTATTATGCGTACCTTTTCCGTCTGCTAAAACCATATAAGCTCGCCGCTTTTCTTCAGGTCCCTGGCCACCCAAAAGCATAGCAGACATGTGACCATCACTTGTTTACAACGGAGAGCCTTCATATCGGAAAGTGCTTCGGAATTATTTCTTGGATATGCTATCAAGAATTTGCAGTCGGCTTATGTAATGATGGTGGAATCCTGAAAGAAATTTGAAGGGATTTCGTTTTGTAATTAATTAATTGGTGGTGTTTATTATTGGAGTTGTAACCGAGTCGGCGTTGAGACGATGAAGACGAAGTGGAAGAGTCAATGCGATAATAATGAACATTAGGGTAAGGCCAGATGAATATGGGCCGTTTTGTTTTTTTAGCAGCCCATAATTTTCAAATTTAATCTATTTTGCGTAAAGATGGAATGACATGGCAAAAAAGAAGTATCTAATTGGATGATTTTTCTAGCTGAGGTGGACACTCTCTCTATTGAGGATATGCAACTTTTAGTATAGTATAGATATTTATTTATTAAGTGGTTTTAACATTTTGCAACACTATAATTTTTATCGATTATATAATGACGAATACAAATGTTGGTCTCTTAAATATATCATTGTTGTTAAATAGTTAACATGTTACATCTCATTTTAGTTATTATTAAGACTTCATATACACAAAAGAAAATTAAGTTTTGCAGCTGAAACAACTCACCAAAACCAAATAGGCAACATCGATTGTATAATAACGAAAAAGAGAATTAGGTTTTCTGCTCTCGATTTGTTTACTATTGACTTTCCATAAGTGATTTCATTATCTACCTCTATAAAATTGTGTTTTCGTTTCCGTCTTTGTTTCATTGATATGAGTTAAGTTTCTTTTCTTTTTTTTTAACTTATTCTATGAATTCAGTGAATTATATAAGTGTCAATTATAAAAAAATAGACATCTATAAAAATTTGTTTCACTTCAGAGACATATCTAAGACTCAAAAGTTTGAAAAAAAAATCACTGAAAAACTATATTAACAGGTTAATGTTCAAATCTAATATATCAAGTTGTTATAGAATATAACTGCAGACTCAAAATATAAATATTTGTCAAGTATATATTCACCAGCTCGGTCTAAAAATCATCTAATTCAAAAACAACAAAACAAATTACTTATTTCACCAGTCCGGGTAATATCTGAATCCGAACGGATAATATCCAAATCCGAATGGATAACCGAAGATAATCAAGCATAAGTATACTTAACCATATATTTCTAGTTTACTTCTCTCATTTTATTCAAAATATTTATATTAATGATGCTTATTGATCAAAATTAGATAATATACATATAATTATGGACAAAATCATTTGCTACTCACTTAAAATACATATCAAGCTCTTGCTTCGTGTATTAACAAAACTTGAATCTAAAATTTCAAAACAACAACCAAATTATTGTCTTTCTAACCTATTACTAGTTTAGTCTTTTAAAAATTAGAAAACCAGCTAAGTTAAAATATAATTTAAATACAAAAAATTTAAACAATGAATAATTTATTTATTTTTTCTTCAAAATTTAAATATCCGAACCCAACCCAAAATATCTGAAGTGTACAAGAGAATCATTCTCGTAATAACATGTGGCTACGAAAATATGTTGTAATGCTCCAAGATTAATATATAGGGGATTCATTACTTTATAAAAAATATTTTAAATTTTCGTAAGATTTTTATATTTTTCTTAACAGATTTTTGTTATAATTTAGATAAATATTAAGTTTATAATTAAAATTGATTTATCATTAATATCTTTATTGAATTAATTAAATTTCAAAGTTTTCTAATAGCATATTTTGTGAATAATATTTTTCAAATATTTTTATTTCAATTTTTGTAGAAATATTTAACTAATTTTACGAATTTTAACCCATTTTAATGGTGAACTAGGGCTTTTCCCGGCCACCCGCCCTAGTTTGATTTTTACTTTTTTTATAAATAAATATTTATTTTGTATATAAAGTAATATATAATTTTTAAATGTACATATTTAAAAAGGAAATTCCTCTTCGCGAGCTCGACTGTAAGGCATTCCTGGAGAGAGAAACGACTAGGAAGCATTACTCCTCTTTTCATTCCGTTAGTGACACTTTAAGACCAGCAGCCTATAAGAAGGTGAGAGTCACAATTGCTTTCTCAATTGACACTGCACCAGAATCTACCACCCCATTCATTGAGTATCTCACCTCACCTCCAATGGGTTGTACATTGAAACTCAGACTTTCGAGAACAAATATTGGACCGAGAACAAAAAAAGGGACAGAAATCCATAAAGTTTAATATGAAATTTCTAAACACGGTAATTTTATACTTTATATCGAGTAATTTATTTTGTTTTTTCACTACAAGAAAACACAACTTTAACAACGAAAAATAACGAGGAAAAAAGTTCTCGTAAAATTACATCGTCTTTACTAGTATCTTACGAGGAAAAAACAAATCAACGTAATTTCGTCGTAAAATAACGACAATAAAGTTTCGTCATAAAAACGACGCAATTTAACGTGGTTTTTACGAGGAAACAAGGTTTCGTCGTAAAGTAGACGTAAATAAAACGAGGACTTTACGGCGAAATATAACATTTCTGTGATGGAACACCGTAATTAAACTAATTAAGGAGCAAGATCTCCCACTTTTTTACGTCTATTTAGCATCGATATCTTGACAGCACCAACTTTTTAGTTGTAAACACGTTTTTTGTTTCGGCTAACTAACTATATTTCCTTCCATACCCTCGGATGAGAGAATCGGGAATAAATTGGTAAGCCTTCATCAAAGTTACACCTCGTGGACGAATTATTGGTGGAGAAGAACAACATTTGCAAGAAGAACACATCAATGAGTCGAGGAACCTGAACAACAAACTGATGACATCCTTTTCATTGATCCGCATAATCGATACTACGAATGAAGCTGTTGAAGACGAGTTTAATGAAAATGATGATGTTTCTAGTGATGACGAGAATATCAATGATGTATCTGAATGGTGATGTATTTTTTTAAATATGATTTACTTTCAGACTTGATGCATGTGTTTAATTTGTTTAATCATGAAAATTAAATTATATAATTTTATTTTGAGTAAGGCAATTGGGGATTTGGGGTTTGGAAAGAAGAGATTGAGATTATAAGTTAAGGAACTTGGGGCTTGGGGCTTGGGGCTTGGGATTTCAGGTTATAGGGATTAACATATCTTCCTCGTAAAATCTTAGTAAAAAAGCACGGGCCTTGTTATTTCCTCGTAAATTAACGAGGTCTTTACGACGAATTTTAAAAACACTTCGTCGTAAACTACTCGTAAAAAGAAAACGTGGACCTTGTTATTTCCTCGTAAATTTACATAGATTTTACGACGAAATTAAAAATGCATGTGTTTAGTTTGTTCAATCATGATAATTAAATTATATAATTTGAGTTTGTGTAAGGCAATTGGGGGTTTAGGGTTTGGAAAGAAGAGATTGAAATTATAAGTTAAGGAACTTGGGGTTTCGGGTTATAGGGATTTACATATCTTCCTCGTAAAAATCACAGCCTTTGTTATTTTCTCGTAAATTAACGAGGGCTTTACGACAAAATTTAAAAACACTTCGTCGTAAACTACTCGTAAAAAGAAAACGCGGACCTTATTATTTCCTCTTAAATTTACATGGATTTTACGACAAAAATTAAAAATGCATGTGTTTAATTTGTTTAATCATGAAAATTAAATTACATAATTTGATTTTGTGTAAGGAAATTGGGGGTTTGGGGTTTGGAGAGAAGATATTGAGATTGTAAGTTAAGGAACTTGGGGTTTGGGGTTTCGAGTTATAGGGATTTACATATCTTCCTCGTAAAATCCTCGTAAAAAAACACGGGCTTTGTTATTTTTCTCGTAAATTAAAGTGGTCTTTTTGACATAATTTAAAAACACTTTGTCGTAAACTACTCATAAAAAGAAAACGTGGGCCTTGTTATTTCCTCGTAAATTTACGTGGATTTTACGACAAAAATTAAAAAATACATGTGTTTAGTTTGTTTAATCATGATAATTAAATTATATAATTTGATTTTGTGTAAGGCAATTGGGAGTTTGGGGTTTGGAAAGAAGAGATTGAGATTATAAGTTTAGGAACTTGGGGTTTGGTGTTTCGGGTTATAGGGATTTACATATCTTCCTCGTAAAATCCTCGTAAGAAAAACACGGGCCTTGTTATTTTCTCGTAAATTAACGAGATCTTTACGACGAAATTTAAAAACACTTTGTCTTAAACTACTTGTAAAAAGAAAACGCGGACCTTGTTATTTCCTCGTAAATTTACGACGAAAATTAAAAATGCATGTGTTTAGTTTGTTTAATCATGATAATTAAATTATATAATTTGATTTTGTGTAAGGCAATTGGGGGTTTGGGGTTTGGAAAGAAGAGATTGAGATTATAAGTTAAGGAACTTGGGGTTTGGGGTTTTGTGTTATAGGGATTTACATATCTTCCTCATAAAATTCTCGTAAAAAACGGTCTTTGTTATTTCTTCGTAAATTAACAACGCCTTTATGATGAAATTTAAAAACACTTTGTCGTAAACTACCCGTAAACGCCTTTACGATAAAGCGTGGGCCTTGTTATTTCCTCGTAAATTTACATGGACTTTACAATGAAAATTAAAAATGCATGTGTTTAGTTTGTTTAATCAATTATATAATTTGATTTTGTGTAAAGCAATTGGGGGTTTGGGGTTTCGGGTTTCAGGTTTTAGGGATTTACATATATTCCTCTTAAAGTACTCGTAAAAGAAACCACGGGCCTTGCTACTTCCTCGTAAAAAAACACAGGCCTTGTTATTTCCTCGTAAATTTACGTGGTCTTTCTGACAAAAATTAAAAATGAAAAGGCGGGCCTTGTTACTTCCTTGTAATTTCAAGAGGATTTTACGACGAAATATAATTCCATATATATACCCGAACAAACTCACTTCTCATTTCGTGGTCACTTCCTCTCCTCCTCCTAGCAAGGTACTCATCTCTACTTCCGCTCTAGTTTAATTTAGGTGGTTAGTTTAGGGTAATTAGTGTTGATTAGGTGGTTAGTGTAGGGAATTTGTAGATAGGTTTATGGAATTTGTTGATAATATTGGATGATGATTTTTAAATGTTAATTAATAATCTATTTATATGTTTTCTTTTCAGATGGTTAATAATGAAAATTAAATTTTTTTTTCAGATGGCTAGAAAGAACAAATTTACAGGAGATGCGGAGACAAAATCCCGTTCCAGAGCCACCCCGCACACATGAGGATGAGAAAGAAGCAGAGAGGAGGAGTCAAGACCTTTTCCAGGAGATGCAGAACAACAACCCTTAGTTTTTCCTTCTTCTTTTTATTGTATTATAAATTTGAAACTTAAATTTATAAACTATTTTTTATATTGATTTATTATTTACATTTTTAATAATTTTGAAATAAATTTAAAAATAAATTTGATTATATTTAAAATAAATAAATAAATAATCGAAGAAAATTTGTAGCTAAATTACGTCTAATTAACGAGGAAATTGAAAAATTGTTAGCGAGGAATTTACGAGGAAACGTTTTATGTATACTTTACAAGGAAACAATTTACGTGTACTTTACGAGGAAAATGTTTACGTGTTTTTTACGAGGAAATAGTTTACGTGGCTTTTACGATGAAATTATTGACACTACTTTACGACTAAACCTTTCCTCATAACTTTACGACGAATTAGCGAGAAAATACATGTTACGACGAACGATTAACGAGGAAATGACTTTTGTAGTTATTTCGTCGTAAACTCTATTTTACGACGAAATAACCACGAAAACCGTCATCGTTATGCATGCGTTTTCTTGTAGTGTTTGACCCTTGATTTCTCATAAATTATCGTTATGGAGGGATAAATAAAGATATTCTGGTTTGGATTTTTATATTTTTGTTTTTTTCTGCTTAGAAATACTACAAAAACGACTGGGGTACAAAATAACTAAACTAATACATATGTACGAATATATTAATTTGTGTAATTACCCTGAATTGTTGTGGTTTATATCAAAGATAGTTCTAAGTTAAAGTTATGTACATCAATGATACTAGACTTAATATTTGAAAGTGAAGAATAAGTAATATATGTATATCCCAATATATAAAAGAGATTGAACCAGAGCATTGAGGCTATCCATCTCAGCAAATTAAATCACCCAATCAGATGTATTTCATTTGCCACGTCACTGGCTTCCTTACTTGGAATTTACACTAACCTTTCACGTTCATTTGTCTCTTTCACTTCTCCATCGTTGTTGCCAATTATTAATGAAAATCTCCGTTTCTGATCCATTCTCAATCTTTTCTTAACTCCTATCTTGATGAGTGAGCTATCTATCTTTCTACCTCCCTTTGTTTCTCTTCTTATATAAATCATTTTTAGAAAATTACTTCGATTCTTCACACCTGTTCAAACCTCAGGTGAGTCTCATGCTTCCCTATAGTTCAATGACAACTCACCAAACCATTGGATTCGGGATTACGCTTCCGTCTGATTTACAGGCCTCCAGCCGCTTCATCTCTCTCCTTTTCCATGTAACCCTAAACCTTCACTGCCTTTCCAAATCTCAGGTGTAACTGCTGTCTTCCATACCATGCTTCATCAAAATGTCTACATGACTATAACAGAGGAAAATCATCCAGCCTGTTCAATATCGATCCTCTCTCACTATATATTATGTTAACATAAAAGGGTAATTTCCACCTTCTTCAAAACTGGTTTAGTTGTGGTTTTAATGTGTTATGTTATACTTCGAAATACAGGGGAAGCAATACGTCAGCTCTCAATCATTACTATGCTGGCTGGAAAGGAGTATTATGATAGTTCCGAACAAGTAAGTTATCCTTTTGTTACCTTCGATTATATTCATTCTTCATCCGTGCAAATGCGTAATATTTAAGTACATTAGTTTCAGATTGTATTTTTGTGTGTGCTTTCTTTTTGTCGTCTACCCATCTAGGCTAAATCAAGTGGAGAACAGACAAGCCGATCCTCCGAGGAGCATCTCCATCTGTTCGGGTCTGATCTATATGGGAGAAAATATAACCTCTGGTCCTTACATCGTTTGCTAACATGTCTGCCCGGCCAGTCCGACTTCGAGGAATATGAGATAGTCTCACATCTTCGAAGTCATCCTGTAACATCTGGAACACCTCGATCTCTGTCGCGAATGCTGGCCAGTCCATCGGGTTTGTAGTCATATCCACTAAGTCCAAGCAGTCCGTCTCAAACCGTACCGAAGTGATCCTTATGTCTCTCATATATGAGGCTGCCTAAAGTAACCCTTCCATCTCAGCATGCAAAGCTGTATGTGCTTATCACTGGTGGTTCTTTTGACTTCTAGTTTCCTTTTTGTCAACCCATCAAGTTTAAGGAACACAATGCTACAAAAAACCTTAAAATGCTAAAACCAGTGGTCCAATGAAAATTTATTATCTTATAACATTTGCAAAGCGTGGTAGTTTTGAAAGAACTACTTTGGTTTCAGCTGAGCCCAAAATCTTATTTTGGAAGAAGATTTGATAAGGAGCTCACAATAGGATGGTAGCCACTCATATACAACTCCAGAATTAGATCTCACAATCATATACAACTCAGGTAGCCACTCAATTTGATAGTAGAACATTTTACTCTGGGTTTTATTCCTATGATGCTATTGTTGATGACTTCTCAAGGTTTGGAGCTTAGTATCTTAACATTTTTGTTGGGAGATTACATGGTAAGTGTGTGTCTCACATCAGACCATCTTATGTATTTGACTATTAGTTTATAAGTTTTTTGGTATTGTCCTAAAAATGTATTTTTCCTGTCATGTTGCAGTTATCGAGGGTTTTATATGGGGTATTTTTTCTGCAACGATGACTAAATGGAATAAGATCTCAATCTTATTTTTCGAGATCGCCAACACCATTGTTAAAGGCGCAAATCTTATGCATTTTCTGTCAAAGATAGCATCACACATTTAAGAGATGATGTGTTACCATCATATGGTGTACAAAACCAATATCAAAGGATCGATATGGATGAATTGTGGAGAATGGTTGCTACAGACTAAAGGGAGCTCCTACTTTGAGAATATTTCTCTGTTGTTTATGTATACTCTTCTCACTGTTTTTCTATATGTGGCCTGGAGATAATCAAAGCTATGTATCGCGAATAGATAATCTTTGAAGATCTTTTCCTGGAGAGGTAGTGCGTTTCAGGTTTGCGTTTTCCTTAGTCCGATGATACAATGTACTCGATCTTCATGATTGATAAACAGTACACATATGTGTCCTGAAAGCATTACAAGGAGAGACAATTTTAAGTCTAACTATGGCAGACACGAAACAGAGTTGGGCATGTAATAACAAAGGCTTAACCAAATAAAATAAAAAGCATCAAATATATTCCATTAACTATAAGCCAAATATAAATAAATAAACATGTAAAGATAGAGTAATATAGATTCAAATGGAAAAACAAAATTTAAGATACTATATCAATCATAAATATCCTGTTAGATAATATCTGTGACAAACAACAACCTACAGATTTCATATAGTATGTTAAATGTTTAAAAATGTTTTTTAAAAAATAAAATGAAAAATTGGAGTTTGAACCAATTTGCGAAATTGTATTTACCTTCCACAATACGATTAGATGAATATATAAAAATACACTACACAGAAAAAAATTAAACCAAAATATGCAAACGTTAAAGACAAAAGATTAACAAGAAAACATAGTTAAACTTAAATAAAATAAAGTACATAAATTTATAAATAATTTTTATCATTTCAATGTAACTAAAACAATTTCAGTTAATTAATAACCAATTCAACTAATACACCTAAAAGATCAAACATTATTCATCTTAATTTATTAGTGAACTATTGCTAAATTATAAAATATAAAACATCTTTGTTGAAGTAAACATAAAAGTCGATATAAAATTGAAATAAATTCATATTCCTCTCCGAATGAACTATTTCATGTTCTGTAAAAATACTCTCGGCTGAAGTGGTCCAACTCAGTAAAAATACTCTCGGCTGAAGTTTTTGGCAAATGAAATTGGCGGATATACATTGGTTTACTGGACTTTAACTTGGAAATGAAAAAATAAACAAAGAAATAATTAATATTTTATATTCAAATACTCTGATAAAATTATATATAATTCATTTAATATATACGAAAAAACCCGGGCGGGAAAATCTCTAGTAATAGTAATTACAAATTGATTTTCTTAAATAATTATTACCATGATTTTTAGTTAAAATTAGATTTAGGAAAATGTATTAATTAAATAGAAAAAGACAAAAAAAAATCCTAAAATGTAGGCTATTAATTATTTTAGTACATTAACTGAACTGAAAAAGGACAAAGGAAACTTAAATTTAGAATCATTAAATATATTAGGGGCATAGAAGTGTAAATAAGTTTCAAATCTAAAGGGTAATTTTACTTTGTACTTTTATTTTAATAAGATATAGATGATAATTTATTTAAATGTAACTATTTTTAAAAAATATATAATAGGTTAATAATTAATTTACCAATTTAATATTCTCTCATATTTAATTCATATAGTACTTCTATTTTAATATAATATAAATTATAGTTATAAATTTCTAACAAATAGCATAGAATTGTTTTTGCCTTATTATAAAATTTTAATTAACATTAATTTATAATAGTATTATATTACTAACACGAAATTAATTAATTAATTATTTATAAACATATTTAAAAATATTAGTAGAATTTTTGTCAGATTTTGTTTCTCAGACGATTTTGTTACTACTAAAAAAATTAAAATTTATAGTTTTATTACTAATATCATTATTAAAAATATTAAGATTTTAGAAATGTAATATATTTGATTGTTTCATGTAAATAATCAATTATGTTAAAGTAATTATTTAAATAATTTTATTATGACTTGTCAATAGTAGGTAAAAATAATGAGTATATTTTAATAGAATACATAAGCGCAATCGATCATCTTCGGTGAAATAAAATAATGGTTCAATTTAATATTAGTTGAAAAACAAAATAATTGTTAGGAAGATCTCTAAAATCCTCCAAACAATAGTATATCAGTTCTGTTTTCCATCACTATTCTTAATTATTATTTTGAAGGCAATTACATGTGGTGGTTAGACACCTTAATCAACATATAAAAGGTTTTTTTTTTTCAAGGTTGTTTAAGAAAAGTGGTTACCGATGTGACTACTTACCTGCACATTACTTAGTGATCAAGAAAGTTTTACTAAGTGACTGGTCACGTTATGTTTGATATACAATCACATTTCTTGCCATTCATTCCTCAAAAAAATTATTGTTTGTCGTGGATGACTTTGTTGAATATACTAGTTCTCACTTCTCTAACTTCTGTAATTGTACAGTGTTAATTAATATTTAACTAGGTGATCCTTTCGGTACTCATCCACGAATATAATTTATAAAATAAATGTATTATAATAATAGATTGATATTTTATTTTTCGTTTTAAATTATTTATAATTATTTTGTATAATTTCAATTAATAGTATTATATTGTATTAGTTAGACATATGATTTTGTATATGTAATATCTAGTCAGTACGGTTATCATTTGGGTATATTGAAAGTTATTTATTTTTTTGAATTCAACTATAATATTTTTTGTTCTAAATAGACTAAAATTCTGATTACTTTATTTATTTTGCATTTTGATTGATTGTTGTCTCAGATATGTAAATATAGTTCAGTAAGATTATGTATAACAAAATATATATTGTTTTGAGAGTGAAATAGAAAAAAAGTGTTTGATTTAAAATTAAATGAATATAACGACAGTATTTTGAAATCTCATGCATATATAAATTTTACAAAAAAAAATAATATATTTATATTGTAACAACTGATTAATAACTTATTTTTCATTATTAACATGTTTTGAGTCATCTGATAATTAAAATTATAAAATAAAGAAAATATTATTATAAAATAGTATATTATTATTTTAGTTAGATATTTGATTTTGGATATAATAAACTGAATTAGTTGAATTACTCATTTTGTGAGTATATTAAACTACATATATTATTTTAACTTCAAATTGTAGTGTAACTATTTTTGATTATAATAAAGTTAATTCTAATTATTTTTATTTATCTAAGTATATTTTTGCAATATTATTAACAATTTTTTAAAAAAAATATTAGAAAAAATAAAGCGAGGATTGATAGGAAATTGCAAAGATGACCAAATTGAAATATTTTATGTTTCTTAAAATTATGTGTTAAAGGGAAGATTATTTTGTGTATTAATATTAAGACTATTTTTGTGAAATTTCCTTCTTCTTTTTATATGAAAACACATCATATATAAATATATTTTCATTTAAAATTTGTTTTTAAGCTTTTTAAATGTTTCCTTTATTATTATAATGTTCTTAGAAAAAATAAGACAGAAACTAAACTAAAAAAATCTAATTAAAATATATTATTAAATTAAAAATTAGTCTGGAGTTTAAATGAAATTTTTATTCATAAATTCTATCTCTATATTTAACTGTCATAAAGACTAAATTGAGTGCAACACGTAGGAAACTGATTTCTCAAAATAATACTATAAAGATACATAATTTTTCTTTATCAGCGTTAGAAATCTTTGTATTAAAAGTCCAAAACTTAGGTCAAACCAACATCATTTTCAATAAACTGCGAGTAGTGTCCGTCTACTATTGTTACGAGATCAGAACTTATATTCCCACAAAATATATACTAATAGTGTGAATTGTGATACAGATTACAATGTTGTTCTTCTGTTAAGCAATTGCATATGTTTTTTGTATTAAGACTTTTTGGTTAAAAGCGTTAAAATTATGAAGCCATACGTGATAAAGTTTCTACAGTGAAGTAATACCTACAAAAAAATTCAAGCAATAGAAAAGACTGCTGCATATTACAAACATTCATAAAAAAAATTAAGGAGTATACAGTTTGCATAGATAATTTTGTAAAAAGTTCTAAAACATACTATAAAAGGGCGTTGTACTTATTGTTTCGACAAACCACTAAATCCTTACGAATGAACAAAAGACATAATGGATGCAAGTATAAGTAAGGAAATTAATATGCATGATCTTAATACAATCCATATATCGATCATGTGTTCTCCAGCTCCAAATGAAAGATCTTGGAAACAAAGGCTGGAGTTGGCGAGTTGTTCTTGTGCTGATTAACGCAGATAATCTATACCAACCACTGGTTACTTGTGTCACAACCTATATTATAGAAGGCTTGATCCTTAGTCAATGGTACATGCATGATATTGTAGACGTTTATTTCCGTTGGTCCAATATATAATAAAGATCTTCCAAATGCCAAACAAGAAAAAAAGAAAACAGTAATAGTGTGGAAGATTGTTCTTAGGTGTTTCTGAAACCAAGTATAATGATCGTTTCTATCTTATTAGATGGGGGACTATAAGACCCAAACTTCTATTTCAAAATAAGCTCCAGCTTAATACGTCCAAGCAAGTTTTCTCTATTAGTTCTCATTGCATAGCAAACACAACGCTTAAATCAAAATATTGTAGCAAACTTTTCTATTATTTGAGCTGTTTGTAGTAAGTAGTAACGTGTTGAATAATAAGACCTGATGTATTGGATAAACAATAAACACTTAACTGCCAATGTTTTAAACATTGTTAAGTTAGAATCAAAACAATATTTTGTTTTTTACTTCTTAAAAATTGAAAGTTTGACAATCATATTTTTCTGATTCTGGAATCTTAAAAATTACTAATAAGATGGATACTAATGCGTCTTGTCACCAAAATAATACACCTTCTTCTTTATTATCACTTGATATATTATATGAATATATAATTATAAAGCTTGGCATAGGTCTTGGCAAACACAGTCACATGTAAACGCGTTCCTACCAACAAACATGAGCTTGTGGACATGGTCATATATATAAACAGTAACTAAATCATATATCACTGTTGCGTCATTGTATATATGTAATTATATATATCATATAAAATTAGATACATATATGCGTATAGTTTCCAGAACTAAGATGTAATACACCAAGCATGAATGATTGAAGACGCTCGTCCAAAAATAAAATAAAAGAAAAGAATGAATGATTCGATTTATAAGGGGATCCCGATTTATAAGGAAGTAGAAGGATATAAGCAAATGTATTGTTACCTCTAATGATAACCCAGGGAAGTCGTAAAAGTCGACTGGAATCGTTTTTCTTAAGAAGCTTAAGTTCATTGTTGGTGATTTGAGTGAATGAAGCCGCAGGATGATCTGGTACCACTATCTATACACTTATACACACACATACATGCATGCATCCATGAAAAAGAGGAGAAAACACATTTTTAACACTAAGATTATATATGATCCAAATGTTAGCAAAAAAAAAAAAAAGATTATATATTATTTGAGAGATACATTGATATATGTGGAAGTAAATTAAATTATCATGTGTATGTATATATGTCGTATGTAGCGATTACCAGATCATGCTGGCAGCTTCAGCCTCCCAAAACCAACATAGAAATAGATCCATCTAGATATACAAATCTCACATCAACCCTAGCTATATACTCGAAACTTATTAATTAATTACGGAAGATACAGAGAATATGAATTGCTATCCAATGATAATTTTAGTTATCAGAAGTTGGGTTTTGAGGGGGAGGAGAGAGCAAAACATTAAAAGGAAAGAAAAGAGACGACAAGTGTCTCAACTTGTAATCGTAATCGAGCATCTTCACACCCACACACACATTTATATACACATATATATTATTTAAATAGTAATACACGTTAGACAGATGCTTGTTTTGGATAAATGGACCACAGATGATTATTACCAACAAAAGAAATGGACCACAAATGTGTATTAAATTTGTTATATGGTTATTCTTTATTAACTACCATGTGGACAAGTGGCTTAAATGATGAAACCTTTAACACCTTAACATTGTAAAATATGTCTACATGAGTTGGCTATTTACAATAATTAAATGTCAAAACTTAATTTCAATCTATAACTAGATTTGTAGTAACATTGTAAAATATGACTAGATTTGTAATAGTTGCAGTATTTCCAATCTAATTCATCAACATTTTAAAAGGAAAGAACTCATTCAAAATGAAATTAATAGTATACCTAATCAAATCTTTTTTTTTTGACATCTATACCTAATCAAATCTTATGCTCAAAATCACTGTTTGTCAAAAAGAATTTTGGATTTCGATCGTCAAAGAATCATTTAGATATCGAAAATGTTAATTGAACAATGTATCATATATGAAGTATACATTGAAATCATTAAATTGTGTGTAATATATAATAATATTTAGAAGAAACAAAACATAAGGATGGATGAGGAAGAGAAGATGGGGTTTGGGAATTAATGGCTGAGACAAATGAAAAGGATACGACCGAATCCGAAATCTCCGTTGCATGCGTCTTCTGTCTTATTGCATCTCCTCTTTCTTTGTCCTTAGCCCTCGCCTAGGACCCTCACCATCCATCCAACATGTTTCACACATATATAAACAACTTACATCCTATATATATTTATAAATTACTAGGTGAAAACTTATATTCGTCGCACTAAAACTCATATTTAAGCACTATATTTCAATATTCAAAAATAGAATTAACACGCAAGTTCTAATTGTTCTAAGGCTAAAAAGTTATAATAGTTCTAGCGACTTTAACGAAAAAAAATAGTTCTAGCGATAATCAAAATGATATATCGATATCGTAGTGGCCATTTTGAGTAACAAACTATAGTTTTCTCTAACATAATAAACTATATAGTTAGTTCGATGTAAAAAAAAAAACTATAGTTAGCGGGCAATCATTTTCATTTAGATTATAGAGATATACATGCATGTTTTTCTGCCTAAGATATACATGCATGTTTTCAGATCGAATTGTATTAGAGTTGAAATATTAATTTTTAAAATAAAATTAATATATTAATTCACTATTGTTGATCACATTTTCTACGCACAAAATAACGGTCGATTTCGATTATCATTATTAATCACAAAACTGACCATGTTACGGCTACAGCATATTTGTACACAATACTAATTAGTGATGACAAGTGTATTAATTGGATTCGCTAAAAAGTAGTAATATATCGATGTTGGTGTGACAAGATTGGTTGGAAGATGGGCTTGTCTTGAGCTAATGTGTTGTCATTTGTCATCTCCGGTGTCTTTGTGTTTTACATATGAATTGAACATTTCCAGTTGTACATAAAACCATTTTTATTCCCAATTTTACAAGACGCCTGCAATCTTCTTACAAATAAAACCTGAAAGACAAGGTTTTGAAAATCGGACCGGATATCAATTCAACATTGTAACTGGATTAATTATTGGATCAGGTTAGATTCAACCGTATTTTAAATTTCAATCTGATTTTAAATTAATTAATTAAATATATATATATATATAATTCTTTTTATAAAATTTTATATCATTACAAGAATCTAACTAAAATTGATACATCAATAAAATAAAAACTTTAAAAATAATATAAAATAATGAAAACTAATTTAATTTAGAAACATATTTTTGAAAATATGATTCTTAAATTTTAAAATTTTAAATATATTTTTTTAATTTGAATTTGAGAAAACTGGGTTTTAATATTGAATCGGGTCACCGGTTTCACCGAGTTTGACTAATTTTTTACCAGATCTATCGGTTTAACTCAAATCCAGTTTTAGTACAACTCATAACCGGTTAAAAGAGCGAGTCACAGTCCGACTGGTTTTCAAAACACTGCTGAAAAGTATTAACTTCATCAATTTTACAAAGTGATACTACATCAACAGTACCTACGTAAATATGTAGATCTCTTTTGTCTTCATCATAACTACAAGAAACAAATAAACAAGTAATAATAATGCTACCAGTTTATGATAACTCCATTAATGGTATTTGCCTTGTTTTTGTTGTTTTTTTACGTAAATAATTTAATAATTGGGTCCATAGAAACGTGATTATGTTTTAATGTCTCCCATGATTGAAATCTGAAGAGATAATTAGATTATATTACGTGTGAGGAAACAAAATCTTCACTCGTCTTTTTTGGTTGACAAGTAGTTTCTCAATAAGATTCGTTAGGCAAACCAAATCAATAAATGACGTGATTATCCGTGCCCTTCAATCAGCATCTACCACCTCTCAATTATACATTCTAGATCTATATTATATTATTATTTAAGAGTTGGTGTATAAAAAAAACCAACACAATCAATGGAAGATTTTAAAATTACAAATGAAATTATACTAAGATAAAAACTTTAAGTCAAACGAATATTGCGTTTAATGTTCTAATATACAAATATCTGATCAATTATTATACTAGAACACAAACGAACATCGCGTTTAATGCACTACAAGAAAACATCGGGATACTGAGGGAAAAAATCGTCGGTATGTCGTCGGAATAACGTTATTCCGAGGACATACCGACGAAACAAGTCCTCGAAAATAACTCCTCGGAAATTCATAATTCCTCGGAATTCCGTCGGAAAATTCCGACGGAATTCCGAGGAAACAAAATTCCGAGGAAACTCCGAGGACACAAAGTTCGTCGGAAGGTTCCTCGGAAAATACCGAAGGAATTCCGATGGTCCAATCCTCGGAAGTTTCGACGAAATATTTCTCGGAATATTTATCGGAAAATTCCGAGGAACAGATGTTCCTCGGAATTTTCCGAGGAACTTTCTTCCCTCGGAATATTCCGAGGGAGTGGAGTTTCTCGGAAAATTCCGAGGAACTCTTTCCCTCAGAAAATTCCGAGGAACCAAAAGTTCGTCGGAATTTACCGAGGGATGAAAGTTCCTCGGAATTTTCCGAGGACCACCATTCCCTCGGAATTTTGAAAAAATTTCTTTTTTAAAAAATTTATTTTTTTGAAAAATTAATTTTTTAAAAAAAAAATTAAAATTTTTAAAATTTAAAATTAAAATTGAATAAAACATAAAATAAAACATAGTAGATAATATTCAAATTTAAATAAAACATTCAGAGTTTTTGGAAAAAAAAAAACTACGGGTCTTGAATGTTCGGGAACGTCTCGTTCGGGTACATCCTCTTCATCATGTCCATCATCTGCTCGTTCAGTCTCTTCTGGGTCTCATAGCCCGCCTGTTGAGCTGCCATCTGAGCCTCCAACGCAGATATCCGATCATCCTTGTCCTTCAGCTGAGCCGTAAGAACTTCTGGATCAACATACGCATGTGGTGCAGAAGAAGGAGCAGCCGACCGGGAGCGACGACCCAAACCGACCAAATGTCCCTTTTTCTTTGGAACCGACTGAAATATAAATAACGAAGTTTAGATAATTTAAATTGATGATAAATAAAAATCAAGAAATAATTAAATTGAACTTTTAAAAAAAAAAACTTACCGATTCAACGATTTCGTTGATTCGAACCCGAGACAAGTTGGTCGAGGCCGTCGAATCGTCATCATCGGTTTGAAGCTGAGACACTTCGTCATACACCTGAGTTTGGACCAGGTCGACCACGTCCCTCACAAGACCATCATCAATCTGGCCGGTCTTCTTGTTGGTATACGCCCTTTTCATAAGGGCGAGATCATCAACTGGGTGGCCTTCATTTTCTTCCGCCTTGAAAAAAAATAAATTAGACAAACATTAGAAATTTGAAAATGCAAAAAAAATAAAATTCTGAAACTTAAATAATTGAAGAAAAAGCGGTTGAGCTTACCATGCGATCCGCCAGAGTGGCAATAGATTGAGCACCCAAGTTATGCTTGTAGATGCCCTTTCCTTTACGGTCGCTCCTGCGGTTGTTGGAGTTGGTGGAAGAAGTTTCTTTCGTCTCTTCTTTATCCCAATGCGCACACAACTCCTTCCAGACCGTGCCGTTCATCGACTTTGGGACCTTTTAATTTTAAAAAAAAAAGTTTAATAATTTTAAAAATAGTTTAATAAATTAAAAATTGTTAATAAATTAAAAACTACCTTGTTTACTTCCCACTTCTTCTTCCACTCGTACATCTGCTTCCCATAGTTGTCCATAACTTTATGGACAAAATGGTGATAGATAGAGAGCGTATCATCGGCATTCCAGTTGAATTCTTGCTGAAATAGTTTAAAAATAGTTTTTAAGCACAAAAATATAATAGTTTAAAATTACAAAAATCGTCGTTTTAATAAATAAAAAATAGTTTAATAATTAAAAAAATAATTTAATAATTACAAAAATAAGTTTTAATAATATTAAAATGTCTAATAAATACATAAATTAGTTTAATAATTACAAAAATAAGTTTTAATAATATTTAAAATGTCTAATAAATATAGAAAATAGTTTAATAATTACAAAAAATAGTTTTAATAATATAAAAAATATAATTTAAAAATTAGAATACTTACCGCAAACTGCTGAAACCACAGATGCTGCTTCTCGACAGGGAAGTGAGTGAAAGTCGGATGTCCGCTGTCGAGGGCCGAGTACATCATACGGTTGATCCATGCGCTGATCCCGTTCCCGGATCGGTTGAACCTAACAAAAAAAATAAATTATTAATAAAAAAATAGTTTAAATAAAAAATAGTTTAAAAAATAAAAGTTTAAATTACCATGTTTGACCATGTCCATGTGGATACTCAGTGAGATAGGGAAGATGGTCACGACCGGGCTGTCGAACCAACTCCGCAACCCTCATCACTCCCAGAGGACCGGGTGCAGCAGCGGGACCAGGAGCGGGTGCAGCAGCGGGAGAGGGAGCAGCAGGAGCGAGTAATGGAGAGGGAGATGTTTGGATGAGCTGTGGGGCGAAACGGAATCCTGAACATGGCTGGAAGAACCCCGAGACTGGCTCCCCATACCACCCCGGCTACGACGCTGGCGAGGCCGGATCTGATCATCATTAGACCTGTAAATTAAAAAAAAACATATTTAAAAATTAGTTCTAATAATTTTAATTAAAAAAAACAGTTTAAATTAAAATAGTTTAAAAACATAGTTTTTAATCACAAAAATATAAATAGTTTAATAATTAATAAAAAAGTTTTAATAAATAAAAAATAGTTTAAAAATTTTAAAAATGTTTAATAAATATATAAATTATATTTTACATATAAAATACAAAAAAAATGTTTTTAAATATTATATAAATGATTTTAATCTTAAAAAAGTTTTATAGATTTTAAAAATGTTTAATAAATATATAAATGATTTTTAATCTTAAAAAAAAGTTTTAATAAATAAAAATAGTTAAAAATTTTAAAAATGTTTATAAAATATAAATTTATATTTACATATAAAATACAAAAAAATGTTTTAAATATTATATAAATGATTTTTAATCTTAAAAAAAGTTTTATAGATTTTAAAATGTTTAATAATATATAAATGATTTTTAATTTTAAAAAAAGTTTTAATAAATAAAAAATAGTTTAAAAATTTTAAAAATGTTTAATAAATATATAAATTTATATTTTACATATAAAATACAAAAAAATGTTTTTAAATATTATATAAATGATTTTTAATCTTAAAAAAAGTTTTATAGATTTTAAAAATGTTTAAAATATATAAATGAATTTAAAATGCAAAAATAGATTTTATTACAAAAAACGTTTTCAATATATATATATATAATTTCAAATTCGATTTTTATAACCACAAAATTGATAAAAACTAAAAAAAAAATCCAAATCAAGTGAAATACATAATCAAACTCCATTTTACACAAATCTACCATTCACCCTAACAAAAATCTATAAATCTCATTCCAAAATCATCAAATCTACTTCAAAACCATACAAATCTACCCTAAGAGAGTGGGATAGGGTTCTTACATGATTATGGGAGTGGAAATCACGAGGGAGAAGAGAGAAATCGCCGGAAATCGCAAGGGAGAAGAGAGGAGTCGGCGGAAATCGCAAGGGAGAGAAAGTGAGGCGGAGAGAAATGGGGAAGAAGATCGCGTTCGACCTAATAAAATGACGCGTCCGACGGAAACTATCCGTCGGAATTTCGTCGGAATTATTTAAGGCATCCGTCGGAATTTCCTCGGAAATCTTTAATTCAATTTTCCCGAAATATTTGGCGGCTTGGTTTACCCGGTTAAATGAAAATATTCCGACGAACACGGATTCCTCGGAATACCCTCGGTAATGTCCGAGGAAATTCTGAGGAACCAGGGTTTGGGGTTTTAAAACATCGATTATTTTCGCCGTATTTCATTTCTTATACAATTATAATGCATACCATTGAGGATTCTTTGTATAGATGATCATAAACCATGAAATAACACAATTTCAAAAATAATTCTAAGTATTCCCTTTACCGTTTATTAAAGTGTATAAGTGTTTCTCTTATGTTGTGTGGTTTTCGTTCATGCAATCGTAAAAGTGTTTGTTATTGGATAAAACACCAAAGTTCATAGTTCCAAACATCATAATCTGGTTATGACACTTAATGAAGGTTATATACGTGTTATTCAATCCGTAAAACGTTGTTTTCGATTTAAAACCCCCAGTTCCTCGGAATTTCCTCGGAATATACCGAGGAGATGCCGAGGAAATCCTTATGTTCGTCGGCATTTCCTCGGAATATACCGAGGAGATTCCGAGGAAACAGAATCAATAATCAAATCCCCATCTCCTCGGAATTTCCTCGGAATTTTCCGAGGAAATGCCGACGAACATAAAGTGTTCCTCGGAATTTCCTCGGAATTTTCCGAGGGAATTCCGAGGAACTTGGGGTTTTCAATCGAGAAGATCTATTCCGAGGAAATTCCGAGGAAAACCTATCTGTCCTCGGAATTTCCTCGAAATTTTCCTTAAAAAAAAAAAAAAAAAAAAGGTCGACGCTAGTCTTCTTCCGAGTCGTCATCACCAGATGAATCTGAATCTGGATCTTGGTGAAACTCTCCAATCACTGGTTCATCCTCTACGTGAACGGCGGCTTCTTCTCCGAAGTCAGTTAAATCGACTACAAGGCCAACTCCACCTAAATCTTCTGCTGCACTTAAGTTGCCGGATGTGCTTGGTTGTAGTGGGTCTTCCAGCTCAGAACTTCCCTGAACTCGGCCTCTCGGGTTGAGTCTTGTAACAGTAACCCATGGATCATCTCTGTTCCTTACCCGGGGGTACTTGATATAACAAACCTGATCGGCCTGAGAAGCAAGAATGAAAGGATCATAATATTGCAGCTTCCGTCTTGAATTTACTGATGTAACACCAAATGCATCTGTTCTCACACCTCGATCTGGAGTGTTGTCGTGCCAGTCACAATAGAAAACAGTACAGCGCAATCCAACCATGCCCAAATACTTGATTTCCAAAATCTCATTTATGTGTCCGTAGTATACATCATCTCCTGATGCAGAACAAACACCAGCATCGTAAGTCGTACTCGAACGTCTCCTCTTCTGAGTTGTGAATGCATATCCTCGAGTACAAAATCTCGGATATGACTTCACAACAAAGTTTGGTCCAACGACCATCTCGCGTATCCAATCGTCAAATGTTTCACCTCTGGCCAAACCATCACTCACATAGGTAAACATCCATCCACCAAATTCTCTCTGCTTCATTTCTTCTAGTTCGTCCTCTGTGGCGTATCTATATTCTAACCGCTTTTCTGCCATGAAAATCCTTTCATATTGAAGAACATCTTCGCAGTTGGTGAGTAAATATGTTTGCAAATGACTGCGCTCCTGATCAGTAAGTCGACGGTCTTTTGGTTTTCCGCTAAGTCGTCCAACGTCTGTGAAAATGTCTGGAACCTTCCAATGATATGTTGCCCGTTCGCCTCTATCATCATGCCGAGCAGGTCTTCTGTTTTTGGTCTGAACTTCTGCTGGAAAGTAGTACTCGGCAAAGTTTGAAGTTTCTTCATTGATCATCTGTGCGACTATAGACCCTTCCACCCTACTTAAATTTTCACCATCTTCTTCAAATGGAACATATACCGCTCATACAGATACATCCATCTATACTGCACAGGACCACCAAGCTCCAATTCTCTTACCAGGTGAATAACAAGATGCTCCATAACATCAAAAAATGAGGGAGGAAATATCTTCTCAAGGTTGCACTGAATCACAGCTATGTTAGTCTTCAAATTTTCAATACCTTCAAGAGTCACTGATCTTGTGCATAAATCGCGGAAGAAACCACTTATCCCTGCAATTGCTTCATGAACATTTCGTGGTAATAGTTCCTTGAAGGCAAACGGAAGGAGACGCTGCATCATTACATGGCAATCATGGCTTTTCAAGCCAGTAAACTTTCCTTCCTTTCTGTCGATACAGTTACGCAAATTAGATGCGTAACCGTCTGGAAATTCCACATCGTTTGAAATCCAATCAAAGAACGCATCCTTTCCCGCTGCATCAAGTCGGTATATGGGAAAAGGAGCCCTACCACTCTCATCAACATGAAGTTCTGAACGAGCACATATATCGACTAAATCCAGTCTTGACTTCAAATTATCCTTTGTTTTACCTTGAACATTAAGGATCGTGTTCATCAGGTTGTCAAAAAAGTTCTTCTCGATATGCATGACATCTAAATTATGCCTTAGTAGATGATCCTCCCAGTATGGCAGATCCCAAAAAATACTTTTTTTGTGCCAGTTATGTAGGTTTCCAACACCATCTACCGGAAAATGCTCATGTCCACCGACGTCTGGCGTTCTTTCTGCACCAAAATCTCTAAGTTGTGTCTTCAAATCTTTCCCACGAATTTCCGGAGGTGGACTGTCAAACACCCTCTTGTTCTTCGTAAACAAATTCCTACTTCTACGATATGGATGATCTGGTGGTAGAAATCTCCTGTGACAGTCAAACCAACACGTTTTCCTTCCGTGTTTTAGTTGGAAAGCATCAGTGTTATCTTGACAATATGGACATGATAGCCTTCCATGCGTTGTCCATCCAGATAACATACCATATGCTGGAAAATCACTTATTGTCCACATTAGTACTGCCCGCATTTGAAAGTTTTCTTTATACGAAACATCGTATGTTTCAGCACCTTGAGTCCATAGTTGTTGCAAATCATATATTAGTGGCTGAAGAAACACATCAAGTGATCTCTTAGGATGCTCTGGTCCGGGAACGAGAATCGAGAGAAACAAAAACTCTCGTCGCAAGCACAAGTTTGGGGGTAGGTTGTATGGTGTAAGAATGACTGGCCATAGAGAATACTGTCTTCCACTCTTGCCAAACGGGCTGAAACCATCAGTACATAATCCAAGGTAGACATTTCTTCTCTCATACGCAAAGTCGGGATACTTTGATTGGAAATGCTTCCACGCTTTTGCATCTGAAGGATGTCTGATCTCACCATCTGTTGAGTGCTCCGCATGCCATCTCATTGGTTGCGCTGTGCGTTCAGACAGATACAGCCTCTGCAACCTTTCCGTCAAAGGCAAATACCACATCCTTTTATATGGTACTGGAATTCTTCCACTCGTATCTTTATAACGAGGCTTCCCACAAAATTTGCATGAAACCCGCTGTTCATCCGCCCTCCAATAAATCATGCAGTTGTCTCTGCATACATCTATTACCTGATACGATAAACCAAGACCAGCTACGAGTTTCTGAACCTCGTAGTATGAGCCAGGAGCTACATTATCTTCAGGTAGAATACCTTTTACATAATCAGCAATCGCATCCACACAGTCTTCAGCCAAATTATAATCCGTCTTAATGCCCATCAATCTTGTAGCAGATGATAAAGCTGAATGACCATCTCTGCAACCTTCGTACAATGGTTGCTTTCCAGCATCCAACATATCATAAAATCTCCTAGCTTCGGCATTGGGTAAATCTTCCCCTCTAAAATGATCATTTACCATCTGCTCAGTACCTACACCGTAATCTACATCCGTTCTAATTGGATCTTCTAATCTAACCGCTGGCTGAGGTTCGCTAGTACTACCAAGTTCATAATCAGTTTCTCCATGATGATACCAAATTTTGTAACTTCGTGTAAACCCACTCAAATATAAATGAGTCCAAACATCCCATTCTTTAATAACTTTTTTATTTTTACAATTAGAGCAAGGACATCTTAACATACCTGTTTTTGCTTCCGGTTGTCGGTGAACTAACCCCATGAATTCGGTTATACCTTGTTGGTATTCTTCCGTAAGCAATCTCGTGTTCGGATCCAAATGAGGTCGATCGATCCAAGAACGAAAATAATTTGAAGAAGACATGTTTTTTATGAATCAAATTCGTGTGTAAAGAAAGTGAGAGTGAGGATGAAGATATGGTGTGAATGAAGAGGAAGAGGGGTGCTTGTATTTATAGGTGAAATCCTGCCGACGGTCCGAGGAAATTCCGACGGAATTCCGATGCAAACGGCTAGTTCGTCGGAATTTCCTCGGAATTTTTAAAATCCCCCAACGGCTCTCCAACGGCTCTCTAACGTCTATAATATTTCCTCGGAATTCATCGGTTTTTTCCGAGGAATACTAGTTTCCTCGGTATTCCGTCGGAATATTCCGACGAAAATGAGTTTTCCTCGGAATTCCGTCGGAATATTCCGACGGAATTCCGAGGAAGCAAAATTTTGTATTTCCTCGGAATTGCCTCGGAAATGCCTCGGTATATTCCGAGGAATTCATTTTCCGTCGGACCGTCCGTCAGAATACCGCTGTTTTCTTGTAGTGATGTGTAAAAACAGTAAAATTTTATTTAAGTCAAATGAATAATTGATGGAAAATTGTGTTATAGTATATTATTGAATGTGTAAAAACAGTAAAACTTTATATTAAAAATGGAAGTTTCCGAGATTTTATCCCAAAATAAATTATTATTAGTTCGAAGATGTCTAAATTTGAGTTCGGCTTCTGTCAAGTTCGATCGATATCTTGGCAAAATTCACTTCACTATATTTTGGGGACATTTGCATAAACAGTTTTTTTGTTTGTTTGTTTGTTTGTTTGTTTGTTTGTTTGTGTGTGTGTGTATTTTCCGTTTATTAATTGATCACTTATAAATGTTTAAAAATAATTTATAAAACATTTATAGAAGTTTATAAATCTAATCTTATCTCTTAAATAATAAACCTTAAGTAGTAATCACTAATATTTTAATCCATATAGTAGAGTATTTTTGATTAAACATTTTTTTTAAATGATAGACAATTAGAATATTTTATACAATTTCTCAATTAGAATATGTTATCCATTAATTTCTTGGACGTAATTTACCTCAGCTTGTTCATCAAACTTCGGTGAAACATGTTTATATATATTTCCAATAACATTCTAAATTGAAGAATGTTTATAAAAATAATTCAGAAAACTATGAACAAATTTTTACTTAAATTTACTTTAAAATCCTCAAATTTCTGTATAAATATTTAAACTATCTCACAAACTTATTATTTAAAAAAAAATCAGACTCGCAAACTTTTTTTTTTTGCCAAGACTCGCAAACTTATATTCTTTTTTTAGATATCTTTACTAATAAAGTATAGTTTTTTTTTCTCCAAAGGAGGCTTCTTCTATCACTTGTCATGTTATCATTTGTTGAAGGGTGTTTTTTGATTTGGGCTTTATTTTTCAACATAATTATTATTCTTTGTAATGAAAATCAAAAATTAAAACATCATACATTATTTTTAAACATTTAGTTTTATCATCTATTAAACCACTTTTTTCTCTATTCACAACAAAATAGTGGCGACAAACAAATACCTTCAATCAGCATCTACCACCTCTCAATTATACATTCTAGATCTATATTATATTATTATTTAAAAGTTGGTGTATAAAAAAAACCAACACAATCAATGGAAGATTTTAAAATTACAAATGAAATTATACTAAGATAAAAACTTTAAGACAAACAAATATTGCGTTTAATGTTCTAATATACAAATATCTGATCAATTATTATACTAGAACACAAACGAATATTGCGTTTAATGTGTAAAAACAGTAAAATTTTATTTAAGTCAAATGAATAATTGATGGAAAATTGTGTTCTAGTATATTATTGAAAGTGTAAAAACAGTAAAATTTTATATTAAAATGGAAGTTTCTGAGATTTTATCCCAAAATAAATTATTATTAGTTCGAAGATGTCTAAATTTGAGTTCGGCTTCTGTCAAGTTCGATCGACATCTTGGCAAAATTCACTTCACTATATTTTGGGGACATTTGCATAAACAGTTTTTTTTTTGTTTTTTTGTTTGTTTGTTTGTTTGTGTGTGTGTGTATTTTCCGTTTATTAATTGATCACTTATAAATGTTTAAAAATAATTTATAAAACATTTATAGAAGTTTATAAATCTAATCATATCTCTTAAATACTAAACCTTAAGTAGTAATCACTAATATTTTAATCCATATATTAGAGTATTTTTGATTAAATATATTTTTTAAATTATAGACAATTAGAATATTTTATACAATTTCTCAATTAGAATATGTTATCCACTAATTTGTTGGACGTAATTTACCTCGGCTTGTTCATCAAACTTCGGTGAAACATGTTTATATATATTACCAATAACATTCTAAATTGAAGAATGTTTATAAAAATAATTCAGAAAACTATGAACAAATTTTTACTTAAATTTACTTTAAAATCCTCAAATTTCTGTATAAATATTTAAACTATTTCACAAACTTATTATTTAAAAAAAAATCAGACTCGCAAACTTTTTTTTTCCAAGACTCGCAAACTTATATTCTTTTTTTAGATATCTTTACTAATAAAGTATAGTTTTTTTCTCTCCAAAGGAGGCTTCTTCTATCACTTGTCATGTTATCATTTGTTGAAGGGTTTTTTTTTTATTTGGGCTTTGTTTTTCAACTTAATTATTATTCTTTGTAATGAAAATCAAAAATTAAAACATCATACATTGTTTTTAAACATTTAGTTTTATCATCTATTAAACCACTTTTTTCTCTATTCACAACAAAATAGTGGCGACAAAAAAAAAATTACAATCTATATACACAAAAAAATTTGAACCAATAAAAATATTTAGTTTTATTAAAAAATAGTTCTAAACAATAAAAATATCGCAATAGTAAAAAAGAATTAATTGAAACTTCATTTTAAGTCATATAATATATATTTTCAATATTATTAGCGTTTTCACTTTAGTAATTTAAACTTCATTTTATTACTATATTTTGTAAAAATAGATAAATGCGCATTATCTATATTAAAAAAAAGTATAATAGATTAAGAAAATTAAAATTTATATTAAAAAAACCTGGTGTATCCCGGAAAACCCACTAGCTAAAAAATATAATAATCTAAAAGATAATGCATATAGTGAAGTGGATGTGATGATTGAAATTAGCCCACTAGACTACTAGGAGATTCAAAGCATATTTATTACAATAAAGTTGACAAGTCTCATTTCTCATGAAGCCACCTCAGCGAAGGGGGTTCCAAAACGCGACACGTGTCATCTCATTATTTATTCATCTCAAGTTTTTGTTTATGTTAATGGACCAAGTGTTCTATTTAGTAAGTTATTGGGCTTTTATAATGGACCAAGAGTTTCCATCTTTTAGACGTTGGAGATGCTGAGCAGAGCCGCAATATCATGACGCCTCGGAACAATTCCTCTATAACGGCTGCAGTTTCATTTATTTGCTACTTCAATTCACCATTTAAGTTTCTCAGTTACGCCATTAAATCTAATATTTTCACTACGTCGTATTCAATATCCCTACTCTTTCTCAATAAAATGAAAATAACTAAATTGAAGGTCACTGAGACATGTCATATAGTCAAAATATTTATCAAATTATAAATACATTAAATTATTCTATCAATTAAAAAATAATTACTCCATAAAAATATGTTGTACAAAAATTATAGTTTGACCATTGCCTTAGTAACATAACAAATTAAATTAACAATTTTTGCCATTGAGATTTATCTTTTATTTATAAAGCTCAGTAAGACTATTTTAGTTCGACATAAGAAAATTAACCAACCATTCTTATTCACATTCATGGCTGCTACATATACCATTCCTAAACAGTTATAGTCAAACACATGAACAAACTTAGTTTCCAAAAAAAAAAAAACTTAAGCAACTTGAAAATGATATTCATTCATTATATTCCAAAAAGTCTTTTGCCATTTTCTTTGCGGCTTAAGCAGCTTGTAGAAACTAGCATTTTCATTAATGAATATTTACCATTTAGCAAAAAAAAAAACTTACTTTATCATTAATCTAATATAATCTAGTTCACTAAAATTTGCACCAAAGTTTTGTTGAAAATTTGGGGGAACAAAAATACCATATCATATCTAGCTTCTACGTCTAACTGCATCACCAGAGTCGTCCTATGAAGATCTACGTCCTATAAATAAGGATGTGTTCCTCCGTGAAGCTCAATCCTCCTTAGACTCTGAAACAGCCACCTTGAACCTTTTGTTATCCGACTTGAAAGCCAGTTGTTGTGCCAACACCGTTGAAGCCCGACTTTTTGGGTTTACCTGCTCATCATCGGAGAAGATAATTCCAATGAACAAATTAAATTTATGGTTTTTCAGAAACAGCCTAAGCTTATCCACGGCTCTGTGAACACGCGCATGCTTAACACCTCCAAACATATGTGAGGGTTCAACCTTCTCGTTTAACAGGTTTGACATCACACGGATTAACAATAACTCTGTCACTCACCTCTTTCCATACGTTTCAGTGACTTACTGCTTTTGTTGAGATGCTTTATCCGGAAGATCATGTTTGAAGGTTAAGATCCGATGTATTTATTTGTACAAAGACAGAGATTTTGGTGAAACTTAAAGGGAAATTAAGAGAAAAAGAGAGTCATTATAGAGAAAGGGAAACTTAGAAATACTTTATTCTTACTACTTTTGAGTGAGATCTATGGAAAAGAAAAGATGAATACAAATTTTTTTTTTGGAGTCTCAATTTTGAAATTAGAGAGCAATTGAAGTTCTAGGAAAAATGTTGAAAAGCCAAAAAATGTGAGGAGAGAGTCAAACGACAGAAGCAAGATGATGGAAGAAAAGAGGAGTGGTGACATGTTCATACCTATGCATTCATGTGACATGTTTACCCACTCTATACTTTTCTTCTTCATTATTAGAGAAAAATGCTAATAGTTGATAAAAAAAAAGAGAAACGATAATAATAATTATTTATATTTCTACTTTTGACTTTTTCTTCATGACTTTTGGGTATCTATAGAAATATTTTCTACAGTAGTCATTATATTACTCTAACATTTCACCAATTAAATCTAATTTGATTTTAATAAATATATATATATATATATATACAATTAATGAGATATTTCTATAAATACATGAAGGCATGTGTTAAATCCAGAGTTTAAATATTGGCTCATGCGTGGATGGGTGGGCAAAAAAACCGAACAAACTGAACCGAAACCGATCCAAACCAAACCAAAGTCTATTATTAAATAGTTCGGTTTAAAGCTAAAGTCACTGTTAACTTTATTAAAAAAAAATTTAAAAAAAATTTCTATTTAATTTAGTTAACTTTGGTTTGATTGTGTTCTTATCAACTTTTTATGATTTTTAAGGTTTTTGTTTCAGTTTTCTATTAGATTTAATTTACATAGTTTATTTTTAAGAGAAATTATTAGCAATGTTTTTTAATTTTCTATTTATGATAGTTAACTTTGATCTGATTGTGTTCTTCTAAACTTTATGGGTTTTAAAAAGATTTTTGTTTAGTTTTACATTGGATTTAGTTTACATAATTTTTTTTTTCATAGTAACCAACATGATGATTTCGTGACCATGGGTTTATGTTTTAAAACATGATTTCTCTTAAAAGAACTAAACTAGGGGAATCCGATTGAACGAAACCGAAACACAAATCAAGCCGAATACAAACAGAACCGAAACCGATCCAAACCTAACTAATTATGGTTAAATTCAGTTGGAAATTTTTTTAGAACCAAATTAACCAGACCAAACCGAACCTAAACCGAATCGATATAATAACCGAAGTGCCCACCCATACAGAGGAGAAAGAAACAAAAAGTGATTATGTACCTGGAAAATAGACAACATTCAAGGTATTGACTCAGTGCTAGCCTCCCAAACGAAACCAGCTTATCTATGCAAATTGATCTTTTACCTGCACACACACTTACATATATATACTCGCAGGTTGTGTTCCAAAAAAAATTAAAAATCTTGCAGATTCCACAAAAACCGTTTATGAGAACTCATGCATCTTCTACTTATTCTTTTGAGGTTTTTCTCTACGAAGAAGAATGTAAGAATTAGTTGACAAATTTTAAGTGTTTATGCATAAAGACGGAGATATTTCGTTTCTGAATTTAAATTATGAAAATTCAGTAAAGCAAGAAAATTTACAAAAAAAGTAAAGCAAGAAGAATTTCCATCGTCATTCTCTCCCGCGAGTGGTGGCCATGACCCATGAGATTAAGAAGTAATAATAAAATCCCTGCTTTGTTCATTCATAAAGACAATCATACTCAATTGGTGCACCAACATATTTTAAAAATGTTATAAGATTTCACATATATTATTTTCTTCTTATTATTTGGCCAAATATTCATATAAATACAATATTTTATATTCTATATATATTTATAATCAATGAAATACTTTTCAAATAAAATTGATTTTAATTTTTAAAATCATAAAAAT
Organism: Brassica rapa; assembly: GCF_000309985.2. Taxonomy (NCBI): domain Eukaryota; kingdom Viridiplantae; phylum Streptophyta; class Magnoliopsida; order Brassicales; family Brassicaceae; genus Brassica; species Brassica rapa. The sequence goes on from NC_024803.2 coordinate 26,451,128, forward strand.
TAGTTATATTAATATCTTTATATTTTAATATTTTAAAATTACTTTTATTTATTAAAAAATATATCATTATTATAAGAAAAAATCAATTTATGTTATGTGTTACTCTTACTTTAAATTTCAATTTTTGTTTATTATAAAATGTCAACCCCGTCACACCACATCAAATGATGAAGTTATGTTTTATTTAGTCACATATACATAACAAAATCGTATTAAAATAGTTAAATCCGACACTATGAAAATGAATGTGTCATAAGATGAAAACTAAACCTTTTTTGTTCACCTATGAGAGAGCACGTAAACAAAGACCATCTCCATCCCTACTCCATAATTTACTCCAAAAATAGAGTGGGAAACTAAGTATCAACAAAAAATAAATAATTACTCCATACCTATTACCCAGAAACAATTATTAATTAGATAAAAATGAATCCGAGCCAATCCAAACAATACCAACAGATCAAACAAGTTCTTGTGCTTCAATAGTCGTCCAAATACATGGCACATAGTAACAAAACACAGCCCACAACCATTTAACCAAAAAACCATTACAATATCCAGTCATCAGTCTGTGCAAAATTAAATATATTTCTGAACACTAACGGACAATAATATATAAACTAACACAGAAACGGCAAACAAACACTACTTCATACTTATGCACAGTAATAACACACTAAGAATATACAATTGAATAGACTGAACTTCAATAAACTCCATCAGTTGCATTTAAGTTATATGCCTTACAAAACTATAAAAAATGGCTACGGCAACAACACAAACTATACAACCGCCTTACAAAAATATAATTGGTCGAACATCATTCCAAATTTTCTCTTCAAATCAACTTACTCTACCCACTAACTCAAAAACCATAAATCATTGCGTACAGCCGTACATAAGTTAAAACCACCTAAGTACTAATCAAGTAACACAACAATGATAACCACCATTTCAACACCACAAAATCCGGGACCTAATTCCCAGTATAACATTATCAACATCAACACATTACTAAACATATGGTTGAACAATTATCATAGATCCCGCGCGTAGCGCGGACACACCACTAGTATATAGTAATACTTGGGCTTTTGAAATCATAATTGGGAATTTTCATGTTTACTATTTTATTGGTAACATTATTTATGTTTACAATCACTAAAGAGACATTTTCAAAAATATCTTTTCCACTAAGAGGTAAAAAAACTTATATCTTTGTTCTCTCTATATATGTGTAATAAGTAACTATTCAAATAAATAAATAAAATAAAAAATAAAAAATAATATATTTTTTTTATGTTTTCGAATTATACTTTGTCAAATTTGAATATTTTTATAATTTTTTTTTCAAAATTTCTTTTTGAAAATCAAATTTTTTTTGAAACTATTTAAAAAATTTTAAATATTTATTTATATATTTATTAAAATCCTAAATTTCACATTCCAAAAACCATATACCACCCCTCAACTCTAAACCCTAAATCTAGATTAGTTAACCATGGAGTTTAAATATATTTTTTCCTTTTTAAAAGTGAGGATAAAAATGGTTAGTGTAAACATGAAAAGTGGTATTATGAATGTGGTTGTAACATCTCGAGTTGTTGTGGGAACCGAAATTTGCACTGTCGATTTCCGTTTAAATAAGGAAACTAGGAAAACCCTAATTTCCCAGAGGTCCCGGATCTCTGCGAGAGCCAACGACAAGTGATCGAATGTATGCGGAAATCATGAAAAGATATCAAACGAGTTTAGAGAAAACAGTAGATCTTATTTCGAGTCCGCGTAAGAGCGTTGCGATCATTACAAGAGAATACAAAGGCTTTGGCCGCAGGGGCCGTCAGCGAGTTACCTAGTTCTAGCAACATAAAACCCTAATCCTAGTTGAGTCGCAGCTCGATAACAAAGGACGAAAAAGATATCTAAAAGGCTTAGATTGATTTCGGACTGAACCTTGTTAAAGGCTGTCTACGTACCCCTTTCGAGGATCAAGCCGAACGTAGTTCAATTGATAGAGCTGGACAAGAGATCGAACTGCCTGGGCGAGTTCGTCTAGTAATTGAGTGCCAGTCATAGAAACCGAACTTGTCGAGAATAAGCCTACAGTTTCTAAGTGCAGAGAATTCCGAATCTAAAAAGTTCTCCTCTTGCTCCTCGCCTAGGACTCCTTATATACTAGCTCCAAGGTCGGTTTACGCTTTTACTCTTCTGCCCTTAAGCCGTCACAGCATCAAAATGGAGATATTCCATTTTTTCCGATCTTCACAATTATCTTCAAAACTTCCGTATTTATCCGCGGAAACTTGACATTTATCCTTCCTTGTGGACCAAGCGTAAACCAGGCTGTGGTTTACGGGCTTTTGGTTAGGAAAATCATAGGATGGGCTTGAGTCGTGTTTTAGGCCCCTTTGGGCCGTCTTCCGACTCGACACGTTTACTACGAGTTTTTCGCGGTTTCTAATCCGCGAAGTTTGATCGATGAATTAGAATGGCGGGAAACATGGACTGAGCTTGCTACGGTCTTCGGGAGATAGCATTCGAAGGTTTTGACGAGAATGCAAGAACTGGTGTCGTATTGACGTTCGGAAAGGTTCAATTGCTACACAGCGACCGAACTTTGGCTCGAGCCCGGTCGCTTCGTAGCGACCGAGCTTGGCTGAGCTCGGGACGATCGCTCGGTCGCTATGTAGCGACCGAGCTTTGGCTCGAGCTTGGTCGCTATGTAGCGATGAGCGATCGTCCCGCTCGGTCCCGCTCGGTCGCTACGTAGCGACCGAGCTCAGCCAAGCTCGGTCGCTACGTAGCGACCGAGCGATCATCCTGCTCGGTCGCTATTACAATAAAGTTGACAAGTCTCATTTCTCATGAAGCCACCTCAGCGAAGGGGGTTCCAAAACGCGACACGTGTCATCTCATTATTTATTCATCTCAAGTTTTTGTTTATGTTAATGGACCAAGTGTTCTATTTAGTAAGTTATTGGGCTTTTATAATGGACCAAGAGTTTCCATCTTTTAGACGTTGGAGATGCTGAGCAGAGCCGCAATATCATGACGCCTCGGAACAATTCCTCTATAACGGCTGCAGTTTCATTTATTTGCTACTTCAATTCACCATTTAAGTTTCTCAGTTACGCCATTAAATCTAATATTTTCACTACGTCGTATTCAATATCCCTACTCTTTCTCAATAAAATGAAAATAACTAAATTGAAGGTCACTGAGACATGTCATATAGTCAAAATATTTATCAAATTATAAATACATTAAATTATTCTATCAATTAAAAAATAATTACTCCATAAAAATATGTTGTACAAAAATTATAGTTTGACCATTGCCTTAGTAACATAACAAATTAAATTAACAATTTTTGCCATTGAGATTTATCTTTTATTTATAAAGCTCAGTAAGACTATTTTAGTTCGACATAAGAAAATTAACCAACCATTCTTATTCACATTCATGGCTGCTACATATACCATTCCTAAACAGTTATAGTCAAACACATGAACAAACTTAGTTTCCAAAAAAAAAAAAACTTAAGCAACTTGAAAATGATATTCATTCATTATATTCCAAAAAGTCTTTTGCCATTTTCTTTGCGGCTTAAGCAGCTTGTAGAAACTAGCATTTTCATTAATGAATATTTACCATTTAGCAAAAAAAAAAACTTACTTTATCATTAATCTAATATAATCTAGTTCACTAAAATTTGCACCAAAGTTTTGTTGAAAATTTGGGGGAACAAAAATACCATATCATATCTAGCTTCTACGTCTAACTGCATCACCAGAGTCGTCCTATGAAGATCTACGTCCTATAAATAAGGATGTGTTCCTCCGTGAAGCTCAATCCTCCTTAGACTCTGAAACAGCCACCTTGAACCTTTTGTTATCCGACTTGAAAGCCAGTTGTTGTGCCAACACCGTTGAAGCCCGACTTTTTGGGTTTACCTGCTCATCATCGGAGAAGATAATTCCAATGAACAAATTAAATTTATGGTTTTTCAGAAACAGCCTAAGCTTATCCACGGCTCTGTGAACACGCGCATGCTTAACACCTCCAAACATATGTGAGGGTTCAACCTTCTCGTTTAACAGGTTTGACATCACACGGATTAACAATAACTCTGTCACTCACCTCTTTCCATACGTTTCAGTGACTTACTGCTTTTGTTGAGATGCTTTATCCGGAAGATCATGTTTGAAGGTTAAGATCCGATGTATTTATTTGTACAAAGACAGAGATTTTGGTGAAACTTAAAGGGAAATTAAGAGAAAAAGAAAGTCATTATAGAGAAAGGGAAACTTAGAAATACTTTATTCTTACTACTTTTGAGTGAGATCTATGGAAAAGAAAAGATGAATACAAATTTTTTTTTTGGAGTCTCAATTTTGAAATTAGAGAGCAATTGAAGTTCTAGGAAAAATGTTGAAAAGCCAAAAAATGTGAGGAGAGAGTCAAACGACAGAAGCAAGATGATGGAAGAAAAGAGGAGTGGTGACATGTTCATACCTATGCATTCATGTGACATGTTTACCCACTCTATACTTTTCTTCTTCATTATTAGAGAAAAATGCTAATAGTTGATAAAAAAAAAGAGAAACGATAATAATAATTATTTATATTTCTACTTTTGACTTTTTCTTCATGACTTTTGGGTATCTATAGAAATATTTTCTACAGTAGTCATTATATTACTCTAACATTTCACCAATTAAATCTAATTTGATTTTAATAAATATATATATATATATATATACAATTAATGAGATATTTCTATAAATACATGAAGGCATGTGTTAAATCCAGAGTTTAAATATTGGCTCATGCGTGGATGGGTGGGCAAAAAAACCGAACAAACTGAACCGAAACCGATCCAAACCAAACCAAAGTCTATTATTAAATAGTTCGGTTTAAAGCTAAAGTCACTGTTAACTTTATTAAAAAAAAATTTAAAAAAAATTTCTATTTAATTTAGTTAACTTTGGTTTGATTGTGTTCTTATCAACTTTTTATGATTTTTAAGGTTTTTGTTTCAGTTTTCTATTAGATTTAATTTACATAGTTTATTTTTAAGAGAAATTATTAGCAATGTTTTTTAATTTTCTATTTATGATAGTTAACTTTGATCTGATTGTGTTCTTCTAAACTTTATGGGTTTTAAAAAGATTTTTGTTTAGTTTTACATTGGATTTAGTTTACATAATTTTTTTTTTCATAGTAACCAACATGATGATTTCGTGACCATGGGTTTATGTTTTAAAACATGATTTCTCTTAAAAGAACTAAACTAGGGGAATCCGATTGAACGAAACCGAAACACAAATCAAGCCGAATACAAACAGAACCGAAACCGATCCAAACCTAACTAATTATGGTTAAATTCAGTTGGAAATTTTTTTAGAACCAAATTAACCAGACCAAACCGAACCTAAACCGAATCGATATAATAACCGAAGTGCCCACCCATACAGAGGAGAAAGAAACAAAAAGTGATTATGTACCTGGAAAATAGACAACATTCAAGGTATTGACTCAGTGCTAGCCTCCCAAACGAAACCAGCTTATCTATGCAAATTGATCTTTTACCTGCACACACACTTACATATATATACTCGCAGGTTGTGTTCCAAAAAAATTAAAAATCTTGCAGATTCCACAAAAACCGTTTATGAGAACTCATGCATCTTCTACTTATTCTTTTGAGGTTTTTCTCTACGAAGAAGAATGTAAGAATTAGTTGACAAATTTTAAGTGTTTATGCATAAAGACGGAGATATTTCGTTTCTGAATTTAAATTATGAAAATTCAGTAAAGCAAGAAAATTTACAAAAAAAGTAAAGCAAGAAGAATTTCCATCGTCATTCTCTCCCGCGAGTGGTGGCCATGACCCATGAGATTAAGAAGTAATAATAAAATCCCTGCTTTGTTCATTCATAAAGACAATCATACTCAATTGGTGCACCAACATATTTTAAAAATGTTATAAGATTTCACATATATTATTTTCTTCTTATTATTTGGCCAAATATTCATATAAATACAATATTTTATATTCTATATATATTTATAATCAATGAAATACTTTTCAAATAAAATTGATTTTAATTTTTAAAATCATAAAAATTAGTTATATTAATATCTTTATATTTTAATATTTTAAAATTACTTTTATTTATTAAAAAATATATCATTATTATAAGAAAAAATCAATTTATGTTATGTGTTACTCTTACTTTAAATTTCAATTTTTGTTTATTATAAAATGTCAACCCCGTCACACCACATCAAATGATGAAGTTATGTTTTATTTAGTCACATATACATAACAAAATCGTATTAAAATAGTTAAATCCGACACTATGAAAATGAATGTGTCATAAGATGAAAACTAAACCTTTTTTGTTCACCTATGAGAGAGCACGTAAACAAAGACCATCTCCATCCCTACTCCATAATTTACTCCAAAAATAGAGTGGGAAACTAAGTATCAACAAAAAATAAATAATTACTCCATACCTATTACCCAGAAACAATTATTAATTAGATAAAAATGAATCCGAGCCAATCCAAACAATACCAACAGATCAAACAAGTTCTTGTGCTTCAATAGTCGTCCAAATACATGGCACATAGTAACAAAACACAGCCCACAACCATTTAACCAAAAAACCATTACAATATCCAGTCATCAGTCTGTGCAAAATTAAATATATTTCTGAACACTAACGGACAATAATATATAAACTAACACAGAAACGGCAAACAAACACTACTTCATACTTATGCACAGTAATAACACACTAAGAATATACAATTGAATAGACTGAACTTCAATAAACTCCATCAGTTGCATTTAAGTTATATGCCTTACAAAACTATAAAAAATGGCTACGGCAACAACACAAACTATACAACCGCCTTACAAAAATATAATTGGTCGAACATCATTCCAAATTTTCTCTTCAAATCAACTTACTCTACCCACTAACTCAAAAACCATAAATCATTGCGTACAGCCGTACATAAGTTAAAACCACCTAAGTACTAATCAAGTAACACAACAATGATAACCACCATTTCAACACCACAAAATCCGGGACCTAATTCCCAGTATAACATTATCAACATCAACACATTACTAAACATATGGTTGAACAATTATCATAGATCCCGCGCGTAGCGCGGACACACCACTAGTATATAGTAATACTTGGGCTTTTGAAATCATAATTGGGAATTTTCATGTTTACTATTTTATTGGTAACATTATTTATGTTTACAATCACTAAAGAGACATTTTCAAAAATATCTTTTCCACTAAGAGGTAAAAAAACTTATATCTTTGTTCTCTCTATATATGTGTAATAAGTAACTATTCAAATAAATAAATAAAATAAAAAATAAAAAATAATATATTTTTTTTATGTTTTCGAATTATACTTTGTCAAATTTGAATATTTTTATAATTTTTTTTTCAAAATTTCTTTTTGAAAATCAAATTTTTTTTGAAACTATTTAAAAAATTTTAAATATTTATTTATATATTTATTAAAATCCTAAATTTCACATTCCAAAAACCATATACCACCCCTCAACTCTAAACCCTAAATCTAGATTAGTTAACCATGGAGTTTAAATATATTTTTTCCTTTTTAAAAGTGAGGATAAAAATGGTTAGTGTAAACATGAAAAGTGGTATTATGAATGTGGTTGTAACATCTCGAGTTGTTGTGGGAACCGAAATTTGCACTGTCGATTTCCGTTTAAATAAGGAAACTAGGAAAACCCTAATTTCCCAGAGGTCCCGGATCTCTGCGAGAGCCAACGACAAGTGATCGAATGTATGCGGAAATCATGAAAAGATATCAAACGAGTTTAGAGAAAACAGTAGATCTTATTTCGAGTCCGCGTAAGAGCGTTGCGATCATTACAAGAGAATACAAAGGCTTTGGCCGCAGGGGCCGTCAGCGAGTTACCTAGTTCTAGCAACATAAAACCCTAATCCTAGTTGAGTCGCAGCTCGATAACAAAGGACGAAAAAGATATCTAAAAGGCTTAGATTGATTTCGGACTGAACCTTGTTAAAGGCTGTCTACGTACCCCTTTCGAGGATCAAGCCGAACGTAGTTCAATTGATAGAGCTGGACAAGAGATCGAACTGCCTGGGCGAGTTCGTCTAGTAATTGAGTGCCAGTCATAGAAACCGAACTTGTCGAGAATAAGCCTACAGTTTCTAAGTGCAGAGAATTCCGAATCTAAAAAGTTCTCCTCTTGCTCCTCGCCTAGGACTCCTTATATACTAGCTCCAAGGTCGGTTTACGCTTTTACTCTTCTGCCCTTAAGCCGTCACAGCATCAAAATGGAGATATTCCATTTTTTCCGATCTTCACAATTATCTTCAAAACTTCCGTATTTATCCGCGGAAACTTGACATTTATCCTTCCTTGTGGACCAAGCGTAAACCAGGCTGTGGTTTACGGGCTTTTGGTTAGGAAAATCATAGGATGGGCTTGAGTCGTGTTTTAGGCCCCTTTGGGCCGTCTTCCGACTCGACACGTTTACTACGAGTTTTTCGCGGTTTCTAATCCGCGAAGTTTGATCGATGAATTAGAATGGCGGGAAACATGGACTGAGCTTGCTACGGTCTTCGGGAGATAGCATTCGAAGGTTTTGACGAGAATGCAAGAACTGGTGTCGTATTGACGTTCGGAAAGGTTCAATTGCTACACAGCGACCGAACTTTGGCTCGAGCCCGGTCGCTTCGTAGCGACCGAGCTTGGCTGAGCTCGGGACGATCGCTCGGTCGCTATGTAGCGACCGAGCTTTGGCTCGAGCTCGGTCGCTACGTAGCGACCGAGCGGGACGATCGCTCGGTCGCTACGTAGCGACCGAGCGGGACGATCGCTCATCGCTACATAGCGACCAAGCTTGGCTGAGCTCAGTCGCTACGTAGCGACCGAGCTTGGCTGAGCTCGGTCGCTACGTAGCGACCGAGCGGGACGATCGCTCGGTCGCTACGTAGCGACCGAGCGGGTCTCGAGCTCGGTCGCTACGTAACGACCGAGCGGGACGATCGCTCGGTCGCTACGTAGCGACCGAGCAGGACGATCGCTCGGTCGCTACGTAGCGACCGAGCTTGGCTGAGCTTGGTCGCTACGTAGCGACCGAGCTGTGTGCATGCTTGGTCGCCGCGTATCGATCGAGCTTGGCTTGTCCGCGGTCTGATTTCCATACTCAAGCTTGTCCGCGGCCGATTTGGATACATGTCCGTTGCCTTCGGACAATCGGTATTTAGTGGTTCGATTGAGATTTGGACGATATTTTACTGCAAGGCTGTTCGTAAAGATATCTTTACGAAGATTACTTTTCGTAAAAACAGTTATGCTGATTTTTACGGACTTTCAGACATTGATTCCGTCGTGACCGATTTTGACCCCAACAGTTGTGATATATGAAAAAGTTAAGTGAATTGATTTGGTTACTTATGTCACCAAAATTAATTTACCTTTTCCATCACATAAACATTTAGAACTCCAAAGTTAAACACCCTTGGACTGGACTAGTAAAAAGGTAGGTGACCTATCGGAAAGTGATTCGTGATATCGTGCAAGTGAGGATAACACACGGGAAAATGCCAGGTGGTGATTGCAGGGTCAGTAAACAATGATTTCGAACTTTAAAAAAATTAACGTACTGACCGTTGTAACGGGATGGAGCCCATATACCGAGTGAACAGGCATGGATGGCCCATTAACCGTAGGTGGTCAGATCGTTACAGTAGTATTTTTGACAATTTCCCATCATAATTATACTTTTTTTGTTTGCTAACCATACTTCATTTATTCAAATAAAACAAGTTCATCCCTTCCTATCACGAGAGCTCATCTGACATCTGCTAGAACATTTTCCAATCGTGGGATAAAAACAAAAAAGATAGAGTCAATGGGTGTTAGTCATAGATACTTGTTCTCGTACCCGGCTGCGAGCATCTCCGTGTGCTCCATCCGTATCCACAAAGATACACAACTTGGTAAAGTTTTCTCCTTTTTAATTTTTAGTATAATTTTTATTTTATTTTATTTTATTTCTAACATGATCTTTTTTTTTTAAGGTTCAACAAGTTGAACAATAGCATTAGCATGAACATTAACCAGATGATGTATTCTATGCTCTGCAAGGGATATTCGACCTACAGTGTAATGACTATCCATGAGCGCGAGTTGTGGTTCCGTAACTTTGCAGTAATTTCTAAATTTTAATTTTTTTGGTTTTAATTTTTACTATATATTATCTTACTTCTTTTTTTGGCAGCAACAATTCAGTTGGGAGTCAGGGCCTCACGGAAACTGTCCGTCAAACCTTCCACGAAAAGACGACACTCTTATATGAAGAAGATATATGAGCGGAAGCAGCTATGGGCTCAGGAGGAAGACACCAAGATACATCAACAGAACGGTTTGGCAAGAGTTGCAGGTGCATTGGGCAGACCAGGCGACTTTAGACAAATCAATCAAAAACTCAGCCAACCGCAAGAGCGATCGTGGCGGGAAAGGTGTTTATGTCGACAACCTCGGTGCTTGCAGTATGTCTTCTAAAGAAGATCAATTTGTAAGTTCTATATATATTTTTTTAATTTTTTTTTATATATGTATTGATTAATATTGTATTTAGGTTGAAGCAAATGCAGATAATCCCGTTGATCATCTCGATGTCATGAAGGAGGCGTACACTAACAAGAAGACAGGGAAAATTGAGAATCTCTTCATCAGAGATGTCGTAGACTTGGTGCAAACCCAAAAAAAAAAACATTTCTTGCTTCTCAGCCTATCTCAGATGACAATTCCTCTGCAGCATCCACCAACATATCCCGAGTTTGAATAAACCAAATGGTGGAACATGTAATTTTTTTTTACCATTGCATTACTATATTAACTTTATTATTAATATTTTATTTATTTTTTTTATAGGCAGTTCCATAGAAGAAAGGTCGTTTGATTGGTTTGGCTTGGTGTGACTCTTCTTGTCTTTCCTCTTCACAAGCTCTGTTTTCTCCTTATGATCCTATGATTATAGAGCAGCTGCAGAACATGGATGATCGGATTGTGGTGCTGGAGATGCAGAACGCCACAGTTCTTGCTGAACTGGCGGATAAAAAAAATGACAAACGAGGAGATAATGGAAAATATGAAACGTTTGTTTCCTAGTGAATTTTATTTTTTTTATATTCAAAACTTGTAAATGCATTTAATTATTTAAAACTTTTTTTCTATAATATTTATTATAAATTCAGTTCTTTAGATTTTTATTTTAAAAAATAAATATTTTATAAAATACAATTTATAAAAAAATAATAATAAATAAAAAGAACCGACGGAAACATGTGCGTCAGAATAATTCGACCACATATTTTGTCGAAAATTTGTCATACAATTCCGACCAAATTGTGGTTCGCGACAAACGTGTTTCGTCAGAAATGTCCGACAGATATATTTCGTCGGAATTGTTTTTCCGATGATCACTCCGATCGGAAATGTGTGACAAATTTCCGATGAAGTATATCACGACGAAAGGTATTGTCAGTTGTCCATTGGAAATGTAGCCGTCGGTTTCTCTCGGATTTTCGTCGGAACTTGTCACGAATTTCCGACGAACTTTTTTTCCGACGAAAGCATACCGACGACCTTTTTCGTCGGAATTTCGTCGAATTTGGGCAATACCGACGAAATACCAACGAATATAGCCGTTTGAATTCACCTGTTTTCTTGTAGTGTTTGGTGCAGCTGATGCATGAGCTCAAACTACGTAATTGGTAAACAAGAGACAAGAATTAATAAAACGATCAAAACAGAACTGTTTCTCCATTTTCCTAGATTATATTTCGAAAGAAATATGGAGGCACATGTGCGAGAGTGTGTAAAATTGGTTTAATTCACCAAAATACGTAGACATTACATCTGATAGATATACGTGTATATCAAACGGAAGTTATCAATTTATATCAATGCATGTTAATTGAGTGTATTTACATATACCTTACGAGCTCGAGCATTTTGGAGAGAACATTCGAGTTGGAGCTGAAAACGAAGGAGATCGTCGTAGGTTAAGAGGTTCAAGTTATGTCCTCCTCCGTAGAATTGAAGATTCATTTTAAGATTCTCTATCTCTCTCATCATTGATTCCTTCGTCTCCTCACAATATGATCCGTGGTCCTGTGACCAAAGTTATAATCATATATCATGAATTTTGAAACTTGTGAAGGTAAATGTTGTGATTAATGAATTAGATGAGTATTATATTACAGGGTGGAAACTGTCGACTGAAGTGGCATGACCTTCTTTTGCCATTTGATATCTCATGATGAGCTTCTCCATGCTGATGTTGAAAAATTAAATAAAATTGGAACCTTATATAAAATAGAAAATGCTATATAAGATGCGTCTTTTTGAATCAGAAAGTTATGAATCTCACAAGTACTATCTTAGAATCGAACCTAGCTATATCAAAAGATACTTTTTTATTTATTTGACTGAATTTTATAGATTTCAAAGAGAAATTCAAACCAAGAAAGCATATAAACGTTATAAATGATGTAATACCAATGTTAAAGTAATAGATGGCCAAAACCACACATGGAATGTGCAATTCAGCGAAATAAATAAAGATTTACTATATGTAATAATATATTCTCATTTTCACGTCTGCAATAATGTTTTCTTTTTAATAAATCAAAGAAATTAAATTACGAAGAAACCCTGTGTTGATGATAGTTTTCTTTTAATTTGTTCTACTAAGGCAAGAACACACATACGCATGATTCTGTGACACATATATGCAGCAAGAACATACATATGTATGATTATATATATATATATATATATATATATATGGGGCTATATACACATGTAAACCTGGTGGACTGGGAGGAGAAAGAGTAGAGCTTGTCTGATTGGGAAAAGATGATGAGACCAATAGGAACATCACAGAGAACAAAGAGTTCACGTGCCTTCTTCATCAGACTTAACTTCTTTCTCTTCGCGAAGGTCACTTGTCTTTTTACCTTATCCTCTAGCTTCTTTATACTACCTTACCTTTCCTCATCTTCAATCGGTCTTTCTAAAACCCTATAACATGAGAATCTAAAACGGGAAGAAGAAAGAGAGAAATATTGTTAGTGTTTTTTCGGCAAATGAGACCTTGATATCGATCTATATATAGACGGCTGTTATTTTCATAATTAATTACTATCTATACATGATAAATGATTTTTTAAATGTAAATACATGGTACTGTACTCTAGATGCTTGGAAGGTTCATAAACAAGAATATAAAGTTTTACTACAGTGTTAAATTAAGTTCAAAAAGTTTTACTACAGTGTTTAAAATATATTTTATTTTTAGTTTGTGCTAAGATATATATGTATACTCACCTTCAGGAAATTTTAAGTCTTTAATGGTAATTGCGGTTTGAGCGGTGCGGGACAAGCGGTTTAACTGCGGTGCAGTTTTAACAGTTATAAAAACGTATAGATATATGGTATATGTAGAGATTTTTGTTACTGTTAACTGCGGTGCGGGACAGTTCGTAACATTCGAAATCGTTGAGTTTATTGTTAAGGTACGTGTGGAATGTGTATGTGTGCAAGATATTTGATTTATTAAATATTGTGATGAGAAATGTTTTACAATTTTGTTATCATATGGCTTAAAAAGCAAGCCAAACCACAATTTACTTGTCTGAAACGAATAATACATATAAGTTTGTATCATGTCTATTACATACAGATCAAAAGACAAACCGGTCTTGTACAGGTGCTACATTTTTTTACACAAAACCGAAAAAAATTAACTAACCAAAAGTTAAAAGTATATACTAATGACCGATCTTGTCTTTTATTAGACGTTTCTATACAAAACTTAAAAGTATAAGGGATATATAAGACTATCTTATAACTATGTGTTTGTGGGATCGTTTTAAACACCAACAGTTGATCCATCTTATAATTCAAGATGACAGTTGTAACTTGTGAGTTTTTTTCTTCTTACATGAAGCTATAAGTTCTGTATTATAAAGTTGATGTCGACTTTTAACCATTGGGACCATCAGTCCATGTGATTTCTCTGCACCTGCGATTCAGTGGAAGAAACGAATCAGTCCTAGTAGCTTCTATCTCTTATAAATGTGAACCTAAAAATTAATTTTGTAGACTAGAAATAGACTAGTATAATCATATATATACAAATCTATAAGAACTTAATTATCTTATTAAGAGTTTTTTTTTATATTTTCTAGTAAAAGACTTGATTAACGTTGCACTCTTTATTAATGTATGAAATCACTTTGAAAAATGATTTAACAATTTTTTTTTTTACTTATTAAGAGATTTTTGATATTTTCTAGTAAAAGACCAGAGGTATGCATTGATTTTATGATACACACAACACAAGATGAACAATTAAATGTTAAAAGTACATAATTAAAATGTAGGTACTTAAAAGATGAAAGTCTTAAGCCTGTTTCCAAGATTGCGTCCCAGCATCATGCAAAAAGAACACTGCTCATAGAATAAGACTTGACCAATTATTACATATTTTTACCATAAATAAAGCGAATAATAACTATATTAAATAAAAATTAAAGTAAAAAGCCAACAAAAAGAATTAGTTAAAAAAAGTAGTGGTACAAACATAAACGTGTTTTAAGAGTTTCCCAGAAGTTTCCAAGAAAGTCTTCATCTTCTTGATTACTCATTTAAGAAAAAAAAAAAAATCTCATCTTCCTCTCAGATTTCGATATTGACCCGTCGGTGTTTCTTCATCTCTCGTCTGTTTTCTCTCTCTCACCAGATCTCCACCAACCCCGCCATGGATCTCCAGCCAGAAGAGCTCCAGTTCTTGACGATTCCTCAACTCCTTCAAGAATCCATCTCAATCAAGAAACGATCTCCAAGAACCTTCTACCTCATCACCCTCTCCCTCATCTTCCCTCTCTCCTTCGCCATCCTCGCTCACTCCCTCTTCACCCAGCCGCTTCTCGCCAAGCTCGACTCCTCCGACCCTCCTAACTCGGATCGTTCACGTCACGACTGGACCAAGCTCCTGATCTTCCAGTTCAGCTACCTCATCTTCCTCTTCGCCTTCTCTCTCCTCTCGACCGCCGCCGTGGTCTTCACCGTCGCTTCTCTCTACACCGGGAAGCCGGTCTCCTTCTCCTCCACCATCTCCGCCATCCCCAAAGTCTTTAAACGACTTTTGATCACTTTCCTTTGGGTCGCTCTCTTGATGTTCGCTTACAACGCGGTCTTCTTTGTCTTCCTAGTGATCCTCTTCGTAGCTCTTGATATGAACAGTGTAGGCTTAGCGGTTTTCGCCGGACTGTTGATCGCTGTTCTGTACTTCGGTGTTCATGTCTATTTCACTGCGTTGTGGCATTTAGGTAGCGTGATCTCTGTTCTTGAGCCGGTTTATGGACTTGCCGCCATGAGAAAAGCTTATGAGCTTCTCAAGGGGAAGGTTAAGATGGCTACGGGGTTGGTCTTTGTTTACCTTTTGCTCTGTGCGTTGATTGGGGTTACTTTTGGATCGATTGTGGTTCACGGTGGAGGAAAGTACGGGACTTTTACTAGGACTCTGGTTGGTGGTTTGCTTGTTGGTGTTCTTGTCGTGGTGAATCTTGTGGGTTTGTTGGTTCAGAGTGTGTTTTATTATGTTTGCAAGAGCTATCATCATCAGACGATTGATAAGACGGCTTTGTATGATCATCTTGGTGGGTATCTTGGTGATTATGTGCCTCTTAAGAGCAACATTCAGTTGGAGAATTTAGAAATTTGAAGCATAAGAAATGGGTCGAGAGATTCTGCTACTACTGTTTCTTCCTTACCTTTCCATCTCTTTTATATATATATATATATATGCTATGTAAGATTGGAGAGGAAGTGGAAATGTGGAATCAGAATGAAGTACTAGTAATGTAATGTTTATGTACAGACTCAGCACTCTTTGTTAGTGTTTTTATTTGGTTAATCCATCATTTTAAGGATATTTGAGTTCTATTTTTTTTTTTTTTTTTTTTTTTGGTAACACCTATTTGAGTTCTATTATTCTGAATTTCTGATCATTATAGTGAAAGTTAACTCTCTTTTTTTCTCTGTGGGAGATTTTACTTGCATGTAATAAACCTAGGGAAAAATGCTGGTTCGTAGATACTTAAAAGGACCAGGACTAGTTTTAGTGGGTAAGCTAACTTTCATAAGTAGGGTTTGACCTTTGCAACCTACGCTAAGTTTAGGTAATAAGAGCAGTTTATGATACCTTACTTTATTTCATAGTGTTACTAAGTTTGAATTTTGTTCATCGGTGGGAGGTCTGGTGTAGCCAAACCTAATGTAAACAAAAAAAAAAATTAAACTTAATCCAAAAAGAAAGATTACATTTTTACACCTAATGTTTTATTGATTTCATTCTTGGATTAGTGGAAATGCCGATTACATAATCGACATTAGTACAAAGGACAATCCAGTGCCATAGCCAATAGTCGGTGGATACAACACCCCACGGAGAAACAAAATCGAGAGGAGCTGGTAGCGCTTTGGCGTAACAAGTATTTTCCAGAGACAACAAAACTAAGACAAACGTCCACATGAACAAATTTCACAAAACACAACCCATTTAAACCACCAAGAATTATCGCCCAAAGCAAACAAACAAAAGACGCAAAGCTCACTTATCAACGTACTGTGGATGACTGAAACCCAAACCTTTTCAGTCCAAAACCACAAGGGACCCCTGCTAACCGTGAGAAAACGAAGGCAAACAGTCCTGCCAAATTGACACACAATTCTGATGCACCAACTAGGAGAAAATGGCTTATTACGGATTTAACTTTTCGTGTTGCATTTCTTCAATTATATACGTGTCTTGTCCATTTCATCGTGAATTACAAATAAATTCAAATGAGTTACTAAACTTAAATTCAAATAAACTACATAAATTTTTTTTAAAAAGTTGTTAAATCTAAACCAGAAATCAATGGTTAACTTGACTGATTGAATATCTGACATGAGTAATCTCTCGAACAGATTCTCATAACCGAATATTTAACCATTGATATAAATCTTGAACTATACATAGTATTCACACGTTTTGGAGAAACTCTCACCAACCTATCGAGAACTTTTGTAGAATCATCAATTCAACTCATCTTACAAACCACATTAATCAAAACATTATAAGCGAAGACATCAGGCTAGCCGAGTTTCTCGAGACTCTCCATAACCCTAATGGCTTTCGGATATTTCTCAGGTTGAAACATCCTTTTATGAGCTTTGTGGAGAATATCACTTTGGAATTGTACCCTTTAAGTACCATGCTCTCGAGTAGATGTGGAACTTCAATGTTGGTGTAGTTTCTAGCATTTTTTGGTTATCCAAGTTCCCACACGTGAAGAAAAACTTAGCAAATGTTGTCTACAAAATATATATCACATGACACATGTTTCTTCCAGCTTTAAATATCCAATAATTATGATGAGATTTTTCAAGTAGGAGATTTGAGACGGTGGTTATTTTTCTCTAGTAATTTCATATAAACAAAGTAAAAAAAAACAAGAATATTATAGAGGTCTTAAATGAACGTTTTAAAAACATTATAACATGAAAAAACGAGTTATAGGAAGCGCAATGTAAAGATAAAACAAACACTAGTTTGCTACTTTTCTCCCAATTCCTAAGTAGCACCACAATTATAACCAGAAAGAACAAAACAGCTCATACCAAATCTGTAAATGAGAAATCACAGCCAAAAACAGCGAGACACTTGTTATACATGAATGTCACTTGGCCTCCAAGATCCGATTAGCGAACAACAAATCAGCACATGTCCTCATTATAACTTTGCTAATAATAATTTGTACTTGTTCAGCAGGAAGGTTGTCGGCTGCTTGTTCTTCAAAGATGGAGCATAGTTGCAGAGTTTTCTTTGTTGTTTTGGCCTTGAATCGACTAATTGAAGTACTTTGCATCATTGAGATTAAGATCCTCTACATAGTCCATGAAGACAGAAACGCTATATCTATCCTCATCACTGCATCCTCGATATTCGTACAGTTTAGTCTCACTACAAAACGAATATTCAGAGTTAAGGAAAGTTATTGTATCTCGACTCAATGTCCATTTCTTAAAACAGTTTTCTTCTCAATTTCTATCCGAGTTATTCAGAGTTAAAGAAAGATATTATTTCAATTCGGTTTCCGGCTTCTACAATCAGTTCAGCTTAATCTTTAGAAAAAGTAGTCCTCCTGTTCTCCTTTTTAGTCTCAGTTACTTTCTCGTTCGTAGATAGCACTATCCCATTGAACTGTTGTGAAGCCCAGAACAACCCGAGAAGGTAAATTATTTGTGAGAAGGACAACAGATAAATTAGATTCTTAGTATTATTTAGGAGGACATGTTCCATATTTTACCAAAATCTCAGCGTCCAATACAGAGCATGATATGTCGTTTGCAAAAAGGGGACTACCAAAACTTTTTTTTTTTCCTGTCAATTCAGAATGAAAGGAAAATTTTCATTACAGTTCAAAGAAAATGTAACATTATTTCTGGCCAGAGTTGGTCGATCTTCTTGGGTTTAGGATCTTGAGAAGACATGGTATCATCGTCGGAAGAAACACTATGGTCATGTCAGTTTTTCTTCCACGCCTTCACCATTCTTCTTCTTGAATCCTCATACTAAACACAGCCAAAGATGCAGAACGCAATCTCCATTTTCTCATTTGCGTGACATCGTTAGGCTGGCCACTGAACGAAACCAGAGATTTAAAATCGCCGCCGGTGGTTTATCTTTTCTTATTCTCTTCTCTTCCATGTTTCTAATTAAGTTTTGTCTCAATATTTTGTTTGCTCTCTTCCTTCAGCATCTTTTTCCGCAGCAATTTTTATTAGAATTTCAAGTGTGAGAGTTAGGTCGCACGAGAAGAGAAATGAAAATGGATGTATAGCTAGATATTTGATGACTTTTTACTAATTTTTCTTTTGTTTTGTCCATATTTTAGCAAATATTTTATTGGTTAATATTTTATTTTTACATTTTTATATTAGTTTATCACTTATAACTTGACATGTAAACTGTATATATTTCAGTTAACATACATAAATGATGAAGATGTTCGCAATCACCTATATAATTTTATGATAATTTTCTTACTAATCTAATTTTATCTCTTCGCTAAAACTAGTGCATATAAAATGGTTTTATATATTTTTATTGGTATATTAATTAGATTTTCTTAAAAAGTTTGTAGTAAGATATTAATATGTTTATCTTGAGCCCGTAAAATGCTGGAGACACGTACGTCACTTTGTAGGTGTAAAGCTAGTTAATGAAAAGTTTTTTGGGCATGAAGATTGGAACATTGGGACAGTGCATCATGAAAGGAAGCTCGCAAATTTTGTTAGCTAAGTGAAGTTTGAGTTGATCATAAGCTCATTTCTTCCCAAGTGATGCGTAGATGTCTTCTTTCTTGAGGATCATGTTTGGGATTGAGTGTTGGCTTAGATAAACAGATGTTGCTAAACAGCTGGTCCAGTTCCCACAATCACCACTACAGTCTCCATATCTATATATCTCGTGTGTTTAGGTATGATAGATTTTCTCTTTGGGTTGTTCGGAGATGTTCATTAATTCTGTTTTTATATAAAGATATGAGGACATGGTGATATGTGTGAGCAAAAACAAGGAAATACGGAATCTTAAAACTTTTGACACTTGTAATAAAATGCAAAGTGGTTTTTATTAGTGCTGACGGTTTTGAAACTATGTACCTAATTTCTGTAAATAAAGGAGAGTTCAGTTGAGAAATAGCCTAGCATAAACGTTACGAATTTAAGAGCAAAAGGTAACAAATTTAACCATGCGTGGCTTACAACTTAAATGGTGAGTTGTCAAAGAGGATGTATGATAATATATTTCGTATTTGACTTTGCTATTTAATTTTAACATTTTTGATTATGATATTAACTACTATACTTGCTTAGATATTAATCTTTGTTTTGTATATATTTGATAAGACTAGCCAATAAAGAATCTGAAAATATTTATTATTTTGACATTCTTTATTTAATTTTGAAATACAAATCAAGTATGTAAGTGGATGACTACTAAACTTCTAAAAAATAATTTTTTTAACAAAATTGACCAAATTTTCTTAAAATTTTACTGACACCCATTATTTTATTTATACAGTGAATTACTTAAAAATAAAGGAATATGTGTAGATTAGTTACTAATTAACTTGACTATCTAAGTTCGCAGTAAAAGACAATATTAGTGTCATATTTATTGTAAAACTACTACAGTCATCTTTAAAATGCGATTTTGTTTTGTCATCAACATAGAAACTCAACTAAGACTCTGTAAAAAGCGATTACATACATGGTTTTTATCTTGTGGCATTTTTCAATTATCAATAGAAATAGACTGATATTCTTTGTATTTTGTCATTTTCCAAAACTAAATATAAAATTCTATAAGATTATTTCTTCTATCCATATAAGTTATATTAAAAACAAAAACCATTATAAGTTTCAAAAAAAAAAACAGTAGACGTTATATTGAAATGATCAGTCATAGAGTGATACGTGTTTTTTAGTCTTATCGCTGTTCTCTTAATATTTTGGGAAAGTTATAAAATATATAATCTAAATGAACTGAATCATTTATGAAGTCATTACACATATTGTTTAACAAAGACATGACACATATTGATTTACTATATAAGTTAGATGAACGTGTTCATGCACTACTGAAATCTATTTACTTTGCATGTATCCAAAAAATGGTTTCTTCGTATGCCCACGCACGTTCAGATTAGTAGTGATGAAAAACGTTTGTTCGGATATACGAAAGTCGAAACAGATTCTTATTCTACAACTTATCCGTTTGAAAATTGAAACCATCGAAAAAGTTAGTTGCTTTAATGTTAAATTAGATTTTGATCCGCGCTTTCAAAGCGCGGGTTTATTATTACTTTTTTTTTCAATTGACAAATATTTATTAAATGTCACATTTTCATATATTTGTATTTTATTTTATAAAAAAAAACTTAAATTTTTATCATTATTTATCATATTTTATTTTAAATGACTATTTATATTTAAAAAATTAAACTTTATTTCTTTAATGAATTAAGTTGGTATAACTCTGATAAATTAATTTTATTATGTGGTTAATATTTTAATTAAAAAATTATATACTTTTAATAAAGATTTATACTTTTCAATGAAAAAAATCAATTATTTTTATGAATGCTTAAATTATATTAAGAAAAGAAAAAATAATAATTAAGAATAGTTGAAAAAAAAATTATTTGAACTTGGACCCAATGGCCCAAAGGAAAAAAAAATGTGAGAATTGGATCTGATTTCTTAATCGGTCCAAAGGGCACAAGAAAGATCTGATGTGGGCTGGATCCAAAAATAATGATCCAATATAGATGTGTTATTAATATTACTTGATTGCCCTTATGAAACATGCAATGTTAGTAAAGGAAATGGCATGTTAAGGTAAAAAAAACAATATGATCTTGCTTTAATAGTATAGATAAAAGAAACAAACAAGTGTGAGAGTTAGGTCGCACGAAAAGAGAAATGAAAATAGATGTATGGCTAGACATTTGATGACTTTTTACTAATATTTTCTTTTTTTTTTGTCCATATTTTAGCAAATATTTAATTGGTTAATATTTTCTTTTTACATTTTTATATTAGTTTATCACTTATAACTTGACATGTAAACTATATATATTTCAGTTAATATATATAAATGATGAAGATGTTCGCAATAACCTATATAATTTTATGATAATTTTCATACTAATCTAATTTTATCTTTTCGCTAAAACTAGTGCATATAAAATGGTTTTATATATTTTTATAGGTATATTAATTAGATTTTCATAAAAAGTTTGTAGTAAAATATTAATATGTTTATCTTGAGCCCATAAAATGCTAGAGACACGTACGTCACTTTGTAGGTGTAAAGCTAGTTGATGAAAAGTTCTTTGGACATGAAGATTGGAACATTGGGACTGTGCATCATGAAAGGAAGCTCGCAAATTTTGTTAGCTAAGTGAAGTTTGAGTTGATCATAAACTCATTTCTTCCCAAGTGATGCATAGATGTCTTCTTTCTTGAGGATCACATTTGGGATTGAGTGTTGGCTTAGATAAACAGATGTTGCTAAACCAGAGTCTCCATATCTATATATCTCGTGTGTTTAGGTATAATAGATTTTCTCTTTGGGTTGTTCAGAGATGTTCATTAATTCTGTTCTTATATAAAGTTATGAGGACATGGTGATACGTGTGAGCAAAAACGAGGAAATATGGAATCTTAAAACTTTTGACACTTGTAAGAAAATGCAAAGTGGCTTTTATTAGTGCTGGCGGTTTTGAAACTATGTACCTAATTCCTGTAAATAAAGGAGAGTTCAGTTGAAAAACAGCCTAGCATAAACGTTACGAATTTAAGAGCAAAAGATAACAAATGTAACCATGTGTGGCTAACAACTTAAATGGTGAGTTGTCAGAGAGGATGTATGATAATATATTTTGTTTTTGACTTTGCTATTTAATTTTAACATTATTGATTATGATATTAACTACTATACTTGCTTAGATATTTATACTTGTTTTGTATATACTTGATAAGATTAGCCAATAAAGAATCTGAAAATATTTATTATTTTCACATTCTTTATTTAATTTTGAAATACAAATCAAGTATGTCAGTGGATGACTACTAAACTTCTAAAAAATAATTTTTTTTTATCAAAATTGACCAAATTTTCTTAAAACTTTACTGACACCCATTATTTTATTTTTACAGTGAATTACTTAAAAATAAAGGAATATGTTTATAATAGTTACTAATTATCTTGACTATCTACGTTTGCAGTAAAAGACAATATTAGTGTCATATTTATTGTAAAACTACTACAGTCATCTTTAAAATGCGATTTTGTTTTGTCATCAACATAGAAACTCAACTACGACTCTGTAAAATGCGATTACATACAGGGTTTTTACCTTGTGGCATTTTTCAATTATCAATAGAAATAGATTGATATTCTTTGTATTTTGTCATTTTCCAAAACTAGATATAAAATTCTATAAGATTATTTCTTCTATCTATATAAGTTATATTAAAAACAAGAACCATTATAAGCTTCAAAAAAAAAAAACAGTAGACGTTATATTGAAATGATCAATCATAAAGTGATACGTGTTATTTAGTCTTATCGCTGTTCTCTTAATATTTTGGGAAAGTTATAAAATATATATTCTAAATGAACTGAATCATTTATGAAGTCATTACACATATTGTTTAACAAAGACATGACACATATTGATTTACTATATACGTTAGATGAACGTGTTCATGCACTACTGGAGTCTATTTACTTTGCATGTATCCAAAAAATGATTTCTTCGTATGCCCACGCAAGTTCAGATTGGTAGTGATGAAAAATGTTTCCTAATGTTCGGATATACGAAAGTCGAAACAGATTCTTCTTCTACAACTTATCCGTTTGAAAATTGAAACCATCGAAAAAGTTAGTTGCTTTAATGTTAAATAAAAAAAACAAACAAGTGTGAGAGTGAGGTCGCACGAGAAGAGAAATTGAAATGGATGTATGGCTAGACATTTGATGACTTTTTACTAATATTTTCTTTTGTTTTGTCCATATTTTAGCAAATATTTTATTGGTTAATATTTTCTTTTTACATTTTTATATTAGTTTATCACTTATAACTTGACATGTAAAGTATATATATTTCAGTTAACATATATAAATGATGAAGATGTTTGCAATCACCTATATAATTTTATGATAATTTCTAATCTAATTTTATCTCTTCGCTAAAACTAGTGCATATAAAATGGTGTTATATATTTTTATTGGTATATTAATTAGATTTTCATACGAAGTTTGTAGTAAAATATTAATATGTTTATCTTGAGCCCGTAAAATGCTAGAGACACGTACGTCACTTTTAGGTGTAAAACTAGTTGATGAAAAGTTCTTTGGGAATGAGGATTGTAACATTGGGACCGTGCATCATGAAAGGAAGCTCGCAAATTTTGTTAGCTAAGTGAAGTTTGAGTTGATCATAAGCTCATTTCTTCCCAAGTGATGCATAGATGTCTTCTTTCCTGAGGATCACAATTGGGATTGAGTGTTGGCTTAGATAAACAAATGTTGCTAAACCAGCTGGTCCAGCTCCCACAATCACCACTACAGTCTCCATATCTATATATCTCGTGTGTTTAGGTATGATAGATTTTCTCTTTGGGTTGTTCAGAGATGTTTATTAATTATATTCTTATATAAAGATATGAGGACATGGTGATATGTGTGAGCAAAAACGAGGAAATACGGAATCTTAAAACTTTTGACACTTGTAAGAAAATGCAAAGTGATTTTTATTAATGCTGGCGGTTTTGAAACTATGTACTTAATTTCTGTAAATAAAAGAGAGTTCAGTTGAGAAATAGCCTAGGATAAACGTTACGAATTTAAGAGCAACAGGTCACAAATTTAACCATGTGTGGCTTACAACTTAAATGGTGAGTTGTCAGAGAGGATGTATGATAATATATTTCTTATTTGACTTTGCTATTTTATTTTAACATTTTTGATTATGATATTAACTACTATACTTGCTTAGATATTAATACTTGTTTTCTATATATTTGATAAGACTAGCCAATAAAGAATCTGAAAATATTTATTATTTTGACATTCTTTATTTAATTTTGAAATACAAATCAAGTATGTAAGTGGATGACTACTAAACTTCTGAAAAATAATTTTTTTAACAAAATTGACCAAATTTTCTTAAAATTTTACTGACACCCATTATTTTATTTTTATAGTGAATTACTTAAAAATAAAGGAATATGTTTAGAATAGTTACTAATTAACTTGACTATCTAAGTTCGCAGTAAAAGACAATATTAGTGTCATATTTATTGTAAAACTACTACAGTCATCTTTAGAATACGATTTTCTTTGTCATCAACACACAAACTCAACTAAGACTTTGTAAAATGCGATTACATACAGGGTTTTTAACTTGTGGCATTTTTCAATTATCAATAGAAATAGAATACTGATATTCTTTGTATTTGGTCATTTTCCAAAATTATATTTAAAATTCTATAAGATTGTTTCTTCAATCTATATAAATTATATTAAAAACAAGAACCATTATAAATTTTAAAAGAAAAAAACAGTAGACGTTATATTGAAATGATCAGTCATAGAGTGATACGTGTTTTTTAGTCTTATCGCTGTTCTCTTAATATTTTGGGAAAGTTATAAAATATATATTCTAAATGAACTGAATCATTTATGAAGTCATTACACATATTGTTTATCAAAGAAATGACACATATTCATTTACTTTATACGTTAGATGAACGTGTTCATGAACTACTGGAATCTGTTTACTTTGCATGTATCCAAGAAATGGTTTCTTCGTATGCCCACGCAAGTTCAGATTGGTAATGATGAAAAACGTTTCCTAATGTTCGGATATACGAAAGTCGAAACAGATTCTTCTTCTACAACTTATCCATTTAAAAATTGAGACAATCGGAAAAGTTAGTTGCTTTAATTAATGTTAAATAAAAAAACAAATAAGTGTGAGAGTTAGGTCGCACGA
Organism: Brassica rapa; assembly: GCF_000309985.2. Taxonomy (NCBI): domain Eukaryota; kingdom Viridiplantae; phylum Streptophyta; class Magnoliopsida; order Brassicales; family Brassicaceae; genus Brassica; species Brassica rapa. Next base: position 26,476,854 of record NC_024803.2, read on the forward strand.
GAAGAGAAATGAAAATGGATGTATGGCTAGACATTTGATGACATTTTACTAATATTTTCTTTTGTTTTGTTTATATTTTAGCAAATATTTTATTGGTTAATATTTTCTTTTTACATTTTTATATTAGTTTATCACTTATAACTTGACATGTAAACTGTATATATTTCAGTTAACATATATAAAAGATGAAGATGTTCGCAATCACCTATATAATTTATGATAATTTTCTTACTAATCTAATTTTATCTCTTCGCTAAAACTAGTGCATATAAAATGGTTTTATATATTTTTATTGGTATATTAATTAGATTTTCATAAAAAGTTTGTAGTAAAATATTAATATGTTTATCTTGAGCCCGTAAAATGCTAGAGACACGTACGTCACTTTGTAGGTGTAAAGCTAGTTGATGAAAAGTTCTTTGGGCATGAGGATTGGAACATTGGGACCGTGCATCATGAAAGGAAGCTCGCAAATTTTGTTAGCTAAGTGAAGTTTGAGTTGATCATAAGCTCATTTCTTCCCAAGTGATGCATAGATGTCTTCTTTCCTGAGGATCACATTTGGGATTGAGTGTTGGCTTAGATAAACAGATGTTGCTAAACCAGCTGGTCCAGCTCCCACAATCACCACTACAGTCTCCATATCTATATATCTCGTGTGTTTAGGTATGATAGATTTTCTCTTTGGCTTGTTCAGAGATGTTCATTAATTCTATTCTTATATAAAGATATGAGGACATGGTGATATGTGTGAGCAAAAACGAGAAAATACGCAATCTTAAAACTTTTGACCCTTTTAAGAAAATGCAAAGTGATTTTTATTAGTGCTGGCGGTTTTGAAACTATGTACCTAATTTCTATAAATAAAGGAGAGTTCAGTTGAGAAATAGCCTAGCATAAACGTTACGAATTTAAGAGCAAAAGGTAACAAATTTAACCATGTGTGGCTTACAACTTAAATGGTGAGTTGTCAGAGAGGATGTATGATAATATATTTTGTATTTGACTTTACTATTTAATTTTAACATTTTTGATTTTGATATTAACTACAATATTTGTTTAGATATATATTAATACTTGTATGGTATATACTTGATAAGACTAGCCAATAAAGAATCTGAAAATATTTATTATTTTGACATTCTTTATTTAATTTGAAATACACATCAAGTATGTAAGTGGATGACTACTAAACTTCTAAAAAATAATTTTTTTAACAAAATTGACCAAATTTTCTTAAAATTTTACTGACACCCATTATTTTATTTATACAGTGAATTACTTAAAAATAAAGGAATATGTGTAGATTAGTTACTAATTAACTTGACTATCTAAGTTCGCAGTAAAAGACAATATTAGTGTCATATTTATTGTAAAACTACTACAGTCATCTTTAAAATGCGATTTTTTTTTGTCTTCAACATAGAAACTCAACTAAGACTCTGTAAAATGCAATTACATACAGGGTTTTTACCGTGTGGCATTTTTAAATTATCAATAGAAATAGACTGATATTCTTTGTATTTTGTCATTTTCCAAAACTAAATATAAAATTCTATAAGATTATTTCTTCTATCTATATAAGTTATATTAAAAACAAGAACCATTATAAGTTTCAAAAAAAAACAGTAGACGTTATATTGAAATGATCAGTCATAGAGTGATACGTGTTATTTAGTCTTATCGCTGTTCTCTTAATATTTTGGGAAAGTTATAAAATATATATTCTAACTGAAATGAATCATTTATGAAGTCATTACACATATTGTTTAACAAAGACATGACACATATTGATTTACTATATACGTTAGATGAACGTGTTCATGCACTACTGGAATCTATTTACTTTGCATGTATCCGAAAAATGGTTTCTTCGTATGCCCACGCAAGTTCAGATTGGTAGTGATGAAAAACGTTTCCTAATGTTTGGATATACGAAAGTCGAAACAGATTCTTCTTCTACAACTTATCCGTTTGAAAATTGAAACCCTCGAAAATGTTAGTTGCTTTAATGTTAAATAAAAGAAACAAACAAGTGTGAGAGTTAGGTCGCACGAAAAGAGAAATGAAAATGGATGTATGGCTAGACATTTACTGAGTTTTTACTAATATTTTCTTTTGATTTGTCCATATTTTAGCAAATATTTTATTAGTTAATATTTTCTTTTTACATTTTTATATTAGTTTATCACTTATAACTTGACATGTAAACTATATATATTTAAGTTAATATATATAAATGCTGAAGATGTTCGCAATCACCTATATAATTTTATGATAATTTTCTTACTAATCTAATTTTATCTCTTCGCTAAAACTAGAGCATATAAAATGGTTTTATATATTTTTATTGGTATATTAATTAGATTTTCATAAAAAGTTTGTAGTAAAATATTAATATGTTTATCTTGAGCCCGTAAAATGCTAGAGACACGTACGTCACTTTGTAGGTGTAAAGCTAGTTGATGAAAAGTTCTTTGGATATGAAGATTGGAACATTAGGACCGTGCATCATGAAAGGAAGCTCGCAAATTTTGTTAGCTAATTGAAGTTTGAGTTGATCATAAGCTCATTTCTTCCCATATGATGCATAGATGTCTTCTTTCTTGAGGATCACATTTGGGATTGAGTGTTGGCTTAGATAAACAGATGTTGCTAAACCAGCTGGTCCAGCTCCCACAATCACCACTACAGTCTCCATATCTATATATCTCGTGTGTTTAGGTATGATAGATTTTCTCTTTGGGTTGTTCAGAGATGTTCATTAATTATGTTCTTATATACAGATATGAGGACATGGTGATATGTGTGAGCAAAAACGAGAAAATATGGAATCTTAAAACTTTTGACACTTGAAAGAAAATGCAAAGTGGTTTTTATTAGTGATGGCGGTTTTGAAACTATGTACCTAATTTCTGTAAATAAAGGAGAGTTCAGTTGAAAAACAGCCTAGCATAAACGTTATGAATTTAAGAGCAACAGATAACAAATGTAACCATGCGATGTTTACAGCTTAAATGGTGAGTTGTCAGAGAGGATGTAAATGGTGAGTTGTCAGAGAGGATGTATGATATTATATTTCGTATTTGACTTTGCTATTTTATTTTAGCATTTTTTATTATGATATTAACTACTATACTTGCTTAGATATTAATACTTTTTTGTATATACTTTAATAAGACTAGCCAATAAAAATTTGAAAATATTTATTATTTTGACATTCTTTATTTAATTTTGAAATACAAATCAAGTATGTAAGTGGATGACTTTTAAAGTTCCAAAAAATAATTTTTTAAACAAAATTGACCAAATTTTCGAAGAAATTTAGTGACACCCATTATTTTATATTTAGAGTGAATTACTTAAAAATAAAGGCATATGTTTAAAATAGTTACTAATTAAATTGACTATCTATGTTCGCAGTAAAAGACAATATTAGTGTCATATTTATTGTAAAACTAATACAGTCATCTTTAAAATGTGTTTTTTTTTGTCATCAACATACAAACTCAATATGACTATGTAAAATGCGACTACATCCATGTTTTTTTCGTTGTGGCATCTTTTAATTATCAATAGAAATAGACTGATATTCTTTGTATTTGGTCATTTTCCAAAATTATAGTTAAAATTTTATAAGATTATTTCTTCAACCTATATAAATTATATTAAAAACAAGAACCATTATTAGTTTCAAAAGAAAAAAAACAGTAGACGTTATATTGAAATGATCAGTCATAGAGTGATACGTGTTACTTTGTCTTATCGCTGTTCTCTTAATATTTTGGGAAAGTTATGAAATATATATTCTAAATGAACTGAATCATTTATGAAGTCATTACACATATTGTTTAACAAAGAAATGACACATATTGATTTACTATATACGTTAGATGAACGTGTTCATGCACTACTTGAATCTATTTACTTTGCATGTATCCCAAAAATGGTTTCTTCGTATGCCCACACAAGTTCAGATTGGTAGTGATGAAAAAAGTTTCCTAATGTTCGGATATACGAAGGTGGAAACAGATTCTTCTTCTACAACTTATCCGTTTGAAAATTGAGACAATCGAAAAAGTTAGTGGTTTTAATGTTAAATAAAAGAAACAAACAAGTGTGAGAGCAGGGCCGAGCCTGAGAAATATTGGCCCACAAGCAAAAAATATTTTTGGCCTTTTGTTTCTAAAAAATAGTGATAATATTATAAGATGCAGTTGCCGAGAATAGAACACGGGTCCATCTATAGTTTTTTTAGGCCCCAAACCAATAGAGCTACAAGTTCTTTATGAAAAATAATTGGCCCCAAAATATCTATATTTTCGTCGGGCCCCAAGCACATGCTTGATGGGCTTCTATTCAGGCCCGTCCCTGTGTGAGAGTTATGTCGCACGAGAAAGAAAATGAAAATGGATGTATGGCTAGACATTTGATGACTTTTTACTAATATTTTCTTTTGTTTTGTCCATATTTTAGCAAATATTTTATTGTTTAATTTTTTCTTTTTACACTTTTATATTTTTTTATCACTTATAACTTGACATGAAAACTGTATATATTTCAGTTAACATATATAAATGATGAAGATGTTCACAATCACCTATATAATTTTATGATAATTTTCGTACTAATCTAATTTTATCTCTTCGCTAAAATTAGTGCATATAAAATGGTTTTATTTATTTTTATTGGTATATTAATTAGATTTTCATAAAAAAGTTTGTAGTAAAATATTAATATTTTTATCTTGAGCCCGTAAAATGCTAGAGACATGTATGTCACTTTGTAGGTGTAAAGCTAGTTGATGAAAAATTCTTTGGGCATGAAGATTAGAACATTGGGACCGTGCATCATGAAAGGAAGCTCGTAAATTTTGTTAGCTAAGTGAAGTTTGAGTTGATCATAAGCTCACTTCTTCCTAAGTGATGCGTAGATGTCTTCTTTCTTGAGGATCACGTTTGGGATTGAGTGTTGGCTTAGATAAACAGATGTTGCAAAACCAGCTGGTCCAGCTCCCACAATCACCAGTACAGTCTCCATATCTATATATTTCGTGTGTTTAGGTATGATAGATTTTCTCTTTGGGTTGTTTGGAGATGTTCATGAATTCTTTTGTTATATAGAGATATGAGGACATGGTGATATGTGTGAGCAAAAATGAGGAAATACGAAATCTTAAAATTTTTGACACTTGTAAGAAAATGCAAAGTGGTTTTTATTAGTGTTGACGGTTCTGGAACTATATACCTAATTTCTGTAAATAAAGGAAAGATCAGTTGAAAAACAGCCTAGCGTAAACGTTACGAATTTAAGAGCAAAAGGTAACAAATATGTTCCTTAATCTGCGTGGCTTACAACTTAAATGGTGAGTTGTCAGAGAGCATGTATGATAATATATTTCGTATTTGACTTTGCAATTTTATTTTAACTTTTTTTATTATGATATTAACTATTATACTTGTTTAGATATTAATATTGTTTTTGTATACACTTGATAAGACTAGCCAATAAAAAATCTGAAAATATTTATTATTTTGACATTCTTTATTTAATTTTGAAATACAAATCAAGTATGTAAGTGGATGACTTCTAAAGTTCTAAAAAATAATTTTTTTAACTAAATTGACCAAATTTTCTTAGAAATTTAGTGACACAAATTATTTTTTATTTAGAGTGAATTACTTAAAAATAAAGGCGTATGTTAAAAATAGTTACTAATTAACTTGACTATCTAAGTTCGCAGTAAAAGACAATATTAGTATCATATTTATTGTAAAACTACTACTACAGTCATCTTTAAAATGTGATTTTTTTTTGTCATCAACATACAAACTCAACTATGACTCTGTAAAATGCGATTACATCCATGTTTTTTACCTTGTGGCATCTTTTAATTATCAATAGAAATAGACTGATATTCTTTGTATTTGGTCATTTTCCAAAATTATATTTAAAAGTCTATAAGATTATTTCTTCAATCTATATAAATTATATTCAAAACAAGAACCATTATAAGTTTCAAAAGAAAAAACAGTAGACGTTATATTGAAATGATCAGTCATAGAGTGATACGTGTTATTTAGTCTTATTGTTGTTCTCTTAATATTTTGGGAAAGTTATAAAATATATATTCTAAATGAACTGAATCATTTATGAAGTCATTATACATATTGTTTAACAAAGAAATGACACATATTGATTTACTATATATGTTAGATGAACGTGTTCATGCACTACTGGAATCTATGTACTTTGCATGTATCCAAAAAATGGTTTCTTCGTATGCCCACGCAAGTTCAGATTGGTAGTGATGAAAAACTTTCCTAATGTTTGGATATACGAAAGTCGAAACAGATTCTTCTTCTACAACTTATCCGTTTTTTTTAAATTGAAACCATCGAAAAAGTTAGTTGCTTTAATGTTAAATAAAAGAAACAAACAAATGTGGGAGTTAAGTCACACGAGAAGAGAAATGAAAATGGATGTATGGCTAGACATTTAATGACTTTTTACTAATATTTTCTTTTGTTTTAACCATATTTTATCAAATATTTTATTGGTTAATATTTTCTTTTTACATTTTAATATTAGTTTATCACTTATAACTTAACATGTAAACTGTATATATTTTAGTTAACATAAATAAATTAAAAAGATGTTCGTAATCACCTATATAATTTAAGATAATTTTCTTACTAATCTAATTTTATCTCTTCGCTAAAACTAGTGCATACAAAATGGTTTTATATATTTTTATCGGTATATTAAATAGATTTTCATAAAAAAATTGTAGTAAAATACTAATATGTTTATCTTGAGCCCGTAAAATGCTAGAGACACGTACGTCACTTTGCAGGTGTAAAGCTAGTTGATGAAACTTTTTTTTGGGCATGAAGATTGGGACCGTGCATCATGAAAGGAAGCTCGCACATTTTGTTAGCTAAGTGAAGTTTGAGTTGATCATAAGCTCATTTCTTCCCAAGTGATGCATAGATGTCTTCTTTCTTGATGATCACGTTTGGGATTGTGTGTTGGCTTAGATAAACAGATGTTGCTAAACCAGCTGGTCCAGCTCCCACAATCACCACTACAGTCTCCATATCTATATATCTCGTGTGTTTAGGTATGATAGATTTTCTATTTGGGTTGTTCAGAGATGTTCATTAATTATATTCTTATATAAAGATATGAGGACATGGTGATATGTGTGAGCAAAAACGAGGAAATACGGAATCTTAAAAATTCTTACACTTAAATAAGAAAATGCAAAGTGATTTTTATTAGTGCTGACAGTTTTGGAACTATGTACCTAATTTCTGTAAATAAAGGAGAGTTCAGTTGAAAAACAGCCTAGCATAAACGTTACGAATTTAAGAGCAAAATGTAACAAATGTAACCATATGTTCATTAATCTGTGTGGCTTACAACTTAAATGGTGAGTTGTCAGAGAGGATGTATGATAATATATTTCGTATTTGACTTTGCTATTTTATTTTAACATTTTTGATTATGATATTAACTACTATACTTGCTTAGATATTAATACTTGTTTTGTGTATACTTGATAAAACTAGCCAATAAAAAATCTTAAAATATTTATTATTTTGACATTCTTTATTTAATTTTGAAATACAAATAAAGTATGTAAGTGGATGAATACTAAAGTTCTAAAAAATAATTTTTTTAACAAAATTGACCAAATTTTCTTAAAATTTTACTGACACCCATTATTTTATATTTACAGTTAATTAATTAAAAATAAAGTCATATGTTTAAAATAGTTACTAATTAAATTGACTATCTAAGTTCGCAGTAAAAAATAATATTAGTGTCATATTTATTGTAAAATTACTACAGTCATCTTTAAAATGCGATTTTTTTTGTCATCAACATACAAAACTCAACTAAGACTTTGTAAAATGAGATTACATACAGGGTTTTTAACTTGTGGCATTTTTCAATTATTGATAGAAATAGAATACTGATATTCTTTGTATTTGGTCATTTTCCAAAATTATATTTAAAATTCTATAAGATTGTTTCTTCAATCTATATAAATTATATTAAAAACAAGAACCATTATAAATTTCAAAAGAAAAAAAACAGTAGACGATATATTGAAATGATCAGTCATAGAGTGATACGTGTTATTTAGTCTTATCGCTGTTCTCTTAATATTTTGGGAAAGTTATAAAATATATATTCTAAATGAACTGAATCATTTATTGCAGATTACAGGAAATCCAGGTTTCAAGTCCCGGAGAGAACGGTTTATTAAACAATTATGCAGACTACAGAAGAAAGGCTTACAAGGGATCTTCAACATGGTGCAAATAAATCTGGCCAGGCGTGGATCTTCATAGGACGGCTCAGGTGATGCAGTTAAGCATAGGTCTTCATAAGGCAGGTAGTATTGTCGGTTGTCGAATCGTCTATGTAATCTTTCTTATATCGTAATTGTAATATCTTAATAAATCAGCGTAAAAAAAAAAAAATGAACTGAATCATTTATGAAGTCATTACACATATTGTTTAACAAAGAAATTACACATATTGATTTACTATATATGTTAGATGAACGTGTTCATGCACTACTGGAATCTATTTACTTTGCATGTATCTAAAAAGTGGTTTCTTCGTATGCCCACGCAAGTTCAGATTGGTAGTGATGAAAAAGGTTTCCTATTGTTCGGATATACCAAGGTCAAAGCAGATTCTTCTTCTACAATTTATCCGTTTGAAAATTGAAACCATTTGATGACTTTTTACTAATATTTTCGTTTGTTTTAACCATATTTTATCAAATATTTTATTGGTTAATATTTTTTTTTTACATTTTTATATTAGTTTATCACTTATAACTTGACATGTAAACTGTATATATTTCAGTTAATATATATAAATGATGAAGATGTTCGCAATTACCTATATAATTTTATGATAATTTTCTTACTAATCTAATTTTATCTCTTCGCTAAAACTAGTGCATATAAAATGGTTTTATATATTGTTATTGGTATATTAATTAGATTTTCATAAAAAGTTTGTAGTAAAATATTAATATGTTTATCTTGAGCCTGTAAAATGCTCGAGACACGTACGTCACTTTGTAGGTGTAAAGCTAGTTGATGAAAAGTTCTTTGGGCATCAAGATTGGAACATTGGTCCGTATACACAAACTGATATTCTTTTTTTGTTGAAAAAACTTGATAAATTAAAATTTGAAATTACGTTCTACTAAAGTAGATTTTGTCTTCTACGAAAAATGAGTTAGTAAAAATTGAATTCCAGATTAAACAAGTTCATCTATTTTTCTTAGAACGAAAAAATCTACTTTTAATTAAATTTCTAAATATGGGCAATGCAAATTCTTCTAATTGTAAAGTTATCTACTTTTTCTCAGAATGCAGTTTCTACTTTTATGAGGTATTCTAAAATTCTCGGAATGCGAAATCTAGACAATACTCAAACAGCTACATGAGGTAGAATCTGTGTATGAATTTTTTTTTTCTTGGTTCTATGCAATGGAGCAAGTGCCTTCTACGGATAAGAAACATGATTTTGGCAAAAAATTATGGAAGTTTCAATTAACAAAATATTCTAAAAATATTTGTAATATTCTAACAAATCAGATTTAGTAATATATATATATATATTACAAAAGTAATTTTCTACTAAGAACATTTTTAAAACTTATCAATAAAATAAAATTAGTTATTTAAATTTACTTTTATGTAAAGTTTACATGTTTTGTTAATGAGATACTTACTTCAAGAGAGATTCATCATGTCCCTGTTATCAGACTTTAATGCTTTAGAGGGAAGATGAGATTTGTTCTGTTTTTTTTTTATGTTAAATAATCTTTAATAGAAAGATTCAACTTTTGTTTCGTTTTCGCGAGTTCTCTTTTTCCTGTTGAGGAATAAGCTTTGCTTTTGGCGATTTTTGTTGTGTATTTTTAAAACCGGGTTGGGTTGTTCTTTATGTCTTTAAAATCGGGTTGGGTTGTTCCACACCGCTCGCCCAATAAAGCGGTAGGATATTCTGTCCTTGTCGAAAATAAAACAATTCGAAATTGGCAAATCGTGAAAATGTTTGGAAGCATTTAATAAATAGAGGTTTCACGCCAAATTGCTATATCTGGTTTCAACGTGGAGAAGGTTATAATTATGAGAATGAAGCTAGTAGTAGTAATAGCAATTCTCAGGAAGAACCGGTTGATCATCATTTGCATAATGAACATAGTTACCATCAAGAGGAGCAAATGGTAGATTATGATAGAGTTCATGATATGGTAGTTGATGCATTCGTAGGTCATGATGAAGATGAAGAACCTAACATAGATGCAAAAAAGTTTTATGAAATGTTAGATGCTGCAAATCAGCCACTTTACAGTGGTAATTAAATAATTAATTTAATTATTATTTTATATATATATATATATATTCTAACTTTCTTAAATATTAAGCCAAAGAGACGGGAAAACTCCCGTTTCTTTTGTAACTTTACAAGAGGACCCACAAAAACAAGGCGGACCAATTTCTAGATGCTAGGTCCGAGCAGATCTTCAACGACTTGGTTGGTCGGGTTAAAGACCGCCAGACCCATCTGACCCAGCAGTCCACCGACGGATTATCCGTCACCTTATCCACACTTGAAGTGGATAGGATTTACGAGGAGGTAATTTTTTTAAATTTTAATTTTTTTATTATTCATTTAATTTAACTTTAACATTTTACTAACAATCTTTATTTTTTGTTTTTAAGGTTGTCCCTAATAAAAAAGAATGTACGTTGGGGATTGGTTCTGTCAACGATGTTCCGAGAGCGACATCGTCTTATGGTCAGAGATGGGATGATGAAGTCATTCAGCTGCGTAACAAGTTGGACTCGACGTGATATGCGTTCACAGCTCGTATGGGTGGAGTCGAGGGCTTCTTGGACGTTGTAACGACCACATATCCGGAATGGGAGTCCTTGTTGAGAAACATGCGACGACAAAATCCCATTCCAGGCGAGTCACCTGGCACACATGACGAGGCAGATGTAGAGAGGAGGAGTGAGGAATTCTACCGGGCGATGAACGACCTTTAGTTCTTTTTTTTCTTTTCGTTGGTTGTATTATAAATTCAAAACTTATTTATGTATAAAATATTTTCGTATTCACGTTAATTTTTAAATTATATTTTTATTAATAATTAAATAATTTTTATTATATTTTTTAATTCTGGAAAATAAAAAATCGAAGTAAATTCGTAGCTAAATTACGACTACATTACGTGAAAAGTTTATGAGGAAGTTAGAGGAAAACTTTTACGTCAACACTACGAGGAAAGTTTAACGAGTATTTTACGTGAAAGGGTTTACGTGTAATTTACGAGGGATTAGTTTCGAGGTATTTACGAAGAAATGTAGTGTCCTCCTTACGTGGAAAGGTTAGTGGTTTTTACGACGAATATTTTTCTTCGTCTTTACGACGAAATGTTTTTCTCGCTAGTTTACGACGAATTGGCGAGGAAACATGCGTTACGACGAACGAATAACGACGAAACTTGTTTCTTCGCTAATTCCTCGAAAAGTCTATTTTACGACAAACTTATTACGAATTTCGCCATCGTTAATGTTGTGTTTTCTTGTAGTGTTGTGCCTCTAGATCATTTTTCAGTTGTGCTTGAGACATTTTTGTCTCCTGAAGCTCTGTTTTTGTTGCATGAAGCTCTTCTTGAGTTGATTGAAGCTGAGACTGAAGAGTAGTAATCATGGGACTTGGAGTGAATGATGAAGGTAGAAATAGTTTGTCAACATTATTTGATATCTGAAATTCTTCACAGAGAAGCACAAAAGTTAATTAAAAATTAACAAACCTGGACATTATAATTGGCAAACACAAAACCTAGCCGAACAAAAAACATTTAATCTACGGATATAAGCGAGGTATAAATGAAGACACAATCATAACCATGAAAATCTAACCCCACCAAAAAAAAATGGTACGACCATGAAAACCTAGCCGAACAAAAAAAAACACAATCACAACCACCATCAAAGAAAAGAATCTTAGTTATAGTAGTGACAGTAAAAACATTTAATCTACGGATAGTCGAACCAAGCAAGAGAAACAAACACACATATATGTTTCTCAGATTCATAAGAAGTTTCAAAGCAACGAAGAGAACAATGCAATGAAGAAAAAGGACACTGACACTCATATTTTCCTTACTAACCAGAGAAGAAGCAGAGAAGATGAAATGTTGGACAGAGATAAATGAAATGTTTTCCCTCTAAGGGTACAAAACGAGATATTTGGTCTGGAAAATGTTTTTGAGTAAAATGGTCTGGTTTTATCCGGTTACAAATTTATTAATGCGTCGAGTCGAAATGGTCTGGGTTGTAGTGACCCGTTCGGTTCGGTTTGATTTCTGGACAGATTATTTCAGTGATCTCTTATTCTTCGACTTTTATTTTATTTAATTTTGTTGATTTACGAGCACAAGTGACTTTATGTTTCAGTGTGTACAAACATAAGTGGCTACTAGGGGTGTCAATTCGGGCTGGTCCGGTCCGGTCTAATCTCGTTAAGCCCGTAAATACGTAAATATTTGAGTTCGGTCCGGTCCGAAAATATTTTAGACCTAATATTCAAAGTCCTGCCCGACCTTTGTAGGGTTATAGGACTTTTCGGACTTTTTTGGACTTTTCAAAAAATAATTTATCATTGTTACTTCTACTGTTTTAATACATATTTTTCATTAAAAAATAATTTTATTTTTTTGTTTTAAAATATAAAGTGAATTTAAACTTTTATTCTTTATCAAAAATGTTTTATTTTTTCGTATGCTTTAAAAATATATTATAAACAATCCAAATTTAATAAGATTTAAATAATCAAAAATAAATTATAAATAAACATATAAAAAAACAAAATTTATGATAAACATGGTCAAATATTTCATACATTGTAGTTTGAAAAAAAAATATGTTGTACATGAAAGAAGAAAATGCATTTGCAAAATTTAATATGAATCACTTGTAATGATCAAATAATAAAGTACATTAACAATTTTTATATTTGTTTTATTAGAGTTTCTATTAAAATATTAAAATATATATCAATAATAATAATGATTTGGAAAAATAATAATTTTTAACCTAAATTATAAAATTTTGGGTTTTTGGGTTGGTCTAAGCCCACATATCTCAAGTCCTAGATAGGTCGGATATTGATCTCGATTTGGGTGGTGTGTTTGAGAGAGGAATTGAATTTATTATGATATTTGATTGATGTGGGGGTCAAGATATCCTTGCTTAAAATGTGAATCGATTTTTTGTTTGCAATCATTCTACTCCTCGGATTTTGTATTATAAAGTGTGAAACTTTTTGTGTTCCTTCTTCTTTATTTACTTTTTTTCTTCTGTTTTCTCTTGCTTCTCTGAGTTGTTTTCTTTTCTTTTTTTGGCTGTCGATACTCTTTTTGATGTTTCCCATTAAGCTCCAATGGCGTCTCTCATGTTGGTAAGGATTTGACCAATTTTGACTCATTTGTTTTTGTCGGTCGTAGTTTCTAATTGTTTGTCGGATAACGATGACTTGTCCATCGCCCGCTGTTTCTCTGCTGGTGTTGAGATCTCGGAACCCCAACTTGTGAAGCAACAAATCCTAGTGTGTGTGTGTGTCTAGCCTCTTGCAGTAGCTTCCTCCCGGCATATGTAGTGAATTGCTTATCTTCAATCATATATCAAATAAATAAGTTTCAGTTTTTTTCTACTAGATTTAGCAGAACCGTATAGGTTGAAGACTCTTAAGTGAGATATTGACTTGCATGATAAAGTGGGGTGATTGGTTGGAATTTAACAAGTGACTGTTTAAATTTTTTAGATTTAATTTCTATCTACAACTATATAAATTACCAATCATGCTTAAATAGTGGTTAAACCTGAAACCAAAAAATAAAATAAAAAGGCTGTAGGAGCCTATTTTTTCTTCTAAAGCAAAAAATATTGCTTTTTCATTTACTTTCTACAGCTACATTAAATACAGATAAATCAACAAAATTTACAAACTAAATTTTACAGTAAAATGTTTATAACAACAGTCCAACCAATTGCCTCCAAAAACAAACACTGTACCAATTCTATAGTCTATACTCTATACACACAAGTTTTAAAAACCAACAAACTTTCATTAGATATGTTACAATGGATACAAAACGCCAAGTCCTCTCTCTCATGGGAAGATTTAAGTTTATATAAAAACCAGCCGGGAAGCAAAAACAAAACAAAAAAAAGTGAAAGTAAAGAAAAGATCATGTGAACAAGAAGAAGACATTTCAATACCAAACAAAAAGAAAATAATTAGAGGGAGATTTCACAAGGTGCATGAAACGTTCTTCCACGACAAATAGCTTCAAGATTTTCTCCGGCGTACGAGCACAACGGTGAAACCTCAACACCTAATTAAATTATAGTTTTGCAGCATATTAGATGATATATACACATAAAGAACAAAAGTTATAATGAGAATATGTTTTTGGAGTTTTACCAGTTGCATATAAAGGCACAGAATGTGTTAGAAAACCACCAGCTGCTATAACCCAACGTGTGTGTAGCCTTAGAACCGAAAGCCTCGCACTTTCCGGTGTATCGAAATTGGACCCATTTACATTCTTCACTGGCGCAAACTCTTCTTCTCTTAACACCTACACATTGCTCAATCCAAATTTTAATATTTGTTTTTAGTTTATGTATTGTGTAAATGAACGACATAGTTTACCTCAAAGAGTGCGGTTGAAGGAGCATACAGAAAGGAATCAAAAATGAATTGTTCTAGTTTCAGTCCCATTGTGTATCCATTCATAGATGGTATCTTCTTCTCCGCCAAGTGGTAGCTGCCATAAACAGCACATTATTACACATATAATATAACGTTTTGATTGTGAGATTTAGAATGTATTTGTAGAGCTTACACGCTGTCTTTCTCTAGGCCGGTTGCGACTTGATTAATGAAATCTAAAGTGAACATGTGCAAGCACACCTGATGACAAAAATGTAAAACAAAAACGTTTCATAAGCTCTTTTCAATTTGGTATGAGTTGTGAAATTTATAAGAAGATGATGAGAGAGGGAGAACGGGTTTTTACATTACTCCAGCAATATTGAAGACGCCCTGTTCGTTGATTAATAGCAGAAGCCATTGACTGATCTAGCTCACTGTATTCAACTACAGTCAACGGTCCACCTTTTCCTCTTCTAACAAATACTCCAACCTGTTCTTGAGGATATGCCTGTTTTTATCATACAAAAAACACATTTGAGTCACCAGGAAAGATTATGGACTTCTACCTAAACTAGAGAAAATGTATAATCTTAGATACCTTCCGCACAACTTTTGCAGCCGAAGCAGCACCTTTATCGATAAAGTACCCTAGAAATGTAGGATCAGCTACTCGAACCTGCTTTCCAAGATGTCATTTTATATCCAAGAGACAGAGTTGAGAAAAATTAAGCAACTATAAGGACTCAAGTCTGAGCTAGAAAACTAACCATGACATTGTCAACACCATAGCAATCCACATATTTTATTCCCCTTGAAGCCATGTCCTCTAATAACCTTGAAGACTTTAGAGCTGCAAAATCTTGGATCAGAATTAGCAAAAAAAAACTAATATATGACAGCAAAAGACCAGAATCAATTAGTAAACATACCTCCATAGACTCCCCCGTTACCATCTGGAGCTTTAGCTAGCTGATAATATGTAAATAAACTCATAAAGACTAGAATACTAACCAAAGCTAAAAGGAGAGACAGAACAACGTATTATGGTACATACACTAAAAGGTGTCTCCATGATAAACTTTCCTTCCTTTGAAATGCAAGGCAAAGTACCTTGTTGGAAAAAACTGATCTGTAGCCAAGTGATCAACATTTGGTCAGACACAGTATGAAAGGAGAAAATAATACAACTAAGAAGCATATATCCTTACTTGATCTGGTTCAAGGCCAAAGTACTTGTGACTCGAAAAATATTTTCGTGTCGCCTCATCAGTAAATGGACTAGTCATAATATACCAATGTATTGTAACTGGGCGAGTTGGACCTGAAGATAAAATATTATGTTAAACAACGAGTTTCAAGATATGTTGCAATGGTACAAGATACATTAGAATGTAGAAGAAGGCATGAATCTCACCTTCACCCACTACTTGAGCAGCAAGTCTTTGGATACACAAGATTCTCTCTGCTTGAATCTGAAAGAGCGACTTTCCTGATGGAAGTCCGATATCTGAGATGGAATTTAAGTCAATAACTACCATGTTACGTAACTTGAGCCTAATCAGTGCATGTCAAGGAATCAAAATACTCTTACTACTCTAAAACATCCAGAATGAAAGAACCAAAAGGCGAGCTGATGTTATGACAACTAAGATGTGCATTCTAAGGAAGAAACTGTTTCAAGTGCTCCAAGCATTGTTACTGTAAAGAAGATTGGGCAGAGGTAAAGCAGAACTAGAATAAGAAGCACTCACTGAAACATCCTTTTGGGTCTGAAATTCCAAGTCTTGTCCCCTGTCATATGGTTTCATAGTAAAATCATTTTCAATAGTCAGATCTTTTACAGAATGTACTAACAAAAACACAACAATGTGGCAGAAAAAGGTGAGCCGGAATCTATTAAAACCTATTAACATGATTCGTTTTCCTTGTACAATACGAGAGAAAGAGCATAAAGAGGAAACATATTCTCAAGTTATTAAATGAAGTAATCTCCTCCAAGCGACTCACATGTTTAAAATCCGAAATTTTCAACCTTCCTTACATCACACGAAACAGAGGAACTTAATATGGAAAATTTATTATATATTAAAGATACGGAATCCTATAAAAAGCATCTTTTCAGATCACGTGATCATTCATGATCCGTTTGATTTCTTCTTACAGTAATTAAGCAAGGTTCCTCCTAGACATCGCCATTACTCAACTTACCTTAAAAAAAAATTAAAACCCACCGACACTGATATATGTATCTAATAATTCATATGATTGCCACTATAATAACCCCTAAATAACACTTTCTCCGTTTCAGATTATATAAATTATTTAAAAGTAAAGACCGCACCAAAAGCCGTCTTAATCTTAAGTAGGTAAGCATTATTCGAAAACCCATCGACAAGAGAATCATTAGCAACTCTCATTACACCTACTTAAACTAATTAAAAGTAGCATTATTGCTGTATTTAAAGAAAAAGGTAACGCAAGATTAAGACAAGAAGTACCTGTCCACCAGACAAAAGTACCACTCCTAGTTTGCCTTCATAGATAGTCTTTAATCCCATCTTCCACCACTTCTCTCTGTCTTCCATTTTTCTTCCATCGACCGTCGAGACCCAATTCTCCGGCACTGGCTCTATCGCCGCCACAGGCAAGCCTAATTAAATTAAACATAGATGTATGAAAATTTATCAAATCCAAAAAGACAATGCATGTAGTTTAAGTTGAGAATTTCTGAAAACCTTGAGAGTGAAGTGAGCATCTGATGATCCGATCTATTCTTGGAAGATCCAAACTCTGGAAATAGCCAAATCAAGAACCAGTTAAAAAAAATGGTATCACTAAAACAGTGTTTTTTTTATTAATACCAATCTGAGATTTGATCTAACGAAGGACAAACCTCGATGTCTCTGACAAGGAACTCTCGTTCGTCCGGGGAGAGCTCGTCCCAAAGAGCGAAAACATCTTCTTGTCCATAATCTTTTAATCTCTCAATCAATGCTTGACGCGGTGAATTCATCGGAGGAGGAGAAGTTATCTCTGTCGTGGTCGTTGTTGTTGTCGCCGCCGTTGAATCAGATGCTCCATTCTCTCTCTCCATCGACGGGTCTCTCATCTCTCTCTAGATCTCTTGCAGGTTAAAACAAAGGTTATGAGGATTATAGACGTTTGGTCTGTTTTTATTTTGGGGAGAGAAGATGAATGGTTTTTAAACACGAGCCAAGAACAGTGGCGAAGAAGACAAAGAATCAACAAAACAAATCGACATGAAACAACTGGAGTTTATGCAATTACTTGTTTACCCTTTTGTAGTTTCATGCATTTTGTCAGAGTCCTCCGACAGTTTGTTGGCTTTATCTCCTCTGGCTAGCTCACCGGGTTTTAGATTTCGTTTTCTTCTAATTATTTAAAAAATTTAGATCCCCATTTTCTTTTTCTTTCTTTTTTGGTTATCATAAAAAATTTCATTAGAAACATTGAAAAATAAAATATGAAATCAGCAGAAGATAAGTAAATTCTTAGAGTTAAAGCTGCAGAAATATAGTTTCTCATAAACATAATTATATGAAAAATAAACAAGCTTAATTGAGATTACAAGACAATAATATTAGAAGGCACCAATGTTCTTTAACTAAACAAGCGAGTAAGCTAAGATTTGAAACACTTAACAAACAAATTGATAAGTTTTTTTAGACCATTTCTAATATATTTTGTTATAAAGTATTTCTAAAATATAGAGTTATTATAATAGAAATGAAGTTTATTTCAATGTGTTTCTCTATGATAGCAATCTTTAAAATATATATTAAAAAGTAGAGATTGCTATGTATCCCCCTGAATATAGAAGAAAAAAATAGTAATCTCAATTTTAGAAAAAAATAGCTATAAGTTGGAGTGAAATTAATTTTAAACTAGATTTTGACCCGCGCTTTCAAAGCGCGGGTTTATTTTTGTTTTTTTTTTTTTCAATTGACAAATATTTAGTAAATGTCACATTTTCATATATTTGTGTTTTATTTTATAAAAAACTTAAAAATTTTATCTTTATTTATCGTATTTCATTTTAAATGACTATTTATGTTTAAAAAATTAAACTTTATTTTTTTTAATGAATTAAGTTGGTATAACTCTGATAAATTAATTTTATTATGGGGTTAATATTTTAATTAAAAAATTATATACTTTTAATAAAGATTTATACTTTTCAATAAAAAAATTCAATTATTTTTATGAATGCTTAAATTATATTAAGAAAAGAAAAAATAATAATTAAGAATAGTTAAAAAAAAATTATTTGAATTTGGACTCAATGGCCCAAAGGAAAAAAAAAGTGAGAATTGAATCTGATTATTTAATAGGCTCAAATGGTCCAAAAGAGATTTGATGTGGGCTGGATCCAAAAATAATGATCCAATATAGTTTTGTTATTAATATTACTTAATTGTCCTTAATGAAACATGCATTGTTAGTGAGGGAAAGGGCAAGCTAAGGTAATTATGACAGTAGGATTCTGCTTTAATAGTATAGATGTAATATAGAAATAAAAATAATAATAAGTTCGAGATGCTCTTTAACTTAAAAATGAATTATATTATAGATGCCCAGGATCAATCAATGATAACATGTTCCACCAAAACTCAATCTTTCAATTCTTATAATCAAAAGGTTCATATTCGTAAGATAGAAACATTGTTTTCTGTTAAAATAAAACAAAAATAACAAAAAAAAAACAATTCTTTGAATCGGATAATTAGATATAATAACATCTTATATATTAAAACAGAAGTCACAACCTTGATTCATGTGTGATTTTTTTTAAAAATGGACCTATTCATAGAAATTCATACTACATTTTAATTCAGACTAATAATAAATAGAATTTTTAAAATATTTTAATCATAATATCTTTTGATATCTTTTCATTTTAAATATAAATATATTTATTTTAAAAGTCTAACAAATCTGTTTGAAAAGATTTTTACAACATCTTCATTTTCGAAATTATATTTAAATATTTTCACTAATTTCGAAATTAGTTTAAAATATATGGGAAAATTTGGAAAAATGCCATCAAATGAGATTTTATTTTTAAAATTACACCATATCTTTAATTTTTTGAAAACTACACTTATTTATAAATGAAGTGACTAAATTAACCTTATTGAAAGTAGAAAATTTAAACAGTTAAATAAGAAAATTAATAGAAATAAAAAACGATTGATTTTTTTTTATTTTAAGCTATACAAGAAAATCAAAAATTTGGTATGATTTTTTTAGAAATTTTGGTTTTCGTAACTATCGAATCAGTGTAGTTCTTTTTTCTTTTGTATCTGAAGAGGAAGACGTGCCAACATAATTTTGGAGTTTGATGTTTTTCTTGTTATAAACTTTAGACTCTTAGATACATTTGATAATCACCACAGTTTTCTTATTTCATCAAAATTTAGGGCCATATCGTAACAATAGCTGAAATAACTTCATGTGCTTTGGAAATTAAGAGATTGCCTTCTATCTCCAGTTGATATATCAGTAGTTGTTAAAAGAACGAATGTGGTGTCAAAAAATTAGTCAAACTCTGACTCTATTTCTTTCTAAGATCATGGCGAAATGCAAAGATATCAATAGTAGTTTCTCAGATAGAATAGTTCTTCTCTCTGCTTCTTTGACAACTTTGGCTTTTCTTAATATAACACGAGTATACATAATTTGGAATACATATAGCAAATAACATATATTTTAATTTCTTGGCTAGGTTTTCTTATACTCAACTCTCCTAAAGTTCATGATTAAACAACAGGTTTTATAGTTCAAAAACACTTAATAACAAATAAGATAATAGGGTTTTATGAATACTCTTTATATAAGATTGTGTTTTACAGTTTTATGATTATCCATATATATTTTGAATATATTCTAATTTGCTAAATTTGTTATATATTCAGTAAAATTATCTCAAATAACAATCTCGCGTTTTTCACTATTAAAATGTTTTGAATTTAAAATTCAAAAGGGCCAAATAGTCTTATAAGACATAAATAAGTGTAGTTTTCAAAATAATATTAAAACAGTATATTTTTCAAATTTACAATCTTAAATAGGGTAGTATACAAATTATCCCTTAAAATATTATTATACATTAATATATTCAGTTATATAAAATGAAAAAAAAAATCTATAATATTTTATTTATTATATAATCATAATCAATCATATTAAAATAAAATTATTATATTGAGCTAAATAAAATTATTATATTGAGCTAAATTTAATAAAGTTGTATTAAATTTATATATTTATATATTTTATTTTTGTAATTATAAAATATTTATGTTCAAAAATAAAATCTAATATGTTAGTAAGATGGGTTAACATTATCAAACTATATAATACATGTATAAAAATTAACATGTATTTCTTTAAAGTTAATAATATAAAATCTTTGTAACTACTTTAATCATAATATATTTTCATTTTAAATATAATATATATTTATATATTATATTTCTAAAATTCTAATAAATCTGTGTAAAAATATTTAAACAATAACTTAATGTATTTTAAGTTATCGTTTAGAAATGAAAATAAATAAATTATATCCTATTTTATCTACTTTTATAGTCATGATCATGTTAAAATATAATTATTATACTAAAATAAATATGATAAAATTATATTCATTTGATAAATTTATAAATTTTATTTTCATAAATATAAACTATTTATTTAAAATATAATATGATGATAGAACGGCTTATAATTAACAAATTATATAATACATGTCTAAAAATTAACATATCTTACACTTTTATATATACAATAATAAATTATCTAAAATGAATATGCATAAAAATATTGGTAAAAAGAAATCCAGTTTTGAAATACAGATCAGAATTTAGCCTAAATTAAATAAAAAATATTTTTTAAAAATATTTTTTCATGAATATATTAATTTGCTTAATAACTAAATGCAAATACAATAAGATAAATATATAATAAGAAATGGCAAATACATAAGGTTTAAACAATTAATTAATTATAACATGTAAATTATAAAATTATTGTATTTGAAATAGTTATATAAATATTTAAGTATATGATTAACATTAAAAATATATACCACTTATGTTCTAAAACAATAATTTATGTATAAAAAGTGAAAACAAACACCCGTGCGATTGCACGGATCAAAATCTAGTTTTTATAATTAAAAGAGAAAGCAAATCATTTAGATTTAGATCCTTATTTTCTAATACCCTAATATTTTATTTAACTCTGTAAATTTTTATTCGAAAAGTTGAAAAGGCTTAATGAAAATACTACACTATAATAGAAAACCACAATTCCTCTAACAGTAATAAATTAAAGGGAAAATTGTTTTTTTTAGCCAAAAAATGATAATTATGTCATATTAGACTAATTTTTTTATATCATTTTTTCTTCTAATACCTTTTAGTATTTTTCTGAAATAAATCAAATAAATAGTTTTACAAACAAAAAAAGTTCAAAAATAGTAAGTAGTGATAAAATACACATATCAACTTATTGGTATTTTTTTCAGTTCTAAAAAGGTTTAAATCATAGTTTCATATTTTGTTCTACAAAAAGTAGAATTGACATTAGAAAATGTAATTCATTTTTTCATTGAATTTAATATGTTTAGAATATGTGATCTACGTAAATAATAGTAATCTAAAGTATTTGAAAAACACATTTCACGCTTAACCTATCGTTCTAAAATCTGTAGAGTCCGAAATCTACATATCACTATAAATCTAAAACCTGTAGAAATCAGAATCTACACATTACTATAAATCTAAAACTAGTAAAATTCGATTTCAAATATGTTTACTGTGTTCCACATATAGTAGAATATAAACTCTACGGATAACGATAATCAGTTCCAAAAATATGGAGATAATATATTTAAAAATATTCAGTTTCTTCATATTTATTAAATCGATTTTTTTTGAAAAAAGAAAATCGTGATTTATAAAATCAATTTTTTAAATTAAAAAAATTAAACATCGATTTGGAAATTTCTTCTCATACCATCTTTTTCTCCCCTTTGTTCTTCAAGGAGAAGAGAAAAATGGGTTTGATTGATTA
This sequence comes from Brassica rapa, assembly GCF_000309985.2. Taxonomy (NCBI): domain Eukaryota; kingdom Viridiplantae; phylum Streptophyta; class Magnoliopsida; order Brassicales; family Brassicaceae; genus Brassica; species Brassica rapa. The sequence continues at coordinate 26,499,726 of NC_024803.2, forward strand.
GAAATCAAATTTTAAGAGTTCAGCTTGTGTTTGTTCGGTTCAAATTAAGCGGGAATCAAAACGGTTTTGACCGATGAAAACCAATAAATCGATTTAGAGACTTACCTAGGCACGGGATCGATTGATCCCGAAGATGCGGCCGATCGAAGTGGGATCGAGCTTCTGCGATCGACTGACCGGGCTTGGTCGATCAGTATATCTCTGCATATTGTTGTTGTTCTGGATATATTTATCCGGATCGACCGGTTCAGATCGAACGGTTTTTTACGGGAACGATCGATCCCTTTGAGAAAAAAAATTTGAACTTTAGGTTTTGTTTTAAAATTATTTTTTAAAAATTATTTTAGTTAGAACTTATATTTTAATATTTAACAATTGTTTTATTAATTGTAATTTCGATTTTTTAATTGAAATTGGGTTTATATTACTATTTTGGAAATAATTAGACTAATATGACATAAAGTACACAAAATTAGCCTAATATGATATATTTATATTTTTTGGCCTAAAAAGATAACACTTGTTCACTTGAACAAAAAAAATCATGTCATTGTTACTCAAGATTTTGTCATTCTCTATAAATACACCTCTTAAATCAAACATCCGTAATAGACGGATATTTCTATTTATAGTGGACAGTATTTTATGATTTATAATTGTACAAAAAAAAACGAATTTCCTGATTTGTGGATTCATATATGCACGCACCTGGCAGTGCTATTTGACCCCTTTTTTTTTTAAATACATCGGGCAATACGTGAATCACCGACATGTCGTATGATGGGAACGTTTAATTAATTGAGTGATGAAAAAATAATTTATTTATTTGTACGGGGAACTGTGTCTTATTAATGGAAATGAAAGTTAGTTGAGAAAATGTGCGTAGACTTGAGTAAATTGCAAGATTTAACTCGTATTTTTCACTAAAGTCAATTTGGAAGATATTTGAAAAATGAAAACACTGATTTTCTAAAGTAGATTTTATCTTCTCTAAAACTCGTCGTGTTAGGAGGTGTCTGATATTTTCTACGGACTATCAGTTTGGTGGAATGGGAATGTATGGTCTTCATCACATGATTAGGTAAAGACATCGACAGTATATTTAAAATCGAGATTCAACGAAAACATAAGGTACAAATAGTTCTAAGAACACATATCATATCTGTTTTATTAGAAATCATTGACACAATCTTTTATAGACTTGTTTGATCTGAATTATACTACTCGACACAAATCAATTTCTAACACACCCAATTTACTTGACTCAATCTCAAAACCCCAAAACCTTTTGTGTTTCTCTTTGAGAATTATAACGTCAAAAGCATTAACCCTAATTCTTGAAAAACTCAAAATATATATTAAATAATCTTTTTCAATCATCTAATATATTATTTCCTATATTTTAGCATCACAAAATCTTCTAATTTGTGATCTACTAACCATTCTCTGTGTGTAACATAAGTACACGAACCAAAGCTTCACCACTGCAACAACCTATCAAGCTCCAAGTTCTTGAGCTTACATTCTCCTCTTGTTTCACTGAGTTTTACAGCTCAAGCTCACTAGCATAATATGCATCATACATCCCATCAAAGTATAAACTTAACCCCCTCCCCCCCCCCCCCCCCCCCCCCCCCCCCCCACCCCTTGAATTATCATCTCCCCTTGATTGAGTGAAAAACTTTGTGAAAAACTTCATGATACTTTTTGGACCATCAAAACTCTCAATACCTTCTAGGCCATCGAACTGGTTCTTCAAGTTCAGTACATTGATCTTCCATTTGAGTATATGACACATTGGTACGCTCCTTTGACACACCTTTTGTAAACTCAGGATACAAATCCTTCTTAGCTATACATACATGTCCACACCTTCTAGGTTCCATATAACAAATGTTCATCCTTCAAGCTCGCTCAATCTGGTTCCTCCGAGAATAACAAAAAGCAACATTATGTCCAATCTTACCACAAAAGTGACAGTCATTCTTTCGCTTAGCAACAACTTTTATGTCTTGTATCTTTGGAATCACGATCTTTGTTTTAGTTTCAAAAAACTAGGACTAAGCGTTTTACAAACTTGGTTTCTTCATTCTTGTTAACCGTTTGAGAATTAGTTTCATGACGACCTCGCTTTCCACTGAACAAACCTCTATTCTCACAAGCTGTGTTTTGATTATCTTTAGTCTTTGTCATTGATCCTGATTTTTCTTCAGCTTTTGGTTTGTCAACTTTTTGTGCTGCAGCTTTTGGTTTGTCATCTGATTTTACTTTAGCGTTTATGAACCTTATTCTTTCAGCCTCGTCATACTATTGTGAAGTTGATCCTTGATAACCCAAACCCCAATTAATTTTTGGAGACTATCCCATTGACAAGATATGATCCAGACTTGCTGATCCAATGTTCAACATTCTTACTTTCTTGTAGTTCTTAGTAAGTTGTCTTTCCAGAAGCTGACTCTTCTTAAGTTCTTTATTCAACAGATGTTTCATCTGATGAAACTTTATTTCAGACTCTTGTTGAACTCGATTTTTCTCTGCTATAACTCTCTTAAGAGACTGAAGCTCGTCTTCACCATCATTCTTTGTCATCCCACACTTTGATACACCCTTTGTGTCAGTCTGTTCCATATCTAGGATACTGACTTGAGCTTTTAATATAGTTTTATCCTTGATGAGCTGCAAGTTTTCGTGATTGAGTTCTGCATACTTGCCAAAGAGAACCTGATACTCAACTACAAGATCTGCATCTATATTACTCTTTGTACCACTGTGTGATGCATCAGAATTGGTGTTAGACACACACGACGCAGAAAATTCACCTTTAGTGATGTCTTTTTAAGGCCCCATAATTCCATGAAGAGCCACGAAATTGAGAGCATCTTCTTTTCTTTCTGGCTTTTTATCACTACAACTTCTTTTCATCTTCAGCTTCATCTTCTTTGTGTTCACACACTCTGATTATATGTGTCCATAACCATTACATCCATTACACTTGATTATTTTCTTTTGAATGATGGACACTCTGTTTTGACATGTCCAATACCATGACAATTAAAACACACCACTTCATGACTTTTATGTATTTCTTCTTCTTCTATAGGCAGTCTGACATTGAACATCTTAAGAGATTTGTGGTTTCTTCAAGTTTCTAAATCATCAGGTGAATATATTCTTGAAATTTTTGAGCTCTTTGGATGTCTTCATCAAATGTAATTCTAGAGTCTTGAGCAGGTTTTGAAGATTTAGATTCCAATTCCATATCCTCAGCCTTTAATATCCTTACTACCTCATCAAACTTGAGTTCATCAGTGTTCATCGTCAAATTTATCACCGCTTTATGTGCTGCAAATTTAGTAGGTAAACATCGCAAAAGTTTCTTCAGTAATTTTGCGTCTTCGTATTTTTACCTAAAACTTATGCTTCATTTGCTATGAAGCTAAGCTTTGCATTGAATTATCCTATCTTCTCATCATCATCCATCCTTATGTCTTCAAACTGTGATGCAAGCAAGTTCAATCTTATCCTTCTGACATCCACAGTACCCTAAAACACATTTTTAGTATATTCAAAGCCTCATTAGCTGATTCACAGCTATGTATAAGCTCAAATTGCTTTCGACCTACAAAACTGAAGATTGTATCCAGTGCTTTCACATTAAACTTTGAAAGGTTTTTCTCTGTTGCAGTCCACTTCGTCTTCGGTTTAGGTGTCTTCAAGCCATCCTCTTGCATCACCCACAGTTCTTCCCATCCAGATTGAACAACTGTCCATATATTTTCATCAGTTCCGCATAAGTTTGCTCCCATTCTCACTTTCTAATACCCATTATTCACATCATTCAGCAGCAAAATATTATGTGCCAAAATCGCCATATTCTCTCAGGATCTCACATTGGTTCGAAGAACCCTCCTTTGTTTAGGTGTTCCGCTCTGATACCAATTGTAAAATCGAGATTAATCGAAAACACAAGGCACAAAGTAGTTCTAAGAACACGTTTTCTTTTATTAGAAATCTTTTACACAATCTCTTACGGACTTGTTTGTTCCGAATTACACGACTCAACACATATTGATTTATTACACACCCAACTTACTTGACTCAAACCCTGTTGATCAAGTCTACCAATTCACTTAGGTATGAAACTCCAAAACCCTTTGTGTTTTTCTCTGAGAATTACATTGTCAAAATTTCTAACCCTAATTCTAGGAAAACCCAAGACATATATTAAATATTTTTTTCTATTATCTAATATATTATTTCCTATAGTTTAGCATCACAAAATCTTCTAATTTGTGATCTACTAACATTCCTTTAATGCTTATTTCGTTAACCAAACATAAATATCACGCTTCATCTTTTCTTGACGTGTCCTTTTTATTCTCTGAAGCGTGTGTCCACACCATTCTCCGTGTGTAACACAAGTACATGATCCAAAACTTCACCACTGCAACAACCTATTAAACTCCAAGATCTTGAGCTTACAACATATAGTCGAATGCAGATTAATCTGACGCTTTTTCTTTTGTGGTGAAGTGAATAAGTCAAAAAAATTATTTATTTTTAGCTTGTTCCTATTTATTCATTCTCTGACTCTTGATATGTTATGAATTACTAAGACCAATTCAAATGGTTCATTCTATTTTTATTTAAAATAGAGTTGATTATAGTTTATTGCTATGTTATTTTAGAGTAAAAAATATAGTTGTGGACAAAAAATAAACGAATTATTTTATTTATAAAATAAATCTACTTTTTATTCTACTATAGAATAATAAATTGAATTAGGTTGGAAAATTTTACTCTAAAATTTATCTTAAAATTAGAAAATAAAATTAGTTAGAGATGTTCGGGTGATTGAGTTGTAATTATAGAAATTTTACTGTAGAATTTAGTATGTAGGATTTTTTTTATTTAGTTGTAAAAAATGTATCTTTAAAATGTATTATCACAGTAATATATTTCATACAACAAAAAAGATGGGATTTTACAAAATGAAGTTTTTACCACCATTTTTTTTTTTAATTTTTTGGCTATATCTTTAAAATCAACATAAAGTATAATTGATTATTTTAAAGACCGTAGTAAAAAAATTAAAAATAAAATTAGCTCTTATATATTGTCGTACTTATGTTTCCAATAGCTTTCATATTATTTTACATTTTTAAAATTCAATTTACTATTTTTCCCATTAAAGAAGAATAAAACATGTCCAAAATTACCAAAGTATAAGAAGTTTTATTGTGACAAACAAAAGTTCAAAGTGTCCTATTTTTCTAATTCTCCCATTATTTTATGGAAGCGGTATTTGAAAATCTAAACTAAACTAAACTAAAGAAAACGGAGGAAGGCTTTATTAATTTAACGGAGACAGCTAAACAAATAACAAAAAGTAGATACATTGTTTGAAAAAGAATGAACATTTAAATATTATTTTAAGCAACTTAAGTTTTCTGAACATTGGGCTATCATTGTTTGGTGACCGAAGGAAAAAATAAGAAATGAACATTGGCCCATCGTTCCATTCGATCGGTCATGCACTTATAATCGATTAATCATTGCTTCTGATCTTAATCAGAAGACTGGAGCTGGTGACGATTATTCAAATAAGTTTAAAGGTTGGTAAGTTGATTAATCAATTGTTACATCAAAGTTAGTTTGGTGGATAGGTCACAATTTAGTTTGGCCTAATCAGTTCAGCCAGTATCTTATACTTTTCAGTTTTCAAATATAAAATAGTTTACTATTCTTTGTTCAAAAACTTATGAAGTATTATATAATTTACTATGCCATGTAAAAGAGGTGATTTAAAAAATATTTTATTTAAAGATAAAAGCTAATTTATAATTTGTCTTTTTTAGGTTTCATCAAAAAAAAAAAATTTCTAAAAAAGCTGAAACCATAAAACAAGAAGAACTATAAGAAACAAAGTTCTTTTCCGAGAAAGTTTACCTAAGAAAAGTGTTAGGTGGAATGTGTTTTTTAAAGTTGTGACTGTATGCCACTTCTAGAGTAAATAAGAGTAAGAGATTTTTTCAATCAGGTGAAAAAATATTTCTTCCTTTTTCCTCTAGTTACTGTTAGAATAGAGAAAAATACATAAATAAATTTACTCCAACTTAAGCAAGAGTAAATATGTTTACTCTGCTATACTCTCTCTCCCAATTTTATTTTTTCACTCATTTTTACTTATTTATTTTTCTCTCATTTACTCCACTTTTTCCAATCACACTCTAAGAAACTAACGATTTATTAAACTTTTTTGTTAGTGGTATTTTCATGTGATATATTATTGAGTTTCTTTCAAAAATAACTTAAAATTTATGGTCAAACACACAAAAAAAATTAAAAAAATTATATTCACTCTTTCAACTAATTCACGAAAATGTCACTATTTATATTAATTTTACTCAAATATTTACCGTCATCACCTATTCACAAAAATATCATTGTATTCAGTATTACCAGTCACCATTAACAACCAAAATCAAGCGTTCAATATTCTCTCTCGTGTCATCCTTAATTTCAAAATCTTGGATTTCAATATGACATTTTCATTAAATTTACTCAAATTTGATGATTCTTTGTCAATAACGAATGTGTATCTATCATAAAGAAATTTCTAAGTGTTTGGAGAAGTTCAACAAGTACTCTCACAGGATCTATGTATGATATATGAAATTTTCAGATTTTTTTCATGAAGAAGACTTATGAAAAAGTTAATGTATAGGTTAGTTTTGCAATTGACTGTTTTGTAAATCTTTCATAAAATATTTCTACAGAAGTATTCTAACTTTTCTTTATAAAAAAATGAATAGACTTCCTTAGAAGTCTCCGTAAAAAAAGAGATTAATTTGACAACTGATCGAAATCATGCAGAAATTTGACTTTTCATAGAAAACATACAGAAAAAGACTTTTCCAGAAGTTAGATCGACTTTTAGTATGAGATTTTGGTGAAACCCAATTCATTTTGAGAGAAAACTTGTTGGAGTGGGTAAAATCCAAGATAAACCTGTAAAATTGCTAAAAAGACTCCAAAACAACATAGATAGTTCCTAAACACACAAATATATACAATGGCTGAAAGTGGGTAAAATCCAAGATACATCACTACCCAAGCTTCTCATTCGACCTAAACCAAGTTCCCATCTAGCTCAGAGTAGTGTAGTGTAGTTTAGGCAGCGAAGGTTAGCTCAGTATAGTGTAGTCAGTTCGTACAAGCTAGCTGACCAGTTCAACCAGTTGTGGCGGTTAGTTTAGGTAGTGATAGTAGTGTGAGGTCCGGGTCGGACGAGTGTCCGGATCTTGTCTTACAAAATATATAGTTTTATTCGAATATAACACATAAAACATACAAAAATAGATATCTAAAATTTATAGATCTATCTTTTTATGAGGGAAAATGATAACCATGAAATGAAAACCTGCAAAAAAAACAAGATGAAATGTTGAGAAGGACATGAGACAAAAAAAAAGAGAAATTGATATAAAGTTTAGTGTGTTCAAATTCAAATAGATTAGAGAGAGATTAGAGGGTTTTTGATAGATAAACATTAATTTTTTTTTGCAAACATGTGAGAGAAAAAAAAGGTGTAAAACTTCTTTATAAAAGAAAATAAAAATTCTAATGAGGTTAAAAAAATTTGGTGTAGAAGACTTCTCAAGAAATCTGCAAATGCATTGCAGTTTAGCAACTAGTGCATTATAGTTTACCATTACCCTAACTTTACCTTATGTTCCAGAAGATATCTAAGGAAGTGTGCTAGTGCATAAGTTCTTGACAGATTCCTTAAGAAGTCTTGTACCCTTAAACCCTAAAATCAAATAGTTTAACTAGATTTAAATAAACATTTCATTAAACATAAAATCAACTTATATAATGTTTAATATATACAAAAATAAACACTATATGTCAAATTTTTATTTTTTAAAATAAATTAGGATTTCATAATCCTAAAAATATAACAATACTTATACATATTTTTCCTTTTTTTTTTGAACACCTATTTTTCCAAATTCTAAGCAATGAACAATCATGACTTTCTTTCAAAAAAGAACAATCATGACTTACAGTTCAATTTTAGTACATTTAAAATCACATCATTTAGAATTGTCTATAGTTATAAGATTTCGGTTTATTTTCCATCAAAATATTTTTTCAAACTTTCTAAATTAATTTTAAGATAAAATACATGAATAGACATCTTGAAATGTTTTATCGTAGAAAACTTTATTGTCGTGAGAAATATTTTAGGATTATAGTAGAAATGTCTACAGTTTTTTATTTAGTCATAAGAAGATAACTAGAGTTTATCCCGCACATCGTGCGGGTATATTTTTATTTTATAAATATTTAATTTTGATATTATTATATAAATTTAAATATACAATTTATATCTTAGTGTTATGTATTTTATAACTCTTTAATTTTATTGTTTAGGTTTCTTATTACTTTATTAATATAAGGGTTTGTTTTATACATTTTACCTTTTTTATTACGTTTTTGAGTTTTCATAATTTGAAATAATCAAATAAAAAATATTCTTCAACATATGATTTTTGAAAATATATAGCTGTAGAAATAAATTTTTAACATATGTTAATAACTTCATTTGTATAAAAAAAATCTGACATGATTAATAAATTTGAACCCGTTTTAGTGGTAGATGATAATTTATTTAAATAAAAGCATTATATTACTTAATTACAAAATTAATTAATGTAATATTTAATAAAAATTATTTAAAAATTTAGTAGGATTTTGTTAGATTTTTTTCTCAACAGATTTTGTTATAACTGAAAATAAAATTCAAATCTATAGTTAAAATTAATTTATTTATTAATATTCCTATTAATTATTATGTCATATTATGTGATTAATGAAATGGTCTTAGTAGACTTCTAAATAGTAGATAAAAATGGTAATTCTCTTTTAATAGAGAAGATACTAGTTACACTATATCTTTTTAAGTTATTTTTGCATTAGATTGAATTTGAAATATAAATTTAAATTTAAATTTGAAATTTGGGTCTTTTTTTGGAAAATTGCCCTATATTATTTGGCAACGGATATTTCTTACAAGCCAGCCCAATCACATTTTGTGGAGAGATCAGCTACCACTGTTTAAGTAACCATTTCTCTTTACTTCTTTGTTTCAAAACTTTTATAGACTTTGATACTAAGTTTTCTGACCTTTGTGTCTTTTTCTGGGACTTTTGATATGTACTATATCTGAGCCAATAATTCAGTCTTTTCAGTGAAAACAAACTTTATGAGCGAGTTTAAACATTCTATTAACATACCAAAACTATTGTTTTCATGCGTTGCAGAAAAAAAAAACAGAAACGATGTTTCATTCATGAATCATGATGGGCTTCGAAGGAGAGATCAAACCCCAATAAAGAATGGGCTTATGTATAAACACACCTATAGCTGGCCTAATCTTTCTCTTCCACCACATTTATTTAACAAAAGTATAAATAACAGTTAACAAATACCAATTGATTATTATCAATTAAACTTTTGGCCAAAAGAAAAAAAAACATATTGGGTTGTGATGCTATCGATTGGTTATTGACTACAAATAAAGAGTCAAATATAGATGATAATGAATTTAACAAAAGTCAACCTTAGAAATTTTGGCCACTCAATCTCTTTCTAAATTAATATTTACTAAAATATGAAAAAGAAAATATAAAGGATATCACAAAAGACAAGAAACTTTTGGAGTGGAGTTGGAGTAGGATTAAAAGGGATGAATGCCTGAGAAAATAAATAGCGCACCAAGGAACAATAATAGATTAATTATGCAGGCGTGATTATTGATTCATACTTTAAGTTATCTTAAAAACAAAACAAAAGTTAGGGCCAATATGGAATTGATACACTTTTTGCTAGGTTTCGTGTCACCAAACAAGCTAGCACCTGATGATTTTACGATATAAGTCAATGCTATCAAGTAACACTCCTATTTAAAATGAAAACATGTTAATAAGTATTTGGGCTCGTGACTTTTATAGATAAATAGCAGTATGTTGGATAACCAAACTAATACTGGTAGGCTATTTTATTTGTACTGTTTTTACAAGACATGTATGAATACATGGACGTGTGGTAAAACAAGAAAGATGGGTGCTTCCTTGTTTGGTGAATTGAAACTAATATACATTAATATTAAATATTTCCCCTTGCTTTTGGTTATGAAAAAAAAAGATATTAACATATTAATCAATAATCACGCTCATATATTTAATTAGCATATCCGTATTAGTTTAAATTATTTTTTTTTGGAATCATGTGTCCACTTTTTATAATAATTGGACACCAATAAAGAAGTATAAGAATTAAAGTTATTAAACCCTATTGCACTCTACACCTCGTCCTTCGCCCTAGTTTTTTTGTTATTTATTATGAGAAGCTCAATTCTTAGAGTGGTATTAGGACGACATGCATGTACAAACCAATCAACATATATGTGGTCATAGACTCTTGATCATTTATCATTTGAGTCTTCGTATTTTTTTATTCGTCTATGAATGTCATCTCAAGTTCCTTAATTTTACACATGTTCTAGTTTCATCATCTGAAAACTGGTTGTCAATCAATTCGTTTAATTAACTTTCTGTCGGGAAAAGAAAATTTTTCTTAAAGCTGGAGAGCAAAAGAATAAGAGTTGTTCAAAACCAGTGTAGCAAAGAAATCAGCTAAATAATTGATTCTCTCGGAATAAACTGAATCGAATTACTTGAACGAAAGAAACATGTTTATAGGTTGCAGCAGAATAGTTCTTAGTTCTTGCTGTGGTGGAGGCGTCTCTTGGAGTATGCGGGCAGGGCCGGCTCATTGGGGAGGACAAGCGATGTCCCCCATATAATAATAATTAAAGAGTTTAATTTTTTATAAATCTTTTATATATATATATATATATATAAATTATAAATATAACAAAAAAAATTGAAAAGGGTCTAAAATTATTTGATATATATAGTTTTATTTTCATTACAAAATATACAAAATATTATTGATTAAATTTTAATAATACTTTAAATATCATTTGTATATAAATTTTAGCGGGTAAATAATTTTCTTTTTGTCTTATGACCTCCAACAGTGTTGAGCCGGCCGTGCATGTGGGTTGTGGTTTATAAATTGGACTAAATATCAAGTCCAATCTTCACATATAGCTTTTGAAAGTGTATCTCTCTGAAGAAAACATGTTCAGGAATACTAATTGGTCCCAAACTATTTATAGATTCTACTTTCTAGCAATATTTGGAAATAAAAGCTGTTAAACTGGGTATTTTGGTTTCTTCTCTGTCGTGATTAGTCGAACTCTTGACCATGAAGACACTATATATCCTTGGATGGCCATCTGATTTACTAGTTGAGTTACCGATGTTGGATTCGAGGCCAAATTTTGGATTCCTACTAAATATAGTTTCTAACAGATGATAACATATTTGTTACTGAAGAAAACCCCAATCACCTTAAAAAATGTAACAAGCTCATGTAGAGGTCAAATACATCTTCAATTGACGTACGATCTTACGCAGACCGCATATAGCAACATCTTCGGTGGCTTAAAGACATTTCCATAAATCTGTATATAATATTAAATGTATCTTAGTGGACATACCCCACTCGCATATTATATTGTCACCACCATCGAGCGTATCATATTCACAAACACTTTATATATATTCTCTAATTCGCATATCCTCTAGACTCTTAACCAACAACAAAAAAGTTTGAAGAAATAAAGAAAATGATAAGGGAAGAATGTACTCCAAGTTCGTCATGGTGGGAAGATGTTCATCATGATGATCATGCAAGCTCCATTTCAACTTCTTTTTACCATAAGAATAGTAATGGTAACAATAATAATAACTCAAACGCAAACTGTGAAGGAGACAATCTCTCGATCTCAACGGTCAACACTTCAAATCGTTTTGACCTAACCGCTGAATCATCCAGTCGTCACTCTCTCTCGGCTCCGGATCACCCTGCTTCCACCTCCGATGAGTTGCTCCGAGACCACGTCGTCTCTTCTAATAATCATCTATGGAGTCTTGCTTACTTGTAAGTATTCATACGTTTATTCGTCTCTATACGTACGTATTATTATGCTTCTTTTAGGTCTGCGTTCGTACTTGCAATTTACACAACGGTTCTGTAGATTCAAAGTTTAGTTTAACTTTTAGTTCTACGCTCCACTCCATCATGATATCGTCTTCTTGGTATTGCCTTTTCTTTTCTTTTTTAAGATAACTTTTATTTAAAAAACGAATGCTTTCAAACCTGAAAAACAAAATAAAAGAACATTAGAAACAAAAGAGAGGTCTAAAAGTTGGTTTACAAAAGTAAGTTAGTAGCTCTTTTGAATTATTGTTACCCAACAAATGATTTAACATTTGATTGGTGAGGGTATGCCTATTATTTTGCACTTATGATTCATCTTTTATTATTGGCCACTCGAATATGTAGTTTTTTTTTTTCCTAAAACACTCGAATATGTAGTTTATTATTATTAAACAAAAAAGGTTGGAGTTATTGTAACTATTTGTATTTACTTAAACAGAAACGTAAACGCAACTAAACATTATCATCTCGTATGCGTTTAAAGATTCCATATGTACTTTAAAAATTAAAAATGCAGTGTTCCTTATTTTGAAAGTAAAACAAATTAGCATATAAACTACACAAATTCATAAATAATTTTTTTTAAACGATCGGCCCATATTTATCTTAAGTTTTGTAATTTATACATACATGCACTGATGATTTATTAAGATTATAAATGTACAGGCCTGGTAGAAGTTTAGGAGATCAAATGCTGGATCATCATCATCATAATAATCACATAACATCTTCAAGAAATAATTCATCAACAACATCAGAATTACCTTTTGAGCCAGTCTGCGACAACGCCAACGGTTGGATCTACGACACAAACCAAGTAAGGTACAATCAAAGTAGTGACCAAAGGCTGTCAAAGTTGACGGATCTCGTAGGCAAACACTGGTCGCTTGCGCCACCGAGTAATCCCGACATGAACCATAACCTTCATCATCACTTTGATCAGACAAGCGATGATATTTCTATGTACAGACAAGAGTTGGAAGTGAAAAATGAGGAAGATCTTTGTTACAATAATGAATTAAATGGTGGTGCGTCGTTGTTTCGTGATGCTATAGAAAGTTCAAGAAGTTTCCTTGATATAAGGTTAAGCAGGCCATTAACGGATATTAATCCGTCGTTTAAGCCATCCTTTAAAGCCTTAAGCTTATCTGAGTTTGGCAAGAAAGAGCATCAAACAGCATCACTGGTACGCATACATCATCAGTTATGTTTATATCATCAAATATGTGATTTTCTTCCCTGATTTTGTTCATTAGCAATAGCGTATTTAATTTACTAATTCGCTTAAACGTTAGAATTTACAATTAATGGACTTAACGTTTGATATCTCCTTTGCAGCTTTAACCTTGGTGACGGATGTTAGTATATGGATGTGAAACTTTATTCTTAGAATTTTGATGACAAAACCTATTATTACATTTTAAAATATTATAATATTTTACGAAAACAAATTTTGGTTTTACGTGATTTTCAAAAAAGAAAATAAATGTTCTTTCTTTTCCAAAATGTTAGATGGTTCAAAAGTTTCCTTTACTTTATTTTATAAGATGTTTTACAAATTCTATGTAGATTTTAATAGTATTTAATTTTTAACAATTCAATTCTACTGTTGTATGATTATTAAAAATGTATTTCTAACTAATTTAAATAAGTATATTTGTATTTACTAAGTAGCTTTTAATTTCACGTTATTATCCACAGCAACTTATATTTTGGGGACAAAGTACTGAACTTTAGAAATAATTTCTTAACATAAATTTGGTGGTATTTGGATATTATTTTCCTTATTTATCTTTTTCTGCTATCTGCATGCTTTTTCATTAGAGTCAAATTCACCATAAGAGTTCATTCCTTGCATACCACATTCAGTACCACAGATTAATCTAACATTTCGTTATTCTACACATGTACTATGCCAAATTGCCAATTAGAGTCTATGCACCTAACGCTAACCACGAATTTGGAAAAGCTATTTTCGCAGGCAACTGTGAGGTTGGGATCAACAAACGCCGGGAAGAAGAAAAGATGTGATGAAGTCTCCGATGAGGCCTCTAAGAAGGCTAAGTGCGGCCGCGATTCCACACATTCGCCGGATAAGGTAATCTTTAACCGAATATGTTTGTGCGTGCACCCAAGTAAGTAATGAACGTATACCTTTATAAAGCAGAGCGATAGTGTGTATATGTCTCACATTCCTAGCTGGAGAAATAATTCACTAATATATAAAGAGCAGAGATCAATTTATTTATCATCAGTGGTTATTAGTTAGAAGCTTTTGATAAACTCGATTTCAACATGGTATCATATAGCTACTTGATGTTAGGCAACTCCATAAAAATAGTTCCTACAATTGCCCACACATGAATATGAAGAGGAACGTAGATGAATGAATCAAATCTCCTATCAGTAGCTGAAGAAATTATTTACTAATATATAGAAGGGTATACGCCAATTTACTATTGTTAATTTGCTTGAAAGTTCATAATAAACCTTAATTTAAAAATTAACTATTTAACAAGTGAATCTATGTCGAGAGTAAAACTATATACGTTGACAAATACTGAATTTGAAGATTAATTGTTTATAAGAATTTTCTAAATTATTGTTTGATTGAGAATCTTCTATTGAGACATATGATAACAGTCAGTAACTATTTTATGTACTATATTTGCCAAAAGTATAATAATGATCTTTTTATGGAAAATGTGGTTTTGAATGAAATTAATATTAGTTTATATAAATATACAAAAGAGGTTATTTTGAAAAATAAATGGCAGGATTTACCCAAAGCCAAGCTTCGAGACAAGATCACGACTCTACAGCAAATTGTGTCTCCCTTTGGAAAGGTACTACAAAAAAGGACTATTCAATTTTTCTTTTTAGACTTCATTTTCTTATATATATTTCTCTTTAGTTTAACGTTCCTATTTTTGGTACATGAAGAAAATTTTAATATTTGTTTGAAAATCTTTCAGACGGATACTGCTTCGGTGCTTCAGGAGGCCATCACATACATAAATTTTTATCAAGAGCAAGTAAAGGTAAAATGTTTACACGTAGGAAAATATTGATTGTTGCATGCACATGCAAGCCCTTAGATCTTAATTGATAATTTGGTTGGCCTTTTTACGATCATGCAGCTGCTAAGCACTCCTTATATGAAGAACTCATCAATTAAGGTACGTAACATTTTCAGGAAGAATATGTGTGGATCTTTTAAATATGTTTCTCAATAGATATTTTGCTAACTATATCTGGTATTCAGTTATAACGGTATATGTATGGTTTTAGGATCCATGGGGAGGATGGGACAGAGAAGAGCACAACAAAAGAGGACCGAAACATCTAGACCTAAAGAGTAGAGGCCTTTGTTTGGTTCCTATTTCTTGCACCCCAGTCGCCTACCACGATAACAGTGCAACTGACTACTGGAGTCCCTCGTATAGAGGTTCTTTGTATCGCTGATTATGAGCACAATCAACTGGTATGTGAAAAGAGACCGATTTGATTAGCGATAAAACCATTTGAAACATCTATCGGTGATTTTGCAGTGGAGCAAGCAGTAGAAAAAAGAACATTATATGTATATATACTATACATATTAATCACTGGGGTCGTAGTTATATGATTTGCAGATGTTCCGCTTAAACATGTATTATAGCCTTATATTATACAATAATATTGGGGTTTGATTTAGATATAATACAATGTAATACAAGATTAGTTTACTTATTACAAGGCTTTATATACATAGAGAGTCACCGATATTGTTTCAATCTCAATGGTATGAACTCACAAGATCATTAAGAATAATTCAATTCTTATTATCTTAAGAAAACTTTCTCAAAAACTTAAGCTCTCACAAAAATCTCTCTCAATTCATAAGTTATGCCACACCTTGGCATCTCCTTATATAGATAACTCCTAAACAAGCATATTTCCTATTTCTTTCACTTTCCAAATATCTTTAGGATGTCTTGCTCCACAAACTTTTCCTTCAAACTTACTTTCAACATTCTCCCCCTTAAGCTTGAACTCTTTTCTCGCCAAGTCTTGTACACCGATAAGATCTATCATTTCTCTAAGCTTGATCTTTCCAAGCGCCCTTTTGAAAGTGTATCCCTTTTGCTTGTGTCTGGAAACATGGTCGCAATCCCTGAAAGCGGAGCCACTTTCAAACAAGTCAAAGAAGGCAACCCTTTACCTCTCCATCAGCTTTAACAGTGTTTATCATGCCTCGAGAATCAGGTTTAGCTCCTCTCCAGTCGCTTCTTGGTTTTGTTGAGCCATTTGCAAAATGCACAAATTGGTCATTATTCATAACTGGAATCTTCTCTAAATCTGTGTAATGAGTACTCCATCTTCCTTTCCGGAAACAACCAGCCAGCTCTAAATAATCTGCTTCTTGTATGCTATGAACAACAACAATACTGTCCCTTCCTACACTAAGCCAATCATAGCTTGGTCTGCTTCCTAGGCTCTTGTTTGATCGCACCCAGTCACCGTCTTCACAAACTGATAGCATTTCTGCATATCCAGGTGAGACATTCCACAATGTCTGTCTACTAGTCACATGTGCACTCGGAGTCCCATCCATGTTGAGTTTCATTATTTTACCAAAGGTTGCTGGATTCTTGTTTGACCATCCAAGTCGTGCTTGGGTGATAGATGGTTTCGTATGAATCTCTTGCTTCTCATGAAACGGTTTAACCTTTTCAATATCTGTCAACGGACATGAAAACGGCTTGTTCCAGAAACAGAAAGCTATGCCTACATCACCTTCTTCATCTACGTTGTGCATCACAACATTACTTTTGAGAGTAATGTCTTCCCATCCATATGACATGGAAGAAACTGACGTCTTCACTCTGACGTAGTCTCCAACTTTAAGCTCTTCCACACGATCCATCTCAGCGGGATCAACTTTCGAGCCTCGAAATGCTCTAGGAAACCCGACTCGTAAGATCCCAGCCTTATAACCATATAAAATAGTACCAGCACTATCACGTGATTTTCTGTGCTAACCAACCCTTGGCTCTCTAACATCTCTCATGAGTTTTACATGCTGATCCATGTCCAACGGAACCAACTTAACAACTTCACTTGCCAACACACGAGCTTTCACAGAACAAAATGTGACAATCATGTCCTCCCTTTCAAGAATAATTTTCAGAAACCCAACACTCTTAGGCTGAGCACCTATCCATCCATGTACATGCGTTTTTATGCCTCTCTTTAACTTCACCCAATCCCCTATCTTATAGATTTTAGGTGATAGATGAACTCGGTCGGTTTGTCTATTCGCAGAAGATTTATGGTCATCTTTGCTATTACTCAGAATACTGTCTTCATTTTGTAACTCCAATTCATCATCTTGACTAATATAACATTCTGTTTTAAAAACAGAGACATTTTCCAGTTATACTCTATCTTTGAAAGCTGCATTTCTGCTTCTCTTTCAGATGGAATCATATGCCTTTGCCTCTTCAGTTTTTCTCCTTGAACAAGTTACTGTATAAGCTCAAGTCTCTTCACAGCTATAGACATATCTAGATCTTCTTCCTTCTCCTTGAGTGCTCTCTGAAGTGAATGTATTTCATCTTCTCGTCTCTTGACAATCTTGTTGGCTTGGTTCAAGAGTTGTGATTTGGTTCCAAATCCAGAAACCGCCACGGAAACCTTATTTCTTTTGACTGAAATCATAATATTCATTCGGTCTAGCTCTCGCTCTCCAAGATGATAGGACGACTTCATAACATTAGTCTCCTTGTCTCTTTCCCTAAGCTTATGCTTCAAATCCTCAATCGTTATGGCCTGTGAAGCTAGCTCCACGTTTGCTTGCTTCAGCTTCCTTACATTTTGGTCTTCACACAACTTCTCTGTTCTCAACCTCTGTCTCTTCTCCTCTACTTGCTTAAACCCTGAGCTTTTGGCGCTTAATTCCATAACAGCAGTCAACACTTTAACTCCCTCCACGGTCTCAGTCGCTCTTAGCCACTCGTACATACACCAAATGTCTCAGGAGACTTGTATATAAGAACATATAAAGTTCTTTAGAAAACATAAAAAGTTCTCATAATTCCTTACGTACAAATCTAATTCTTTTATATATGATCATATAACCATTAAATTTCTTTCAATAAATAAATTTAAGGTATTTTATTTAATTATATATAAATAACTGATAAAGAAAAAGAAATTGATAAAACATATATATTATTTCTCCAATTCTACAATTAGTTACCATAAATCATTATTTGTAATATTACTTGTGTTATTTGGCAATTATATTAATTAGTTCTATATTACCTTTTATTTTTAGATCTGAATAAAATAAATAACTAATAAATGTCAACAACTAGTCAAATTATAACTATTTTAAAAACTTAACCTATTAACAATACATAAGAAAAAATTACTTAAGTGACTTCTCAATTAATATATAGTATGATTTATCTCTTTAAAACCAATGATAAATTTGGTTGATGTAAACATGAAAACATGTATTAGAAAAATTGTAGTCTAAGTATTTTCTCTCATAATTTTGTCAAATCACAAACCACACTTTCTCACTCATTTTTATATAGTATTTAACATACAACTTAAATAGGTTTAATATAGCATTTGCAAGTTATTTGGAAGACATTAAAGTCCTGAAAGAAAGTTTCCTCCAATCAGAGATCGTTCATGTATCACGAACACAAAACTCAAGGGCGGACAGCCTAGCACGCAGTGCCAGGAGACAACCGTCTTTTGTTGTTCACATGGATCAATATACTCCGATTTGGTTTACAGAGTCTGTATGAGTCTGTATAAGTTGATGACAAAAAAAAATGGGTTAAACAAACCATTTCTTCCTTTAAAACATACATATTTTAATTAAATCTGATTAATTAATAAGAATAAATAATTTTAAATTTTTAAAATATCGAAATGTTGTTGTTTTTGGCATATATACTTAATTTTAATGTGAGATAAAATATTATATCAAAATAAAATATTTGTATTTGTATAAAAATTTGTTAAAATTTTATTATTGTACATTTAAAATTTTTATTGTACCGCAAAATATACATCTCATTATTTTTAAATAATTTATCCTACTTGCAATTTACATTATATTTTCTATCTTTGACTTTAACAATCGTAGAATAGGTCATTTTTATTGATTTATCTTACTTAATTTATCACAATATTTTAAAAACACATAAAACTAATTAGCTCACATTTATAGTAACACAAAAAATACATGCATCTCGACAAATAAATAAAATTAAATATATAAGAATATAAAAGAACCAAAAACACAACAAACATATTTTATTATTCTTCCCTCTTGTTTTTTTATTTATATCTCCTTTTTTTTTACTATTCAAAAGAAGCATGCTAATTTTATTATAATCAAAGCTATATGAACTATATTAATAGAGTATTAACTCAAGGAAAAGCATGTGAAAAATACTTAGATTAATGTAATTTTAAATGACTTACTAAATAATAAACAAATGAATTACCATATAATATAATTTTAAGTGACTTACCATATAATAATTTTAATTCATCTGTTTATATTAATAGATGAATTAAATAACATTTCTTGATTAATATAATTTTAAATGACTTACCATATAATTTTTATGTTTTAGAGTATAAAAATATTTTAATCATTTCTAAAAGTGATAATGTATCTATGATATCACATTGTCATTGGAAAATAATGAGATTTTTAAAAAATTATGTATTTGGCTGTTCATATGAACCATTTTAGAATATATATACATATATATAGAGTGAATGAGTGAGTTTAGTTAATATTTAATTAATATAATTTTAAATGACTTCACATATAATTTTTATGTTTAAAAATATAAAAATAATTTTAGGTTAATAAGTTTAATTGATATTATTAGGCTTACACTAATTAGTTTTCTGGAATCTATGATTTATTGTATTCACTACTAATATAAATATATTAAAAACCGTTTTATAATTGTTTTTGTAGTATCATATGTATTTAAATGTATATTATCAATTTATAAAATGTAATCTATGATATTTAATTGTTTTAATAATTAAATTATATTAATTCATCTATATTAAACATCTTAAATTATAGATTAATTAACATCAATTAAACAGCTTAATTCATCCAAACATACAATTAAACATCTTAAATATAGATAATTAATATAATTTAATTATAGAAACAATTAAATATCATAGATTACGTTTTATAAATTGATAATATATATTTAAATACATATGATACTACAAAAACAATTATAAAAACGGTTTTTAATATATTTATATTAGTAGTGAATACAATAAATCATAGATTTCAGAAAACTAATTAGTGTAAACCTAATAATATTGATATTCAAAAGAATATGGGATATTTACATGGTCAAAGTCATTTACAAAGTAATCATGATTTAGTATCCCTCCACATTTATCGGTCCCTATTTATATCTTTTTTTGTTTTAACGTTGATTTATTATGATATTACAATTATGAAAAAAATTACATAGACGATTCGACAACCGACAGTACTACTTGCCTTATGAGAATTTATGTCTAACTGCATCACCTGAGCCGTCATATGAAGACCTACACCTGACTGGCCTTTCTTCCATAATGTGCATAACTGTTTAATAAATCGTTTTTTCCGGGAATTGAAACCTGGACCTCTTCTAAAGCGCAATCTATAAGAAATTGTATAGTTTGAGATTCGAACCATATCTGAGTGTAAAAGTCTTTAAACCTTAACTAATAGGCTATAGGGCTTCCACTCCCTATGAGATATACTCCCTATTTATATCTTATAACCAACATATGATACATGATATAAATGTTAAAGTAGTACTCCAAATTGATATCTCAACACTTTTAAGATAACAATATGGAGTGATAATTGAGTAATTATGCTATTAACGATCGTTAAGTGTTAGGATTTATACGTAAAAGTAAATGATGTAAGAGATGTAATAGATCTGAAATAATGTGAATTATAAAACTTTTTTTTACAAATAACTCTTTTTCTTTTTGGATAGGTTTTTTTTTTTTTTTGACATCGAAAAGAAAACAAAAAATCCTATTACTCTGCAGCCGTTAGACTAGCTTCAGGGGCTAGCCATATGGGTGCAAAGTCATGAACAAAGGAAGTTATCTCGCGTACTCGGCCACCTTTCGCAAGACTGTCTGCGCGACTATTTTGAGTTCTTGGGATATAAGATACAGAGAAGTCTTCAAACTCATCCGATAATGCTTTAACTTCATCTAGTTCCGCAGCTAGGGCAGGCCAGTCCATATCTGTTCGTATGATCTTAACAAGTTGCTCACAATCTGTTTGTATTTGAATTTCTCTTATCCCCTTCTTTATCAACTCTTGCATTAGATAAGACCTTCAGCTTCTGCATGGAGTGGTGTAGCTACGCGACTATCTTTCTTTGTCCCGAACAAGCTTGGGTTCTCTCCATCCAACAGCACAAATCCAATTCCGATAGCTTCAGTGGCACTCGTCCAAGACGCGTCAGTTTGGCAGCGCCATCTCTGTGGAATGCTAGGCGGTCTCGACCGTGACGCCTCTAATGAATGTTCTTCTCCCACGATCTCAATAATCTCTGGTACACATTGAGCTAATTTCCAACTCTCCGCTTCGTTTGTGGCAATTTGGATAGTGTCCAATGGTGAAATGTCTTTATTGCTAAAAACTTTTTCGTTTCGTGCTTTCCAAATATACCACATGAGCCATGGAAACGATTCCAGTTGTTGCGAGTTCACACCTTGAAGTCTGGCTTGGTAGAACAGATAGTTGATGTTTTCAAAGAGGGAGTTACGCGGGAAGGATCCCGGAGACGTTGGGACAGAGGACAGGGCCCAACACTGAAGGGCCGGAGGGCACTCAAACAGAGTATGGTGGATCGACTCTGCCTCTGCTCCACATCGTACACAAGAGCTGTCTTGAGTACAGTGACGCACCTTTAGTTGCTCCGCCGTAGCAAGGAAGCCCGAGATTGCTTGCCAGATGAAATGCTTCAGCTTCCTTGGCGCTTTCAGCTTCCAGGTGGCTTTCTTTAGCGCAGTGGTACTGGGCTCTAGGATAGGTGGTTCGTTTGCTCTTGTTCGAAGCCCATGAGCTGTCTCGTACCCGGATCTTACCGTATATAGTCCAGATTTTATTAGGTCCCAGCTGTAGCAGTCATTGCGTCCCGTCCTACTGATACGCAGGGTCTTGATGTGTACGATATCCCCTGCACTTATAAATTCATTGAGTAATTCCACATTCCATGTCTGATTTTGATGGTTAATCAAATGGTGGACTCGCAAGTCCTGATCGAACTGGTTGCTTCTTCGTGTGGGGGGGCGTGCAGGAGTCACAGGTAACCAGGGCTCTTCCCAAACTTTAGTATCCAAACCATTACCAATCTTTTTTCGTAGCCCTTGTTGTAGGACTTGCCTCAAAGCCGTTAGACTCCTCCACCCATATGAAGGGTTGTTTGCGCTGCCTGATGCCATCGGGTTGGAGTGTCGGTAATACCTGCCCTTCAGTACTCTGGCTAGTAAAGAGTTTGGATATTTGAGAAGACGCCACAGCTGCTTTGCCAGTAAGGCCAGGTTAAAGTCTCTGAAGTTTCGGAACCCCAAACCTCCCTCGTCGAGAGGGATACATATTTTGTCCCAGGCGACCCAATGCATTCCCCTGTTGTTATCTTTGGTGCTCCACCAGTATCTTGACACAGCTCCAGATAAGTTTTGGGTGATTCCTTGTGGTAGTAGATAGCAAGACATGACATATGAGGGAACGGCTTGAGCTATTGACTTGATCTGAACCTCCTTTCCGCCCTTTGATAGGAGTTTCGTCGACCACGAGTTGGTTCTATTATTTAGTCTCTCCTGGACAAAGCTGAACACTTGTTTCTTAGATCCACAAATCTTTTCCGGCAGGCCGAGGTACATTCCCATTCCACCTTCTTGATTAATGGCTAGCGACCTTTTCAGGTCAGTTTTTCGGGACGCTACTACCTTAGAACCGAACAGAACTGAAGATTTAGCTTTATTCAGTTGTTGTCCTGAGGCATTTCCGTAGACGTCGATGAGTCTCATAAGCTCTTTGCACTCATTTGGCTCTGCTTTCCAAAAAAAGAGACTGTCATCTGCAAACAGAAGGTGTGAAACCGAGGGGCATGCTCGAGCAATTTTAATTCCGGTGATTTTCTTTTCCGCTTCGGCATGTTGAATCTGTGATATCAGGACCTCTGTGCAGAGAATGAAAAGAAAGGGCGATAAGGGATCGCCTTGTCTGAGACCACGGGAGGGAACGATGCGTCCTTTAGCTTCTCCATTAATAAGAACTTGATACGATACGGAGGATACGCAGCATATGATCCAGTGTATCCACCTCGCGTCAAATCCCATTTTCTCCATAAGGGTCTCGAGAAAGGTCCACTCTACTCGGTCATACGCTTTACTCATGTCCGTCTTTATGGCAACGAATTTATTTTGGCAACTTGGGTTTGTACGAAGGGCATGGAACATCTCTTGTGCTACAAGGATATTGTCCGTGATAAGACGTCGAGCCACAAAGGCTGATTGTGTTTCCGAGATTAACTCAGGGAGGATCTTTTTAAGGCGAGATGAGAGAACCTTGGAGATGATTTTATAACTGACGTTGCACAGGCTGATCGGTCGAAACTCCGTCATGGAGGTTGGTCTTTCTGTCTTGGGGATCAGACATATATTCGTCTCGTTTATGCGCTCATCTAGCTCTCCTGTGGCAAAGAAGACTTGGACAGTCTTCACTATATCTTTCCCAATCACTTTCCAGAACTTTTGGTAGAAGAGACTGGTCATCCCATCCGGTCCCGGTGCTTTCTCTGGATTTATCGCAAAAGCTGCTTCTCTAATCTCTTCTTCTGATGGTTCTTTGGTTAAGAGAGAATTCATATCTTCGGTAACAGACTCGGTAATATACTGGAAGGCTTCTTCACCATCTCCTGGGCTGGAGGATGTGAACAAGTTTTGGAAATATTATGTTGCCAAATGTTCGATTCCTTCATCTGTTTCAACCCAATTCCCCATTGAGTCCAGGAGCTTCGTTATCCGGTTGCGGGCTCTGCGTTGTTTTGTCTTTGCATGAAAAAACTTTGTAATCCTATCGCCTTACTTAAGCCACATAGCTCGGCTCTTTTGTTTCCAGTAGAGCTCTTCTTCTCGATAAGCTTCGCATAGTTTCCACTTTAACTCTAGCTCTTCTTCACTGGAAATGTTGTCATCGTTTTGCACCTGGTCCAGTCTGCGCTTTAACTCCTCGATGATCTTCTTGGTGTTCGATGGGTTGCCTCGTTTCCATCTAGCGATAGCTCTGCGGCACTTTCCAATTTTCTCGTACAGTTGGGTAGGGTCGCTTGCATCCTCCAGTCCCCATCCCTGCTTAACTGTCTCAAAGAAGCCTTCTTTGCCGAACCACCTTCTGTCGAACTTAAAACCTCTGCGTCCTCTTTGTTCCTTAGATTTTATTCGTACTAGGACAGGTCTATGGTCAGAGCCCCAACGAAGTAGATACTCCACATCAGTGTGGGAAAAAATTTGGTGCCAGTCTTCATTACCGACTGCTCTATCAAGACGACACTATATTCTTCCTGATCGTCTACGTCCTGCCCAAGAGAAGATATTACCCGAGTGGGGAATACAATAAATCATAGATTTCAGAAAACGGTTTTTAATATATTTATATTAGTAGTGAATACAATAAATCATAGATTTCAGAAAACTAATTAGT
This sequence comes from Brassica rapa, assembly GCF_000309985.2. Lineage (NCBI taxonomy): Eukaryota > Viridiplantae > Streptophyta > Magnoliopsida > Brassicales > Brassicaceae > Brassica > Brassica rapa. The sequence continues at coordinate 26,524,642 of NC_024803.2, forward strand.
GTAAACCTAATAATATTGATATTCAAAAGAATATGGGATATTTACATGGTCAAAGTCATTTACAAAGTAATCATGATTTAGTATCCCTCCACATTTATCGGTCCCTATTTATATCTTTTTTTGTTTTAACGTTGATTTATTATGATATTACAATTATGAAAAAAATTACATAGACGATTCGACAACCGACAGTACTACTTGCCTTATGAGAATTTATGTCTAACTGCATCACCTGAGCCGTCATACGAAGACCTACACCTGACTGGCCTTTCTTCCATAATCTGCATAACTGTTTAATAAATCGTTTTCTCCGGGAATTGAAACCTGGACCTCTTCTAAAGCGCAATCTATAAGAAATTGTATAGTTTGAGATTCGAACCATATCTGAGTGTAAAAATCTTTAAACCTTAACTAATAGGCTATAGGGCTTCCACTCCCTATGAGATATACTCCCTATTTATATCTTATAACCAACATATGATACATGATATAAATGTTAAAGTAGTACTCCAAATTGATATCTCAACACTTTTAAGATAACAATATGGAGTGATAATTGAGTAATTATGCTATTAACGATCGTTAAGTGTTAGGATTTATACGTAAAAGTAAATGATGTAAGAGATGTAATAGATCTGAAATAATGTGAATTATAAAACTTGTTTTTACAAATAACTCTTTTTCTTTTTGGATAGGTTGAAGGAAGAGAAACATGAGTCACATCCGGAAAAGGTTTCTGCCCAATGGAATAAGTCGAACCTTAAGAGATTTCTCCGAACAAACTAATCCTCTGGGACACTTGTCCTTTCACCAAATTGCATATCCTAATTAATGCACACGCGCAAATAAATCAAGTGATATTAAGTACATCCGTAATTTTTATATTATTTAAAAGAAAGTTGCAAAAGAAAAGAGAGAACCTCCTCGTGAAGATACCTTTTTATTTCACTTAACGGCATTTTCATTCATATTCCATTTTTTTCTTTAAAATTGAGTAAAAGTGAATATGGAGCAAAAAATGCTCCAACCCAACTTCATATCTCATTCTATAATGAAATTTATTCTATAAATAGAATAATATATTTTTTATTTGTTCATTATTCAATTATGGAGTAGAAAATAAAGTAAAATTAGAATAATTTTACTTTATTGGAGTTTAACGTTGGAGATGCTCTAAAGGTAATCAAAAACTTAGAAGTTTTTATATTTTTTGTAACTTAAACTTGGAAGTTCAGATTGAGTTACTGTGTTTTCTGCTCGATGGAAAATTCTGATTTAACTTTTAAATCTTTTACCTCCCGTGTGATGAATTACACTTTGTCACACAACTCTATCTTCTCTTTCTTAAAATATGCATCTTTTCGCCATTGGAGAAAAGATCTGATCTTTCTTGGAACATTTCGTTTTCTCAATAAAAAAAACATTCTCTCTTTCTATCTCCCCCACCCAGCAACAACACTTTCTCTCTCCATACCTAGAGACAATAATTCTGGAACCTCCTCTGCATAACAACACAAAACCCATACATACGTGTATAAAAAAACGACCCACTCGTTATATAAACACTCTCTTCACACACTGTCCAAAGTAAAACAAAACAAAACCCAAAGCTCGCTGTCAAAATCTCAATCTCGTAGGGTTTTTCTCTTCTTCTAGAGAATAGGGTTTTGAAATTGAGTAACTTCTCCATCTGGTTCTTGTCAGATAAATCGAAAATGGTGAGAGGAGATCATGAGGAGGGGGAGGAGGAGATGATGGTGGCGGCCACGAAACCAGCATGGCTTGAAGGATTAATGTCGGAAACTTTCTTCTCGAGCTGTGGGATCCACGGGAGTCGCCGTAAAAGCGAGAAGAACGTGTTTTGCTTGCTCTGTTGTCTCAGTGTTTGTCCTCACTGCCTCCCTTCACATCGCTCTCATCCTCTTCTTCAGGTAAAGATTTATCAAATAATTTATAGAATGTTCACAAATTATTCGTTCATTGGTATTGAAATTGACCAATTACGCATCGACTACTTGTGCGAAATTTCGTTAGTATTTGTTTGTTTCTTCGTTAATTTTGTTTGATCCGTGGTGATTACTTCGGAGAATAATGGATGACCCATGACTTGATTCCGTCACGATTTCAATACCCAGGTTTCTGATTTTTTTCTTTCTTGCGATTGTTTTATTATCATAAAATCTATACGCACTTGTACAAAACAAGAACCACTCTGTATACGTATGCTTTTCTGTTGATTTCTCAAAGACAATTCTATCTCTCTCACATGAGAGTTTTTGGATTGGAGCAAAACCTGTACTTATTACATATTATAAATATATAATCAATACACATTATCAAATTTTCAATTAATAACATTCAATTCAAACAAAAAATTCAATTAAAGCATTAGCCCAGCAAAAATCGATATCTTTTAAAAAAAGAAACAAAATATTATCGAGTTATATTATATTTTTAAAATGAAAAGGTAAACACTAAATAAAAATAATAGTAGTTAAAAAAAAAATTTTAAAAAATATATTTTTAACATTGTCTGCAAAACACTATAACCTAAATCATAAACTCTAAACCCTTGGTTAAACTCTAAACTCTTGAATAAATTCTAAATTCTAAATTCTAAATCAAAAACACTAAACCCTAAACCCTAAATCTTAAACCCTTGAGTGTTTTAGTGTTTAGTATTTTTATTTAGAATTTACCTAAAGGTTTATGATTTATGATTTAAGGATTAGTGTTTTGTTAAAGACGTTAAAAAAAATTGTAACTACTATTATTTCTATTTTTATTTTTTATTTTTTTATTTTAAAAACATAATATAACTTGACAATATTTTGTATGTTTAAAAAAATATATCGAATATTTACTTAGGAAGTGAACCAAGAATAAGTCTATTTTAAATATTTTGTCTTGGTAACTTCCTTGGAAATTTCTCAATTCGGAAACCAGACTTCTGGTGTTTTATTTCTCCGTGCAATTAATATGAGTTACTTCAATTCACATGCACCATACCTCTGCTTTAATAATTACAACATCTTTTCAGATTTTTTAAATGCAAATTATAGACCTTTTAGAAAATGTACTATGAGAAGTCTTTTTTAATAATTAAATAACCTTTCATTATCCTAAACTTTTTCTTCTCCCCCAAAAACTCTACTGTTTTATATTCTAAAAAGACCCCAAGTCATCTTCCTATATTTCTCTGCATTTTAAATTTAACTCAAATTGAGCTTTAGATTTGACTCAGTTGCTTTAAACACGCGATCATTTCTCTACTTACGTTGATAACCGTACAGGTTTGAAAGCAAAGTCCAGAATGTAAACATTACTATATAATGTATGTATATATCATTGATAGTATTGGACTTGAATTGTCTATTGTTTGGATTTGGTTTGTTTCTATAAATAGTATGTGTCTTTTCTTCTGTTTTATTTATTCTTCTCTTTCAAAACTGCTTGGTTTCTTTAAATTTATTGTCTCAACTTCTCTTGAGCTGTTGCTTTCAAACAACATCAAAACTTTGACCAAATTCCTTTTCCTTAACTTACATTTACTGCTTTCCACAGTCTTTCTTTTTTATATAAGTAGTAATTTAAAATTCATTTTCACTATTACCCATAACAATTATTGGTGCAAATCCAAAATCTAATTATAAGACTTATGAAATGTTATTTATCTTACCATGTGTGCTTCAGGGAAGTAGAGGAATTATTTTCAGTAATTATAATTTTGCCTCCATTAGTTTATATTCTACCAGTGAAGCCCTTGGTTTGTGAATTGTCAGGTGAGACGATACGTATACCACGACGTCGTTCGACTGAGTGATCTTGAGAAGCTCATAGATTGTTCATATATTCAGGTGAATTATCCACTCTGAATTTCATTTTATAGCTGAAGAAGTTTGTTACAAATTAATTGAAAAACATTTATGTTCAGCCATATACAAATAATGGTGCCAGAGTGATATTTATAAACCAAAGACCACAATCAAGAGTTAAGGTCTCTTCAAATGTTTGCTTCACCTGTGATAGAATCCTCCAAGAACCATTCCACTTTTGTTCTCTCTCTTGCAAGGTAATTGCAATTACTAAATATGATTTAGTTTTGAATGTTTGAATCTGAAGAGCATCTCCAATGGTTAGCTTCATTTTTAAAAAAAATTAGAAATTCTTCAAAAAAAAATGAAACAACATGCTCTCCATTTTACAATTAATTATTAATCACTTTATACTTTTCCAATGTCCTAATTTTACCCATATATTTTATTGTAACATGAATTCGACCTAATTGCTATTTATTATAAGTTAAAAAGTAATTTATGATAAAATTATTACACATAACATAAATAAATAAATAATTTTAGATTTTATAAAGAAATACTAAATACATATATGTCTCAAGTGGTTAACAAAAGTAATTTAAAACACAAAATGGCTTATTTTATTCTAAATTATTCTATATCGAAAATAAAATTTTCAGGAATCATTAATTTCATATTCTTTGTTACTAACATTCAATTAAATAAAAGTAATAGAATGAAATTAACACTTTTAATTTATTGAAGTACAAAATAACAATAAATAAAAGTTAAAGATTAGTTTTTAAATAAAAAAAATTCATTTTCAAAAAATAAAAACTGAACAGTATTTCAAGTTCTTCAAAAAAAAAAAACATGAAATACCATTGGAATAAAAAAATAAAGCAAAAAGTAGAAAATGAAGCACCACTAGAAATGGTCTAAGAAAACAACTTTCACTTTTAATTTGTACTAGTTATAACTTATAATATATTCCTGACTAGTTAAAATTATGGAATTTAGTTATAACTAGTTGGCATAGTGAACGCATTAATTCATGAGCTTCACTTCTTTGTTGTTTTATTCTAACAAAATTTTAAAATAACATTAGAATTGAACAATTTTTTTTTTTTTGACGAAAAACATTAGAATTGAACAATTGCTTCAACTTTTAACCAGATGCCATATAGTTTTTTTTAACGAATAATTAATTTCTCTAAAGATGAAAAGAAAACATTGGAAACATCTATCTTTCATTCTTTTTTTTTTTTTTTTTTTTTTTTTGGTAAAATGTTAAATTATTATACCAAATTTTCAAGTTTTTGACAGCAGTTACAGAGAAACTAGTAGCAGAAAACAGAAACAAAACTAAACAACAGCTGGAAAGTAACAATGAAAAGAACCCAAGCAGAGAAGCTAGTCTAGCAACCAGCTAAACAGCAGAGAATGCTGAGACCAAACAAACTGGAAAAGTCGAAGAGAAGGTTCAGTTGCCACGAGCTACCGAGAGATAGGCGCCCTCAAACCTAGAAGCTACGGCTCCTGCAGCTTCCGAACAGCCAACCTGACACAAACCAATCTGAAGAATCCAAACACGGACCAACCAAGAAACCCGACAGACGCAACCTCCGACGGCACGAGAGCAAATTACCACGCGACGATGCCGTCGTTCAGCAGACAGATCTGAAAATTGCCGTCTCCAAAACCGACCCACTGTGACCGTTTACACCCATTGAACCGAAATCTCATATAGAGAGAGCGGACCGCGTAGCTACCAACCCTCCGGAGACAGATCTGCAAGAGAAAAGGCGGACCGAGAACCCAACTGTCGCACGGAACCAAGAACACAACCAACACCACCATAGGAAGGCAATACCAAAGCCACTAACTTTATTAAGGGAAAAGAGCTAGGAACGGGGCCTCACTGACGAGAATGCTAAAAGGAGGGGCAAGAACGAAACCGTAGCCGACAAGACGCAGAAGTTGCCTCCCACATGCCGTCACGACACACTGCCACTTGCGCTGTCACCGCACACGCGCCGCTGCCACGCGCCACCACCTCCTAAGCGTGTGTCACCAGAGAACATTGGAAAACAAGCCGAAGCTCACCACCACTGAAACTCTCACGCCTCCACCAGAGATCCCCAGCAGAAGAAAGCAAAGGTCTTCAGATCCGCGGAATCATCCGACCAAACCACCGCCGAACCCTAGCACCACCGGAGCGCCACCATCCAGAGGAGCTGACAAGCTGCGACGAGGCTTCACGACACCACTCGCTCCATCACTCTTGAGGAACCACCGGAGGCAAGGAAAATCAGAGCCAGTCAGAGACACCACCAGAACCAGAAGCGAGGCGAAGGTGGAGCAGTCACCGTCCTCTAGCGACGCCACCACCCATAACTCGAACCGAGATCCAACGGAGTCACCGGATCTGAGACTGGCTCAAAGCCTACGATGAAACCACCCCACCACCGAAGAAAGAGAGACAGGGGAGGAGACTAGAGACACAAAAACACAGGGACGGAGTCCGGCGGTCGCTTAGAGCGGCAGCGCCGCCGGAAAACGAAGAAGGAGGCTTGAAACCCTAGGCGGCGGTAGAAAAAAGGAGAGACGATGGAGAGAAAAAGTTTTGAAGAGAGAGAACAAACCTAGAACTATATCGTCGCAAATATTTTATATTTTCTCTATCTTTCATTCTTTATAATCATGTTGTATCTTCGTTGGATTATGTGTCATTTGTTTAATTCTATTAAACACGTGAAAGTACAAAATAGGCATTTTTTTTTAAAGTGTATGAACTATCATGTCCAATATAAGACTCTTTTTTTTTCTTTTTTTTTTGGTCTAAATGTTATCCAATATAAGACTTATCTCTTATTATGATATCTTATTACTGATGAAAACATCATGTGTAGGTGGATTACTTAGTATATCAAGGAGATGATTTATCAAGTATTCTCTATAGAATCGATGAGTCGGATTTCACGTTTTTAAGTTTGCGAATGGACGGACACGATCAGCTCGGAGAGATATCAACAATGGAGGACGAGACAGACGATATTGTGGTAATCTCTGATCAATCGGAGCAAGGTAACAATAGTAATAAGGAGAAAAGGAAGAAGAAGAAAGAGAGCAATTACTTGCCTGGGATGGTTCTTTCAGTTGGTAGCAGAAGAAAAGGCGCTCCTCATAGGGCTCCTTTTTCATAATTTGTTTAAAACAAAAAAAATCATAGCCAAACAAAATAACATATTTATAAAATAAGCATTAATTTATATTTATAAATAATTATATATATATATATATCGTGTTTTAGGTATTTCTTGCAATGGGCACGATAAGATCATCATTACTCTTTTATGAGTTTATCCCCACCTAAATGTGTTTTTTTTCCTTATCATTGGTTATGTTTCTCTTGCGCTAATGTGAAATCAGCTACCAACTCATGTTCTCACGTTTATGTGTTTATATATTACTGGTCCCTTCATTAATAAATACTGTGTCTATCAGCATTCGGTACTTTTATATAGTGATTTTAAGTTGGAGTATCAAAAAGTGGACTCGTCGTTAGTGTAATTTTCATTGGGAGATGGAACAAACGACGACAGGTTTTCACGGGGACAGCTGAAATGTCTCAGCTGCGTCATGAATTACACCAGCATCGTCTATTCTACTTTACCATTTATTCTTTTTTTATGCGGTCAATCCAGTTTTTGTTTTTCTATTCGCTATGTATTGTATGTTCACTATGTATATTTTTAACTAGCCATTAAATTTAGAAGATGTTATTGATTATATAAGTTGAAGTTAAATTTAGTAAATTTATAATATATTAATTTTCATAAAATTGCTCCATTTCAAATGATTTATTTTATGATGTGAGTTAGTCAAACTTTAAAATATGAGGCAGTGTATTTATGAAATCAGTTGATATCGAATCCTACAATACAAATTCATCGTTAGTACACAAAGAGCCCATTGATTTAGTGCCCCCACCATTAGGACCGGGCAAGTATCAGATCTCCGGTGATTTGTTTCATATGTTACGATTATATAATTTTTTATTTGCTTTGCTTCGAAAAATACAGATATCTGGAAAAACGGAAATCTAGAAAATAAATAGATATTTACGGTTATTTACGAATACTTATGGATATCTCATCTGTTTTGATTAATACAAATAATCTTAAAAATTAGATACAATTTTTTTTTAAAAAAATTATTATTTTGTTGCATGACATACAAAATAAAAATTAAAAAGTAGTGAAATTACATAATTTGTAAAAAAATTAAACTTAGTTAACAATTATAATAACACAAAATTAAAAAAAATTATAATTGTTATAAATGTTTTTCTTCTTTTTTATGCGATACTTTTATATAAGTAATAATATGAACATAATTTGTCAAATTATATGTTAAATAATAATTATATAAACTTATACATTTAAAACTTTAAATATAATCAAAGTATACATGTATATATATATATATATATATATATATATATATATATATATTTATATATATATTATCAGATCGGAGCGGATATCCACTTCCTAAAATTTTAATATTTGGTGATTTGCTTCGATTTTAATGGATATTGATTTGTAGTATTTGCTTTACTTTGGAAGTTTACGGATATCCATAATTTTTGGATCGAATCGAAACAAATAACGAATCAAATCAAATCAAATTTAACGGATAAAATGCACAGTCCTATCCACCATGCAGTGGGTTGAACTCCCGAAGAAGGGATCCTAAGATAAAACTGCAAATAAAACAAATATATTAGTTTTTTGAACTTTAAACAAACATATACTTTAATTAAATACATCATATTTTAACCCATTAACTTGACTGTGAATACTACCATTAACTTGCTAAAAAAAACTACCACCAACTATATCTTATCCCATCTGGTCTCAAACTCTTGGCTTTTGATATTCATGATTTCAAAGTTTTTAGCATCTTAATTTAAATCATTAGATCATTTTTGTGTACATTTAGATATCTATATTACATATATGTGTTACTTTGTATTTGACAGGGTTCCGAATGCAAATTTGAAAGTTAAAAATTAATTTTAGAGAAATACCTACAAATTAAAGAATCTAGGTTGAACTGAAATTGTAAATAAGGCGCAGTTGGGCTTCCGCCGCAGTCTCACGCAGCATGTGGAATACGATAAGGGATCCATGTTTTCTTCTACACTCGCCGCAACTTAATGCAACATGTGTTTCAGAGGCAGTTTACCACCACACCTCAATGTTGTCCGTGGCCACCACCGCAACCTATCGCCACAACCTGATACAACCTGCATTTCAGAGTAAGATTTTACTATCCCACATTCACTACAAAAAACGTGGGCATAACGACGATAATTTGGTCATCGTAACGTTACGTCAATGTTACAACACAACCACTTTACGACGAAAGCTAAAATCATCATAAAGTAGTTGTAACTTTACAACGAAACAATTTCGTTGTAAAATAGTCGTACGTTTACGACAAATTTAGGACGACATGTACATGGTGTCGTAATGTAGTTGTTAATTTACAAGTAAATTATATCAAAATATTTTGCAATTAAGTAACGACTAAAATACGAGCAAATATAGAAAGTTGGTATTTTTTTTAAATTGTTTTTAAAGTTAGTTTATCTTCCTATCACATAACTTGCTTATGTCCTCATATAAGCAAGTTAGTTTTCCAGTTGACCAAATTGGGACAGAATTTGATTCTTTCAAAAAGACTTACATGGGAATTTTTGGCCAGAAGACTTCCGCGGAAGTCTTCTGAACTATTGGTGGAATTCTTGTGACTGCTGGTTTTAAGTCTTTTCAGGTTACATTTTCAATTAAAAAATAAAACTTTGCTTTATTCCAAGATTCTAGTCAAACCTTTTGTTATCACTAAAGACTTTCGCGTAAATCTTACATGAGAAGACTTACATGGAAGTTTTCTAGCAAAGTAAAATATTGTTTTATTTTTCCGGTGGAAGACTTTCGTATAAATATTCTAGAAAAAGTAAAATTTCTTACACAGTTCGGTCAATTGCAAAAATAACATATTTATTCGAGAAGACTTACATAGAAGTCTTCTTTGGTATTTTGATTCTTTTTCAAAAACCAAAGTAAGTTAATATTTACAAGAAAACTTCCAAAGAAGTCTGATGTAGAGTAGACTTCCCTGGTAATCTTCTTTTGCAAATTTTCAATTGCAAAAATGACCTAAATGGAAAACTTCTATAGAAGTTTTCTACTCAAATATTTAATAAACTTTCATTTTTTTAAAAACTATATTGACTTTTTAACATTTTTTGTTAATTCATGTATATTAGTTGATATTGGGGCTACTAAATGAAATTCATAACATAATTGATTTTAATTATGAGGTTGCCAACATTCATGTTTATTAATGTGTCTAGCTAATTCTAGAAGACTTCTCTGGAAGTCTTCTTGGTTTAAGTTTTTGTAAAACTTGTATTTTTAACTTCAATATATATTTTTAACTTTCAAAAGTGTCAAGTAACTTCAAGAATATCAAGTCATATGGTTTAATGTGTCTTCTTAGATCATAACATATACTTTTTAACTGTCAAGAAAGTTTAAGTGAAATTTTCACTTAAAATTTGAGTTTTAATTTCCAGCTTAAATTTCTCGCTTATATTTTAAGTCTTCCGAGAAGTCATTCGGAATATTTCCCAGAAAACTTCTAATGAAAATGATATATGTTTGAACTTATGTAATTTTTGATCTTTGTGAATTTGACTAAATTTTCTTGAGAAGTTTTCTCCCTTAGTTCTAGTAAATTTGACTATTTTTTTTGTGTTTTGCTATGGAAGTTGTATCAATAACTTTTGGCAAGATAATATTGTAGCATGAACATATTTATTGTTTCATTAATATCTTTTCAAATTTACAAAAGATTTCACAAGTAAAAGAGTACACATATAAATCATAAACAAAACTATTATAGATCATTCTTCCACAAATACAAGCTTGGACTCCACTTGAAATGGAAGAAGACTTCGCCAGAAGACTTCCAGAAGACTTTCTGGAAGTCTTCTAGTGCATTAAATGTTAGAAGACTTCCCTAGAAATCTTCTCAGTCTATCTCATATCTGAAAAACATGCATATCCAAAAGCATTCAAATGGCTTCAAAACATAAAAAAAATCAAAAATAATGTAAGAGCTTAAAACAACCAAAAGAGTTTTCAAAAGGTAAGATCTTTAAGCAACAAGAGATTACTAAATAAAAAACTAATTTATAGATCTACTTTTAAAGAGTGGAAGATGAGAGTCATTAATGAAAAATCTACAAAATAAGATGAATTAGTGAGAAAGACATAAGACAAAAAAATTGAAAAATTGATATAATAAAGTTTGGTTTTTTCAAATTCTAAGAGATTAGAGAGAGGTTTGAGAGTTTTAGGGGATGATTGGTTGCGGCTGTAAATGATCTAGACAACCAAAATTTAGTCTACAGCCATAAATGTTAACCAATCAAGCTTTCTTTTTTTAAAAAAAATTACAGCAAAAAATATCTACAAAATTAAATATGGATGTATGGAGCTTTATTTCCAGAGCAAAAAAATATTGCTTCACAAAGCTACAGCAAAATAATCTAAATCAAATAAATCTACAGCTTAAATTTTACAGCCAAAAACATAAAGCTACAGCTCATTTCAGTCACCTTCTTAGTTTGAGAAAAATGTAAGAGCTTTAAACAATCTGAGGTTACCAAATGAAGAAAAATGAGACATAGAAACTTATCAAAATATTCATATCTGTTATGTAAAATGAGATATGGAAAAACTTAAGTCACCTAAACTTTAAACTCAAAATAACTAACTAACTAGAAACAAACACTTCATAAAACTTAAAACAACTTTAAAAATGTTTAATATTAAAATATTTATGAGATATAAAAGTTTAAATGATAAACAATAAATATTTAAGAATCATAAATATTATGTATAACTGTAAGTACCAAAATGCAAATAAAAAATATAAAACTTCAAATTTGAAGTTTCTTTTGGAAAACAAAAGAAAATCATATTTAAAGTTATAAAATATATTTTGGAGATGCTTTTAATATTGTTTGATTATAAAATAATTCAAGAAAGGACTTTCATTTGGAATATTTGTTCCAACAAAAAAAAGAGCGAAAAGCGGAGGTATATGGTATGATAGAAGCTTCCGACCATTTACTCAATCATCTATGTAAATGGAACCTACATGATGTCGATAGCTTTGTAATGTGTACGCTTCACTATCTAATGGGGTCATGAAATTATTTTGGAGAAAGATATGGTAAAGGAGCAATTTAAAGTTTTTTTTTCATTTTAGAAAAACCCTTCTACGCACACGACTATCCCCACCTTAGTTACAAATTAACACCCCTGTTTTTGAGAAACAATAAAAGAGATACAAAAAGCTTCGAAGAAGAAAGTAATTTTTTCAAGGAGATAAAGGCTATCCTCGTGATTTCTCAAATATAATTTTTTACCACATATATTGTTTTAAAAACTGTTGAAAGATTATTATAAAGACGAATCCACCAAAAAGAGAAATACATTGGACGAAATAGAAAAAAGTTTGTCTACCAAAAGAAGAGGGCGGAAATGGCTTCCGTTTAATCCATGAATTTAATCTAGCACTATTAGCAAAACAATTATGAAAATTGGTTCAGTACCCTGATTCACTGGTTGTCCGAGTCTTGAGGGGCAGATAATATAGAATGACCTCGTCTTTAGGAGCAATCTCTGCAAGTAGTCCTTCATATGTGTGGACAAGCATTTACGCCGCAAAGAAGCTTTTGCTTCTGGGGATCAGATAGAAGATTTATTCTGGTTATGAAGTCAAGGTGTGGGAGGATCCGTGGATTCCAACGACACCTGTAGCACCTGTGATGCATCCAAATATGAGAGTTAGTGACCTCATTAACCATGAATCGAAGGACTGGGACGTAGGGCTACTAGATGATTATGTCCATCCCGATGACATACCACTCATACACACTATGGCCATAAGCTCTACTCATCGCCGTGATACTTTCTGCTTAAACTACACGAAGAATGGCCAATACATAGTTAAATCTGGAAACTGGGTTGCTCAAAATCTATTGAAGCCAGAAGAGGAATAGGAAATACGGGAACCGAGTATCACTAAACTTCAAGCCTTTGCTTGGAAGTTGAAAGCGCCAATGAAGATGTACCATCTTATATGACAATTGATAACAGGTCAGATGGCAGTAACGAGGAATCTAGTAAGGCGGAATATGATGTGCGATAATTATTGCCCAAGGTGTGGAGAAATAGAAGAATCTGTAACTCATGCAATATTTGAATGCCCTCCAGCTCTCCAAGTAGGGTCTTTATCAGCAACTCCTACAAGCCCATGTATATTTATTTTGGACTATCTATTCTGGAGGAAGAATGATATCTTAGAACCAGACCAAGACACGGATCCTTATCCCTGGATAATATGATATATTTGGAAGGCTCGTAATGATAAGCTTTTCAGGAGAACTAACAGAGACCCTTTAGAACTAGTTCGATACGCAGAAAGTGAATGTCAAGGCTGGTTTATTGCAAATGAGATGATACCACCAGTAGTACAAGCCTAAATGACCGCCTAAACAGGTTTAAAAAATTGATATCCGATTTTCTCGGCCTAAACCGCCTAAATGACCGCCTAGCCGCTTAGGCGACCGCCTAATCTATTTATTATTATTTTTTATTTTTATTTTATTTTTATTGATATTTTTATTTATTTATTTGATCTAAAATTTTATAAACATCATTTATATTCACAATTTTGATGAAAATTACACTATATTAAATTTATATATTCTATTTGTGCGTTTTGTACAGTCTTAAATATGAAAATGTATTAATGTTATACACAATTAAAGATTAACATGTTTTATAACATAGTAAACAACCTAAAAATTCCGTCCGTATAATTTCTGATTAATAGCCAATTTTCTTTTTAGGCGCTAGGTTCAACCCGACTGCCCGACTAGCGCCTAGCGCATTCCCGAATAGGGGAAAAAAATGAGTGTATAATTCTTTTATCATAAATATTTGCAGAATAACATTAATCTTATTTGATATGACAACACATAGGATGTTATCTTCAATCTTGATTGCTCTAATGAAAGTCAATAAATGACCAAATATACGATGTAACTGAAAAAACTAATAACATTTTGACGCATGTAACACCATGATTAACCCTCGTCTCTTAATCGGGAGTTTTACCTTCGGCTAAGAGATGGTTCTTAGTTTTTAATTAGTTAACCGTCTCTTAAATAAGATATATAAGAGACGTCTCTCAGCCGAAAAATATAAAAAATAAAGTGTCAAATCATGAACTAAGAACCCCAAATAAGAGACCGGGGTTAATCATGCTCTAAGCTTTTCTTTCTAGTAAACATAAATATATATTCTGTTTATTTCAAAATATGTGATATATATATATATATGTTTCAAAATAGATGATGTTTTCAAAATTTAATGTAGTTTTAATCAAAAACTGTGTGACCAATAGTTTATTACAATTTATTTTGTAATTGGTTGATATAATTTTAATTAATATTTTAATGATATTTTTAGATTAAAAAAAAAGCTTTTAATAGTTGTTCACTACTTTAAAAAAATATTTTGTAACATAGAGGGTAAAATAAAAATTCATATTTGTTTGGGAAATTGGGTGAGATAATAACCAACAAAAAAAGTAAAACTCACTATCTAACCAAAATCACACACTTTCTCCTCTTATATTTTGCTATCTCTTTCTACCATTTTCTCTACAAAATTAATTTTCCTTTCTTCTTTGGTTATTTCACAAATAACCCCTATTTATTTACTGTAAAAAAAATTTTTAACGGAATATAAATTTTATATTCTTTCTAAAAAAACAATTGTAAGATGTCAACTTATATTTTACCAAGAAATTCATTGGCATAAAGACTACTGTATAGAACTTTATCACATATTTCATTATTAGCTATCAATTATATGTTAAAGCTTTTTATAAGCAAATCATATGTTAAAGCTTAAATAAGGATTGTATTTTGCTATGAATAGCAAAAATAATGAAAAGTTTAGAGATCAGATTTGGCAAAATAAAAGGAGACTGAGATTAAAAAAAAGGTACCGAAAAACAAAAAAGCGCCAAATCATTGTCGTTCTGCATTGACCATTCCCCACCTTCTTCTCACTGTCTCCTCATCCCATTTTTCATTCTATTTTTATTAGCAAAATAATAGCCATATTCGTTTAATAAATGCCGGCGACAAGCAGCGGCGGCAGAAATTAAACCTACGATGGCAACAAATTCATTGATGTTCTAACTAAAATCAGTCGCAACGGATAACGCAAGACATGAAAACGGATGCCATCGTCGCTGATATTTCCAGCGTCGTAATTACTGGTCTGTACTTGCCGCATCTACTTAATAAATAATTTCGTGTTGTCTTACTTGTGATGTATTTGACGAAGCCATAGGTGCAATTTTGAATCGTTACCATCAGTCACCGCGTTTATAAAACGAACATAGCTAATGTACTTCCTTCATGTGAAACCAAAAGAAATATTGAAGTAAAAAGACACGAAATTAGACAAAGAATTGTGTATCTAGACTAGTATGATTTATTTACTCTTTTTGGCAATCTATTATTTCATTGATCCTTTGTTAAATAATATGATAGGTATAAAGTAGCATATTATCGGAGAAGGAAGGGAAAGGAGATAGCAAAGGAGGATGACGTGGAGAAGGATTTAAATGAAAGAGGAAGCGGAACTTCTATTTGAAAGAGAGGGTTTGCGGTTAGCTTGAGAGTGAGAGAAGCGAGCTATATAAAGAAGATAGAGATTTGAGTAGAGAGTTATGCTTGATGTTGTTTGTAATTGACGTTATGAGTCTTTACACCTCAGTCGCTATGAGACTGGTGAATCTGTTCTGAGTTCGTTATGGCTTAGATCGGTTCACACTCAAGCTGTACTTACCTTTCATATTGATAATAAATAGTGTTTACGTTGTTACAAGAGTTCTAGATAGCTAAAATCTATCATTGGTGCGGTGAGCCGTTTCGAGTCAACGCGATGCGATCTCCGTGTGCTTCGCCGACGAGTTCGCGACGACAGATGGAAGCAGACGAACCGGAGACGACGATTCAGGAGGAAGTGGTGTTTTTACGTGGTGGTTACAATCTATTGATGAATCAGGCGGTGGAGAATAAACAGCGATTCCAGCTGTTGGAGGAGCATTTCCAGGATATCATGAAAGCGATCGGGAAACGTCCGATGAGCGCCGCGGAATCACCGGAGGATAATCGATATCTGCCGGAAACTTCGAATCGCGAAACTCAGGTACCGGCTCGTCACTGGGAACATAATCGGGATGAATCTCAGCTAGGTTATCGATCTGGTCAATTGAATCTTGCAAATCGTGAACACATGTTGAAGAAGTTAGAAATGCCTAAGTTTGAAGGTACTAATGCACATGATTGGATAGTGGATGTTGAACATTTCTTCACGGTGGGGAGGTTTCGAGATTCAGAACTTTTGGATATGATAGCTCTTTGTGTGGAAGGCAAGATCAAGAAATGGTTTGCTTGGGTCTTGAAAAGAGGGGGTTTCAGAGACTGGATGGACTTTAAGCAACAACTCATTTACCGCTTTGCAGAAGCCATTGATGATGAACCAGAAACAAGATTGTTTTCTCTGCGACAAACAGGTTCAGTAGCAGACTACGTTTCTGAGTTTGAGGAACTTTCTTCTCAGGTCACAGGGTTGGAAGATAAGTTTTTGGAAAGGATATTTTACAATGGTCTCAGTCAGGAGATGAAAGAAGTGATCAAGATAAAGGATCCACAAGGACTGTCTCAGTTCATTGCAGTAGTATTGAGAATGGAAACGAGTACTTTCTGTAAAGTGATGAGCGGAGCGACGAAAGAGGACTCCCAAGTTCATAATCACCGCTCCTACACTGGAGGAAAGAGTTCTAACACTGTGGGGTTTCAACGAGGCAATGACTCAGCGATAAACAAAGAAAATCAACCAGCTCGCACTAACATTCGACCAAGACAGCAATTCTCAGATGCTGAATTGGATAAGATGCGTAAGGATAAGATCTGTTTCCGTTGCAAAGCTCCGTGGACACCAGCGCATAAACAAGAGTGTCCTAATAAAGCTTTACGGGTGTTGACAGTGATAAACGGATTACAGTTAGAGGTGGTTGATCAATTCAAAGACACAGAGGAAGATGATTTCTTTACACATGTGGTTCAGGAATTACGCACTCTGTCGTTCAGTTCATTCTTAGGATTGGACACCAAGAACGACAAAGCTGCGGGGTCGTATTAACAACAAAGAGGTGATAGTCATGCTCGATAGCGGAGCTTCGCACAATTTTATTTCTCCTAAAATTGTGAACAGGCTGCACTTGAAAGTTTGTGCTGATAGCGGCCTAGACGTGCTGTTGGGAAATGGAGTTGCAGTCAAAGCTCTTGGGTTGATTAAGGCTGTAACTTTCAAACTCAACCAAACCGACTTCACGTCATACTTCATCTCTTTAGAACTGGGAAATGTGGATGTGATCCTTGGAGTTCAGTGGCTGGAAACACTTGGCTTATGCGAGGTTGATTGGAAGCAACAAGTATGGTCATTTGTTTATAAAGGACAGCGAGTCACACTGTATGGCGATGAGTCCCTGCACTGTGATAAACTCTCCTTTAAGTCACTCACTCCAATATATCTTGGTTGTCGTCAAGAAGAGGTTGTGTTGATGGCAACCTCGAGCGACACATCCATGAAACCAGATATATCTCCATCACCTACTTGTGAGGCAAACTCTGAGTTAACAGCATTACTGGAGCAGTTCTCAGATGTTTTTGCAGTACCTTCGGGATTACCTCCACTACGAGGTAAAGAACACTCGATATTGTTATCTCCTGGAGTCACTGCAGCTTCAGTGCGTCCGTATAGGTATCCGCACGCAAGTAAGATTGTGATGGAACAAATGGTGGCCGATATGTTAGCTTCGGGTATAATCAGACCAAGCAACAGCCCTTTCTCTAGTCTGGTACTGTTAGTGAAGAAAAAAAACAGGTCTTACCGTTTTTGTATCGACTACAGGGCATTAAACAGAGCCACCATTCCGGATAAATATCCGATCCCGGTCATTGATCAGGTTCTGGATGAGCTTCATGGTGCGTCCATGTTTACAAAGCTGGATCTTTGATCGGGTTATCATCAAATCAGAATGACAGAAGAAGATATCAAAAAGACTGCTTTTCGCACGTTGGAGGGACATTACGAGTTCTTAGTCATGCCCTTTGGTTTGACAAACGCACCGGCGACATTTCAATCTCTGATGAATATGGTTTTCAAACCATTCTTGCGAAATTTCGTATTAGTCTTCTTTGATGATATATTGATATTCAGCAAGAATCTCGCAGATCACTTGGAGCAGTTGAAGTTGGTTTAACAGGTCTTGCGGGAGCAGAAGTTATTTGCGAATCATAAAAGTGTACTTTTGCAGTTCCTCAAGTTGAGTACTTGGGGCACATTATTTCTGCAGAAGGGGTAGCAACAGACAAGTCTAAGACTGAAGCTATGAGGCAATGGCCTATACCTACTACGACCAAGCATCTTCGCGGGTTCTTGGGTCTTACAGGGTATTATAGAAATTTTGTTCGATACTATAGCGTTTTGGCTCGTCCGCTTACTTCTTTACTGAAGCGTGATCAGTTTGGTTGGAACAATGAGACTCAGATGGCGTTTGATAAGCTAAAACAGGCCATGGTATCATCATCAGTTCTGGCGTTACCGGACTTTACGAAGACGTTTGTGTTGGAGTCCGATGCTTCAGGGGTGGGAGTTGGAGCTGTACTTATGCAAGACAAACGACCGATAGCGTTTTTCAGTCATGCGTTAACTGACAGAGAACAACTCAAACCAGCGTACGAAAGAGAACTGATGGCTATAGTCATGGCGGTCAGAAAGTGGAAGCACTACTTGATTGGGCGTAAGTTTGAAGTTCATACAGACCACCGCAGTCTCAAATATCTTCTCGAGCAGAAGGAAGTCAATTTAGAATATCAGAAGTGGTTAACACGATTACTGGGCTTTGATTTCGACATATTTTATAAACCCGGATGCGAGAATAAAGCGGCTGATGGATTATCTAGGTGTATGTCTGTGTCATCGTTGCTGTTGGCGGTTACAGTACCGTCTGTAATACAGTGGCAGGGGCTGGATAGGGAGTCAAGCGATGATGAGTATATTCAGCTGATGATCAAGAAGATTAAGGAGGGGTCAGTAAAGTCGGGAAAGTTACAGGTGATTGAGGGGAGGCTTTGGTCCAAACATCGTTTGGTTATTGCAGCCACTTCACGGTTTATTCCACTCATACTTTCGGAGTGTCATGATAGCAAAGCAGGTGGTCACTCAGGGGTTTTGAAAACAGTCAAGCGAATTCAGCGTTCTTTCTATTGGTCTCAGATGTATCGAAGAGTGCAGGAGTATGTAGCGAATTGTGGTATCTGTCAGACTCATAAGCACTCAACACTTTCACCAGCTGGTCTCCTTCAGCCACTACCGATTCCTCAGAAAATTTGGGAAGACATCAACATGGATTTTATAGAAGGACTACCTACTTCGGCAGGGGTCAATGTGATATTGGTGGTCATTGATCGGTTAAGTAAGTACGCTCATTTTATTCCTCTGCATCATCCATTTTCAGCAGCGGATGTGGCGAAAGCATTTGCAAAGGATATTGTGCGTCTACACGGATTTCCCCGAAGCATTACTTCTGACCGTGACCGTATATTCTTAAGTGCATTCTGGATTGAGATCTTCAGGTTGGCAGGGACGAAGCTACAGTATAGCACTGCCTTTCATCCTCAAACCGATGGTCAATCTGAAGTTCTCAACCGCTGTTTGGAAACATATCTACGCTGTTTTGCTTCAGAACACCCGAGGACGTGGTCCAAATACTTATCTTGGTCCGAGCTTTGGTATAATACGACATTCCATAGCTCACTTCAGATGACTCCTTTTAAAGTGATTTACGGTCGAGAACCACCTTCGTTATTGCCATTTGAGAAAGGCTCTACTCGCAACTTTGAGTTGGAACAAGAACTGTTGGAACGTGATGAGATGCTCCAATCTTTGAAGAAGACATTGGCTAGAGCGAAGCAGTTGATGAAAGATCAGGCAGATAAGCACATGAGAGATGTGCAGTTTGCAGTGGGTGATATGGTTTACTTAAAATTGCGCCCGTATCGTCAGCAATCAGTGGTGCAACGTTTTTGTCAGAAACTCGCAGCGAAATTTTACGGACCATATAGAGTGGTGGAACGTATCGGAAATGCAGCTTACAAGTTACTCTTGCCTAGTCATTCTCGTATTCACCTGGTCTTCCATGTTTCTCAGTTGAAAATTGCTTTGAGTCCGCAGGAACAGGTGTTGGATCTACCTCGTGTGTGTTTGGGAGGGTCTCAAGAGGATTGGCTTCCTTCGGATGTGATTGACAAGCGTTATTATTCAAGCGGGCGGCTTGAATTGTTGGTGACTTGGCAGGGTAAACCAGCAGAGGAGAATTCTTGGATGTCTTATTTGCAGTTCGTGGAGCAGTTTCCAAGTTACAAGCTTGAGGGCAAGCTTGGTTTTGTTGGGGGGAGTATTGATAGGTATAAAGTAGCATATTATCGGAGAAGGAAGGGAAAGGAGATAGCAGAGGAG
Organism: Brassica rapa; assembly: GCF_000309985.2. NCBI lineage: Eukaryota > Viridiplantae > Streptophyta > Magnoliopsida > Brassicales > Brassicaceae > Brassica > Brassica rapa. The sequence continues at coordinate 26,545,196 of NC_024803.2, forward strand.
GATGACGTGGAGAAGGATTTAAATGAAGGAGGAAGCGGAACTTCTATTTGAAAGAGAGGGTTTGCGGTTAGCTTGAGAGTGAGAGAAGCGAGCTATATAAAGAAGATAGAGATTGAGTAGAGAGTTATGCTTGATGTTGTTTGTAATTGACGTTATGAGTCTTTACACCTCAGTCGCTATGAGACTGGGGAATCTGTTCTGAGTTCGTTATGAGAGCTTAGATCGATTCACACTCAAGCTGTAATTACCTTTCATATTGATAATAAAGAGTGTTTACATTGTTACAAGAGTTCTAGATAGCTAAAATCTATCATAATATTGCCATGTGTTTCATTTTTAAAGCTTGTCGAATGAAATTTTAAGCTTTATCAGAATTATTTTATATAATCTGAGTTTTTAAAAGATATTTTTTCTTTCCATATTTTAAATATTATTAGAATATATTATTTTATCAAATGATAATTCGAATTTTATGAATTAATATAGTGACATTTTTGTAAGAAACAAATCAGAAATTATTTGTTAATATTATCAGCAAATATTTTGAAAAAAAAAACTAAGAATAAGCCAATATACCTCATTTTCCTTTTAATAATATCAATCCCTATCTCGAATATGTAATTTATGTTTACCTAAATTGGTATGCTCCAATCCTAAGGGCATTATTAATGGTAAAATAGCAAATAGAGTACCTCACTGATATTTTAATTATTATTTTGTACATAATTTAGTTATTAATTATTTTTAAAAAAATGAAAATAAAAAACCTATAAACTAATGCCACATGCATTCACCATTTCTTTAGAAAGGTAAAAAAACTCTTTCCACCGGTACGATTCTTGATCTCTTTCTGTTTCTCTTTTTTTCTTTTTTTCAGCTTTTAATATTTTTAAATTTGCTAGAGACAAGTGAATTTCAACTGCTGTGAGTACCTTAAACATTAGAGCACCATTAGTGGTAGTCTTTTAAAGAGTCTCTCACCACTTAATTATTAATGCAAAGTAAAAAAGTAAGAGAGATAATACAGAAATGAAGAAGAAAAGAAGAATTGGTCTCTTGCCGAAAGTACTTGTGCACAATCTTTTTTTTTTTTTTGGCTCAACTACTACTTTTCATTCATCCCATAATGTTTGGAACTACAGTAGACAAATCTGTCTCAAACACAGATTTTAACCAAACTGGCACAATAGAATAAAGCTTAGGGACATGATTCTGTAATGAAAAAGCCTCCTTTGCTTAAGACACTGAATTTACAGATGTGCATTTTGTATTGGTAGAAACAATTCACAAAAATAAAAGCTAATTATATGTTTAAAATAACTATTTTTTTTTGTTAAGAAACTGTTTGTCTATGTCTACTGCAGATGCTCTTAGAATACAAAGAGAAAGAAATAAGGAATTAATGTTCTCAACTTCTCATATCTCATTAACTTCTTGATTAATAATTTTATATGTAGCTGTAAAACAGTGTTGTAGTGTACTATGCCGTCAAATCGGGTCCTACTCATTATCTAGAGTCATTTACACCATAAGACATTTTATGAATTTTTATTACATCCAAAAAAAGTTTACTCTACACATGCTGTTTTTAAGTGAAAAGACTCAATCTGCCCTTAAAAAAAATCAGTTACGTGCTCATTAGTTAGAAATGTTCGGTTTCGTTGAATTTTTGAAATTTAAAAAGAGTTTTTATTATTGGTGGACCTGAAAGAGGATTAAACTTGATAATAATCTTATTTTGGAGCAAAACCTTTTTCTTCTCCACTTTGATCTTCTTCTTTTTCATCTCCACCTTGACCTTCATCCTACGACAAGCACCGCCGCCGGCTTAGTCTCCGACTCTGTTTCTAAGCTCCTACTTTGCGGCGAGTCTACAATCCATTGTCACCAGGTGGTCACTCTACTCGTCTCGTCTTCCTCAGCGTCTTCAATTCGGTGGCTCTCGTCAAGCTCCGTCATGCTTTCCTCCATGCCCTCTTCTCCTTGCCAACCGTCGACGAACCAAACCGGGGGCGATCTGTTCTCTCAAACCTTGATGGGACCTATTCCTAAACCAAGGTTCTTGTATTTGCAATACTGGTCTTTTACCTTTCAACTATTTACAATTTGGCCCTAAAAATTGCAAATTTGCGTTGTTACTTTTCAATTTGGCTCCACACTTCTAATTGTGCAATATAATCCCAACTTTTTGAAGATTAGTATGCAATGCATATTAAAATGTTTATTTTGAAGCCATTTGATGTGTACACTATACAACGTACACAATTTTTTATTATCCAATATCCACATGTATAATGACTATATACACAAATTACTTGTACAATAATAGATCAACACCATATAATTTCACCACATGATTACACGTGCACAAAGATAATATGTGTACATGAATACATTTTCACATGTGTACATTGTATATTACTAAAGGAATGTATCATAAGATCGAGTTTGCTCATTATATTCGTAAATATCATGTTTTGACGTCAAAAATGCAAACTACATTTTCTTGTCAAAATTGTTAAATCAGTTTTCCAATAAAACCACAAAATCATGTTTTCTCGTCAAAACCACAAAATCACGTTTTCACGACAAACCTCTAAAATCACATTTTCCCAATAATTATGTTACTTAATTTAGCAAATTTATAGCTATAACTTTTCAAAATAATAGTTGTATTGCATTTTTTTTATTTGTGTACATCATGTTTGTGTACACAAAGATATTGTGTGTGTACATAATTCTAGTGTACAGGTGAGACATGTGAAAAATGAAAAAAAATCCAAATAAGGACATGGATCATGGATGTGTGGTTTACGTGGACGGATTGGATTGGTTTTCATGTTCGTGAATAATGCTTATTTTATTGATAGTGTAGGTGTTGATATTGTTTTTTTTTACACTAACTTCGTTATATGTGTGTACATTCGTTATATGTGTGTACATGTGTACAATCTTTGTTGTGTACATATTTGTTTTGGTGTACACACATATGTTTTGTTAATTCTTGGTGTACATATATACAAAGATATTTCAAACATTGAAGAGTAAATTCATGATATAAATGGTCCATCTACCAAGTATGCATACTTAATACCATTACCAACAAAAAATATATATATGACATTGTCGTATCTACATCTATTTCAATTCAAACATATTGTTTTCTGATAAAATGTTTCATTATCCATATGTATTACCAAAATACAAACATCCACACGTACATCGTATAAAGTATTATCCACATATAAATTTTATGAAATTAGTGTCTTTGGACGCCAGCATCTGCTCAGCCAACCCCCAAATGTCACTATGTTTTTTTTATGCTTGTAATGTTGATACTCTTAACCATAACAAAACAAAATCTTGGAAGTTTGGTAGAAAAATAGAACAGACTTCTTCACAAATAAAAGTATTAGGTCAAAAACAAATTATACAAAAGATGAGGGACCAAATTTTCAAAAATGTCAAAGTTGGCCATTGTTGCTATCGAGCTTCTCACAGGTGGTGGCTGTGACAAAAATGGGCAAACCGATGATTCTGCAACCAGTACCATAGCTTTGAATCGCGTTTTAGAGTTCAAGGCAGAGGTATATCCATTGAGCGAGAAAGCTTGTATACATCATGATTATACCACCATCAGAGATATAACTTGATATATCTCAAATGATAGATTGGATAATAAATATATTGATTATAAAATCATATTTATGGAAATAATGTTCTGGAAAAACAACATTCATTTTACAAGAGGAAAAATAAAGGACTCAAGAGAAAAAAACAAAGAAGAAAATATATGGGATCCACTTTAGTTACAAACTGACTAGCTTGTTTAGAATAAAGGGAAATTGTTAGTGGAAACTAGGGGTGGGCAAAAAAACCGAACCGAACCGAGTCAAACCGAACCAACCAAACTGAAACCGATTCAAACCGAACCAAAGTCTATTTCAAACCATTCAGTTGAAGATTTTTCCAACCCGAATGGTTCGGTTCGGTTTAAAACCGAACCAAACTGAGAAACCAATGTGTTTTGTAATTATTTAAATTAAAAATATTAGTAATGCCAATATACTAAAATTCTAATACCAAACCACATATTTTCCATTTTTCATTCATTAACATATATTCTTCTAACCGAATATGTAATCATTAAAATAATTTATTTAAAAGAAATAGAAAAGCTTGTATTTTCATATTCTTATATATGTAAACGTGGATGTTAAATCTAAACCTAAAACCTAAAAAAAAAAAAATTTAAAAAACAAAAGTTCTTCTCCACATCATCACATGGAAGATGATTCACTGTAGACGTTTAAATAATGATATAAGAGATATTGATGATTCATTGCATGCTTTTAAATAATGACATAAGAGACATTACTAATGATGTTGGGTTTTTTTCTAGTAAACTTTCATTTGTTTTTAATTCTTATATACTTTTTGTGACTTTTAAAAGTTTTTGTTTCAGTTTTATATTGAATTTAGTTCACATAGTTTATGTTTACATAATTTATGTTTTAAAACATAATTTTTCTTTAAAAATTAAACTAAAAATAACCTAATTAAACTGATCCGAAAATAAACCCAACCAAACCGAATATAAACCGAACCGAACACAAACCAAACTAACTATGGTTTATTTCATTTGGAAAAATACTAGAACCGAACTAACCAAACCGAACCGAACCCGAACTGAGAAAATAACCAAAGCGTCCACTCCTAGTGCAAATTGTCTCGATAGCATAAACTGTTTCATTGTGTAATAATAAACTCAAAACTGATTTATGGGGTAATTCTTTTCATTATCTAACTCCTCTTCGGTAATAATAATTTTTAACTCGGATCCGCCAAATTCGAGGTTCCTACACATCCATGAGCCATTCTTAAGACCAGCCCGACTCTGTTTAGTCCACTGGGCTATTCTATTTGGGTCCAGCTTTTTCAATTTTAAAATAATAACAAAGCCCCAAACAGCATTATGAATTGAAGAACTTGGCGAAGCCCGAAACTTTAAAACAAACGAACAAAGTAATAGCTCAAAGCAATGAAATTTATTTGATAAAATCACAAAATTATGTACATTGATAAATAAATGCCGTGAGACAGAGAGTATCTCCATAACGATCTCAACAAAGATTTTTTTTGTTTCCTTGTTCGTAATCACTTGGTGCATTACTTTGACGCAGCGCAGCAAAAAAAAATGTAACACAAGGTGACAGTCTCTCTCTCTCACTTGTACAGATGTTCCATGATACTCCTGAGCTTAATTACATCTGCACCTACAAGCTCTGCTTTCTTGACGCCCCCTTTGAAGAATTGCATTGTTGGCTGCATTCATCAACCATCAAAATTAGTCTCCCATTAGATTGATGGCTCTCACATTGAGCTCATATCAAATTTACATGCTTGATCCAAGAATGTACAGATTAAAATTCCGAAAGAAAAAAAAAAAAGATGTTTTACCACAGCAGAGACGTTTAACTTCCCAAGAGCATTTGAAAGACCGCCCTAACGAATAGACAAGAAGCGAATATAAGAAGAAGGTGCGAATATATGTGTGGCTCAGCCACAGCAATTTCTATACTTAAAAGCTTCCAATCATAAAGCACAACAGTGGTGGCTTATATGTAAATGCAAACATACCTCATCAATGTCGACCTTGTATGTAGTAACATGAGGATATTTCTTACCGAGCTCCAACATTACAGGAGCGATAAGCCTGCCTAAAAGGTCACACATTAACAAAAAACCCATCCAGAACCTAAACTTGGTTTCAGAGAAGTAAATAAACTTACAAGGTCCACACCACGCAGCAGTGAAGTAGAAGACCGAAGGCAAAGATCCATCTGAAGAAAACAAGATATACTACTAAGCAAATCATATCGAGTGTGAAGCAACTAAAAAATAAATGATTGTTTTTTCTAACCTCGAGCTTTGCTGAGGGCATTGTTGAACTCCTTCTCCGATTTCAACACGACAAAGCCAGATCTGTCTACAAATTACATGTTGTTAAGTTTTATCTTATCCGTTTCATTCTCGATCCAATTCAGATCATATCCTAAAGCACACTTACCTGGTGCAAAAAAGCAGAAGCTTCTTCGATCAAAGTTCAATTCGGTGGAAGCGTACACGGTTGATGTAGCTATGAATGAGTTTCTCGCAATCTGCAAAGTTTGAGGGCATATTAGTCAAAGATCGGGAAAAAACGCAGAGAACTCGAAAGAGACCTGATGCAAGTTAAACCAGTCGCTCTTCATCGTCTCGACTCCAAAGATTTCACCTCTCTCGCCGGTTTCTAGGGTTTCTCCAAATCCGATTTGCAGCCTCCTCTTCCGTCTCCGCACAACGAATTAAACAAGAGTAGCAAATTACAATGTGACCCACGTATAACTTCCGTTTTATCAATTAGCCCCCTAAAAATACTATTGGGAATTTGTATGACACTCTAGGTCCGTAAAACTGATATAACACGTCGGTTCCTGATCGATTTGTATCACTTTTTTCCCGTCAAGTTTATTATAATAAAAACTGAAAAGGGTTTAAGCCCAAATTACATAGTCCGAGGCCCAACCAAAAGCCAACAAAACCCAAAACAAATGGGGGAAACACACACTCAAACGGCCCTACGGCCCAACAACCAACCCGAACGACTTCAACCGGCCCACGGGTCAGGGACGCTCGGCACGTGTAAGGATAACGCCCCTCAGTGCGGCACGCGTCACGTCAGCATCAACCTGACCTTCACCATCTCGAGAAGTCGCCGGAGATACACCACCGGAGGCCAGGAGCTCGGACAAACCGCAAAGCCTCCATCAAGACCACCTCTTCTCTTTCACGCTTTGTTCTCGCTTCGGAGAGCATCATCGATCCGATCGAGAGCTCCTCCGACAGCACAAAACCATTACCCACTTGGAATCACGAACCAAAAGACCCCCACACACACCCAACACACACCCAACGAAATCAAAGACCGAACCAAAAGACTGGAGCAACAAACCGGCAACGCAAGGTTGAAGAAACCTTCACCCCCCGGAGAACAGAACCGACGAAGGCGGAGCTGCAAAAGCCTCCCCTCCCGGAGACAAGAACCGGCGGCGACGGAGCTGAAGGAGCCTCCATCTCCCGGAGAAAAAACATCCACTGGCTAAAAACCCTTAGCTTCTCCCCACCGTACCTTCACCCGACCGCGTCTTGACTCCAAAGACAGAACCTCCGCAGAGGAGGCCTGAACCAGAGCTCAGACAAGGCGGAAGACGGAGGTGACGAAGGAGAGACGCACGACCAACATCTTTAAAGCTACTCTAGGGGCTCCGGCGACGGCACGCACGCTCACGCGCCGGCCGCTCGCCGGACCAACTTCAAGATCTACTTTCTCGATCGATTTGTATCACATCCTAGAATTTATAAAATAATTATATATCTTCGGATTATATCAGATCGGATAGCCCAACATAAAATCTAAAATATAAAAGCAAAACAAAAGAATATATACTTATTTATACAAAATTAGATATTTAAGGTATTTATTTACATTTTAAATACTTATTATTAGATATTATTTCAAAATTAATATGAATTGAATATTTGAAATACATACTTATGACCCACGTATAACATTCGATTTATAAATTAGCTCCGTAAATATAATCTGGGGAGTTTGTAACTAAAGTCCCTGTTCGGAAACTCGCTAGGCGTTACACGTGCGCTCGGCTTACGCCTAGCGTTGAATGAAGAAATCGGGGATTTTGCAGGAACTAATCGGCGATTTCTTTTGGTTATATAGTATATAGTTGTAATGAAATACATCGAAGTTTACTTAGTGTAGTGGTTGAGAATTCTTTTAAGCAGAAGATAAACATGGATTCGATTATAGGAAAGAGCTATATTATACGATTTTTAATGTTTAGGATAAATGAAGGGTAATTCTGTCATTTATATGTCATCTTCTTTTTTACACTTTAGGTTTTCTGCAACTATAAGCTCGACGGCTCTCCCATTCTGACGAGTTATAGATTAATTTTCTTCATCTTCTTGCTCTTTTCATGTAAACTTTATAAATCATATGTAGATTTGTCGATTCAAAGCCGAAATGAGTAATAACTTAAGATTTTTCAGAGATCCGATATTTCACCGAAATGACGAAATTCGCCACACTTTTCCGACTGATTTGGTTTAATGTTAATTATAGTACTAAATATACTAAAAATATTAATATTTGGGATAAACCAAAACAAGTAAACATAATTTTATACATTTTACTTTTAAAAGAATAGAAGAAACACAACTAACAATAAAATAAGTCAATATGAATCTTAAGCACTATCATCAAAAACGAAAACCTACCTAGTATATTTATATTATTTTCAAAGATAATAATATAAAATTATTAGATTACATTTTTTAGATTTTTATTGTGATGATTTTTTTTATATAAATTATATTTTCGTAACCAAATGAAAAAAAAAAACTAAAAACCAATTCGGTTGAACTTAAAACTACAAACAAACCAAACAACCGAACCAAACTAAAGACAAACCAAACTAAACTAATTTTGGAACCAACTTCGTAGAAGTAGCAGTGAATAATGCCTTGTTGAATAATTCAGCCAAATTGTTAGTTGAATGAACATATATAATACGAACATCGCCGTTCTTCTGCAGTGTATGTTATGCTTTGATCTTTTTTTATTCTTTTTTTACGGTACATGTTCACAATTTTGACAAACAAAATAATGTTATATCATATATGTTTTTCATATTTACGTTAAATACAAAATAATAATTAAATAATAATATCTACACTAAATAAAATATCAAATTCCAATTTTTTTATTAGATTGAATTTTATTAAAAATTATTTTTGTTTTATTAAAAAGTTATTTCTGCATTTTAAAAGAGCGGATCAAAATATAGTAATATTTATAAAATTTTATTGCTATATATTATACCAAAACAATTACTAAAACAACTAAGATGTTAGTTCATTAAATATCTTATCAGAGAAACATAATTAGAAAAACTCAATTAAAACCTAGTTATTTTAAATACTAAATTTCATGTTCTTACATGAATCCGAAGTGTTATTAATTAAATTTAAAATGAGTTTAAAAATTGATTAAAACTCAAAGGGCATGAACGGTGACCACGAAACGACGAGAAATAATGCATTCTCTAACGTTTCTAAAAAATATCTCAATTCACAAGGAATAATTTTTTTTTCATTTTCTGCAAATTTTTTTTTGCAGAGAAATAAAAAAAGTTTATTACTTATTAAATTTGAGATGAACAACTATTTCTTTTCACTTTTGCAATTTTCTTTTTTTTATATATTTTTTCCTATTTATTTCTCTTGTTTTCAAAATGGTCACGAGGCGAATCCAAAAAATCTACTAACTCTTATTAAAAAGCTTGAAGACTGAATCAAAAAACCTATAATACGGCGGATCGGATCGGATGGGGGATACCCGAACACTCGTGCTTACTCTTATTATTACAAAACGTTCCTCAAGTGGGAAAGTGTCATTTTGCAACGAAACTACAGCGTTTCATAACGAAAGGTTGCCGAGAAAAGGGGTGGCTTAAAAGAAAAACCCCATAAACCCTAAAACTTCAATCGTTTCGCGAAAATGCAGTTTCTTGCACGATCACTATCGAAATCAACAAGACCCTTGTTGAATTCAAGAGCTAGACAATCATGGGTTCTGTCTCAGCAATGTCTCTCAACCTTCTCCGCGAAGAAAAGTAGTAGCCGTAATAACGGAGGAAGCATCACTGAGAAATCAGTGTCGCCGGCCACGTGGCCAAAACCGACTGAGATACCGTACCAACCCAAAATCGCAAACTCTACCGATCTGATTGGGTACGTGAACCAACACGTCGAGTTCCACGCCAAGCCCGACGGAAGCTTCTGGGCAGGCACCGTCATCACTCACGGACCTCCATCTGGTTCCGGGTCGGATCCAAACTCGGATTCAGCTCATAAATTCTGGTTCGGCTTAAAAGAAAACTTTTTTTTTTAATTCAAACCCAAAAATCGAAGCCATTGAAATTGAATTCAACTGTAATCAGGATTCCAGTAATATTCGAAGGGGATTTGGCTCATACTGCCAACTGTCACTTGAAGAAAAACGATCGGCTTCATATCACGGGACAGATCTTTGTGGATGCCAGTGAGATAGCTGGAGCAAAGCCTGATCAAGCTTATGTTCATGTTAGGATACCAGTTTATTATAGTTTTGGCTTGGATTATTAGTTCTTTTTTTTTTAATGTTTGTTTCCATGATTCAGATAATGGTTCGTGATCTCCACTACATTCAGGGTTCTAAAACCTTACCTAAAGTCTTGCCACCGTTGGAACAAAAAGAAAGTGTGCTTAAGCATTCTGGTAAGCGTCTAATTGTGTTGACCATGTTTCTTCCCATTATGGGATTGGCTATTTAAAACTGATGAACCATTCGTTTTCTTGTTTCTTTTAGCTAGCCTTCTTAAGAAAACAGATTCTCAAACTGATGTTTGGTTCGATCTTGTTGGTAAACCGGATGAATGGTGTGATTACCGCGAAAGCAAACAGAACGGATCGGTAATAGATTTTTTACATTCGGTGATAGATTTTGCCAAAGTTGTTCCTTTTTTTTTTTTGCTTAATTCATATGTCTATAGGTAAACCCAAGACACCCTGATTTCAAGAAGAAAGACGGGACTGAAGCGCTTTGGCTTAACAAGGCTCCCAATGAGATATTGTCTGATCTTAAAGCCCTGAAGTTCCACGTTCCTGTCAGGTCAAAATACGCTAAACAAGCAAAGGGTAAGGATATAATTCTCTTTCTGTTGAAACTGAAATTTATTTTTCTTCTTTGTATAAACCAATCTTTGCTTCTGTAAAATATGTGTAGCCGGAGACGAATCATGGAAGGACTTGGTGGAAAACATGAATAAATGGTGGGACAACAGGTTGAACAAGGTGGGGAAAAATGTTAAATAACCTTTGAATAAATACTTTTTCACATATTTACTGCAGGGTACTAATTGTTTTTTAACTCTAATGAATGTAGAGAAATGAAAAAGCTCCGGATTTTAAGCACAAAGATACCGGTTTGGGTCTGTGGCTAAATGATTGTCCAAGCTGGGCGATAGAAAGACTACCTCCTCCAAAGAGCAAAACAAGTGTCAGCTACTGAGAAGAAAATAAGAACAAGATATGGTATACTCCTAAGGACATGTGGTCTACTCTTACGTTTTTGATAGATTTTGAAAGCATTCTTTAAGTTGCGAGTGGAAACAAATCTGCTGAAACAATCAATTCGATTGCTGGGTTAGTTAAGACTTGGTGGATAAACGATCTTCGGGAAGTACAATAGAAATAGCTTTTGTGAAATTACAACAATATTCATTCACAGAAGAAGACAAAGTAGTCGTAGTAGAGGAAGGGAACATACAAACTATACAAGTTTAAGTTACGGAAACAACAATATTCCTTCACAGAAGAAAACAAAAACAAAGTAGTGTCAATATTCCTTCACAAAATTGATAAAGGCAATTGAAGATGAAGACCTATTTAGACGATGAGATTGTCGTGTTTTTGATAAGGTATTAGAAGTCCGTCTGCTACTTTATTCTATAATAAGACTAGTTTGATATGGCTAATGTGTCATCAATGATGATTATTCTCACGAGCTTCTGTTGCAGAAGAATCATTAGTTTCTCATTATCGTTTTGTCGTATTCTTCTATGATGTAATATGTTTCAAATCAGTTCAATAAAACAAAGTGTTAAAAAAAAAAGAAAACAAAGTAGTAGTAGAGGAAGGGAACATACAACTATACAAGTTTAAGTTACGGAATCAAACTCTGGGAATAACAAAGAGGAGTCGAGGACGCCCAATATATGGCTTTGAAAACTAACAAATCATAAAAATTGATTCGAGAAAATTTGCGAGGTCTTATATTCACAAACATATTATATCGTTTATGTTATTTTTTAATTCTAATTTGAATAAATTTTGATGATATATATAAAAAGGGATACGTGGTTTTAAGTTTATTTTTATTTAATATTATTACAATTGATTCATGCTTCTTATAAATGTAATTTCCAAGAGTCCTACACTGATTCATGACTTCATTTCTTCTATGCCTGCATTTCCAAAGTGAAAACATCGTTTATTTTATTTATAATAAAATTCTTGTAAAATAGTATAATTTTTTTAAAAAAATTAACAATGAAATAATACCCTGCAATGCAATAATCTTTATACAATATATTGTGTTTGAAAATAATTCTCTGTGGGACATATTCCTACAAGGTTATATTGCTTAAACACATTATATGAAATTTATTCGAACAGACAATGCAATTATTTTTTTTTAGATTTAAACCACTTAACTAATGAGTGATACTATTTTTTCAAAAAAAAAAAAACTAATGAATGATACTTCATCTTTTGTATTCAAAGAGATGTCTATTCCAATCATTTAATTGAAACAATCGTATCGTTTATTCAAATTCAATCTAAAAATATATTCGTTGATAAAAAGAGGAAATATACTTTCTATAGTTATAAAACATCACAATAATCATAAATACTACATTTGTTTTGGCATTTTTTTAAAAAAAATTTGTCTTATTTTTTTGGTTAAAATAAACATAAAGAAATAGTTACCTATTGTATGAGATGGTAAGCCTTGGCATCTACTGTAACAACTCTGGAGGCATTTGGCCGGAAGCGCCCCAGTCATGGCACAACTTTGACTGCAACGGTCACGACATTCAGCGGATGTTTCTCCGTCAACTTTTTCCATCGCCATTATCATCATCACCACCATAAAGACTATTACAATCACTGAATTATATTTTGCAGCCATGTTTTGTGTAATATTTTTGATTTGTGTGTTGCGAAGATTGTTGTTTGTTTTTTTTTTGCATGTGAGAAACAATGAACATGTATCCTCTATTTATAATTTTTCCTTTTGAAAATAGCTATATATTCTTTTTCTTGATACATAATTTGGTTAAGTTTGACCAAAAACAAAGAAATTTTTGTCAAGAAAACAAAGAAATCAGATTGATATAGAAATTAGCAAATTGTTGACCAAACACCAAAAAGTTAGCTGATTTGTTCGGATCGGACTTACAAGGTCGGATAAGATACTATAAAATTTTTTTTTTTAAATTCAACAGTCTTATTTTGTTTATATTCAATATCAATATTTCACCAATTTAAATCCAAAACTTTATAAATCATACATAGTGTTATTAAAAACAAAAACTAGCTACTTTGTTTATTAGGAAAATTGCCAAAAATGACTCAAAACTTGATTTTGAATACAAAAGTGTATCTCAAATTCAATCAAATACAAAAGTAACCAAAAAAGCTAGTGAAATTACAACAACCTCCTTACGACTAAACAAAAAAACATGTATTGAGTTTTACCATAATAATCTTCTGCGTGAAAAGATTTACAAGAAAATCTTCTCAGAAAAGACTTCTTTATAAATATCACATCTCTTGAAACGTCTATCTTGTCTTCCTTCAGCAAATAGACTCGGTAGCCTTTAGTTTGAGAGCTATAGCCAACAAAGATTGCTTTCTTAGACTTGTCATCCCACTTCTTTCTCTTTTCATCAGGTATGTGTACATAACATACACACCTAAGCTTTGTTCCATCCTTGTCATTGATGGCTTTGTTCCATTCTAAGCTTTATGTACACATACCAGATGAAAAGAGAAAGAAGTGGGATGACAAGTCTAGACCATCCTTTTCAAAGATTGCTTTCTTAGACTTGTCATCCCACTTCTTTCTCTTTTCATCTGGTATGTGTACATAAATCTAGACCATCTTTCTTAGACTTGTCATCCTCACATTCATATGCAACAAGGATGGTCTAGATTTATTTCGTGAAGTCAAAATCAGAAGTCTTTTAAACCTTCAAAAAGTTCAAAAACCTTGTTGAAAATCAAGCTAGCTGCAAGATAAAGAAGATTAGATCAGACAGAAGATCTGAAATGGTGTCTCGGAAAGAAGAAACAGAAGTCTAGTTGAGATGGCAAGGGCCATGATCAAAGCTAAAGACTTACCAGTGAAGTTCTGAGCAGAAGCTGTCCATACAGCAGCTTACATTCAGAACATAATTCCAACCAAAGCACTTGAGAACAAGACGCCGCTTGAAGCTTAGAATGGAACAAAGCCGTCAAATATCGGCTCCCGATGATTGATAAACCTGCATTGGTCCACACACATCACTGTGAATCAACTCAAGTTTCTTTGTTGCTCTTGTCTCTGATTCTTTTGGGAATGAATCACGACTATGTTTGCTTAGAATACAGCTTTCACAACCTTCCTTCTCCACCACGAACTTGGGAAAATTCAGAATCATATCCATTGACTGCAAGATCTTCAGATTTGAGTAACTAGTGTGCCCAAGCCTTTGATGCCATAATTCTGCAACTTCATGTTTTGCCACCATTGCTTTTTCAGGACTTGAGGACCACTTGATGGGAAAGCTCTTGTTCACCATCTCCACTTCCGCTATCTTTCTTCCAGCACCATCATGTATGATGCAACATCTTTTCTTAAAGGTAACTTGATATCCATTTTCAATCATCTGAGGGACACTTGACAGATTCTTTGCAAGTGTTGGCACAAGAAAAACATCTCGAATGATTCTCTTGCCTTTCTTTATCATGACTTCAACGTCTCCTTTTCCTTTGGTCATTAACACAGTTCCATTACGAACTCTTATTGGAACTTTGATGTTTGTGTTGATTCTGGAAAATACCTTTTCGTTTGGAGTCATGTGATTAGTGCACCCACTATCAATGAGCCATAAGTTCTCTTCAAATGGCTCTTGATCATCCTGTCTTGCGGTGAACAAGTGATTATCGTCTGCTTCTTCTTGTTGATGAGACACTTGTGCTTGTTCTGGTTTCTTGCTTCTGCATTCTCTTGAAAAGTGACCAGGCTTTCCACAGTTGTAGCATTCACTTCTACCTTTGTTTTTGTTGAAGTTTGGCTTCTTTCTTCCATTCTTTAGATAGCAGACATCTTCATTGTGATTGTATTTCTTGCAGAAGCTACACCACTTCTTCCCTTTTCCTCTATAGCTTATCTTCCATGAGCTTGTCTTGCCATGGTCTCTGACTTTCAAGCTTCTAAAACATGCATGGAATGCACCTTCACCATTTTCTTCATCTTCAGGGAAGAACTTCTTCTCATGAGCTTCCAAAGATCCCACCAACTCAGCAAATGTTACTGTCTTGGAATCTTTAGTTTCTTCCATCAGTGATGACAATAGAGCATATTCTCTTGAAAAGTGACAAGGCTTTCCACAGTTGTAGCATTCACTTCTACCTTTGTTTTTGTTGAAGTCTGGCTACTTTCTTCCATTCTTTAGATAGCAGACATCTTCATTGTGATTGTCTTTCTTGCAGAAGCTACACCAATTCTTCCCTTTTCCTCTATAGCTTGTCTTCCATGAGCTTGTCTTGCCATGGTCTCTGACTTTCAAGCTTCTAAAACATGCATGGAATGCACCTTCACCATTTTCTTCATCTTCAGGGAAGAACTTCTCATGAGCTTCCAAAGATCCCACCAACTCAGCAAATGTTACTATCTTGAAATCTTTAGTTTCTTCCATCAGTGATGACAATGGAGCATATTCTCTTGAAAAGTGACAAAGCTTTCCACAGGTGTAGCATTCACTTCTACCTTTGTTTTTGTTGAAGTCTGGCTACTTTCTTCCATTCTTTAGATAGCAGACATCTTCATTGTGATTGTCTTTCTTGCAGAAGCTACACCACTTCTTCCCTTTTCCTCTATAGCTTGTCTTCCATGAGCTTGTCTTCCATGAGCTTGTCTTGCCATGGTCTCTGACTTTCAAGTTTCTAAAACATGCATGGAATGCACCTTCACCATTTTCTTCATCTTCAGGGAAGAACTTCTTCTCATGAGTTTCCAAAGATCCCACCAACTCAGCAAATGTTACTGTCTTGAAATCTTTAGTTTCTTCCATCAGTGATGACAATGGAGCATAGCTCTTGGGCATAGAAGCTAGAATCTTAACCACCAAATCAAAGTTTGATCTTCCTTCACCTAGAGCTCTCTTTTGATTAGCTACAGCCTGGATTCTTTCAGAGTAAGGCTTGACCTTTTCTCCTTCCTTCATTTTCAGATTCTCAAAATTTCTTCTCAAGGCTTGTAGTCTAACCATCTTTACTTTTTCATTACCTTGATAGGAATGTTCAAGTAGCTCCCATGCTTGCTCGGCTGAGGTTGCAGAAAGAATTTTGTCAATGACAACATTAGCTACAGCAAATTGAATGAGTTGTAGAGCTGCTGTGTTTTTCGCCTTACGGGATCGCCAGTCTCCAACCTCTTTTGCATAATCAGCTCCAGACATCTCCGGTGATCTAGATGGTGGTTCAGGGAGTTCTTCTTCAACCATTTCCCAAAGCTCTCTGTTCATAGAGTTGTCTTCATCCTAGCTGCCCAAAATTCATAGTTATGTCCTTCAAAGACAGACACGATTTGTGAAGATTGCAGGTTTGACGCCATGTGTGTTTCTCCTTCTTGTTCTTTTAATTTTTTTTGGTTTTGTCTTGTTCTTTTCTTGTTCAGACTTGTTCAAGCTTCTTCGGTCTTGTTCAGCAAGGCTCCAGAGATCAGCAGGAGCTCTGATACCATGTTGCAAACTGCAGAAAATTGCAGGTTTTCTTCATGTTTTTCTTGTTCTGTTTTTGGTCTTGTTCAAAGAAAAGAAAACAGAGGAATGTTTGTGTGTAGAGCGTAAGAGTGAGACAATAGTAGAGAAAGATGAAGTAGAGAAAGATGAAGCAGAGAACTGATTTTTTTTTATACGGAGAACAAAACTCTCTGAATCTTTCTCCATTTATCTTATTATTAACTTATTACTTTCTTTTCCCACGTTTTATTTTTGTGATTTGAGAACAAATAGGCATTATTCAACATTCGCATTGAATCCACGTCAGATCGCTTCCTGTGTCAAGATCAGAGACAAATCGAATTTTTGGTGTTCCGATTCCGACAGTTACTACATAGTTTCCTGATCCGTATGTGCTTCCGTCTTTAGAAGGTAGATCCGTTGACTTGCTTTGCCTGACTCGATATGTGAGCTTCTTCGATAGTTTCGAATGTATCGAGTTGAGCGTGCTTGGTCCAGTCTAAGAATCTCGGCATGGTCTGGACACTTGGCTTTGGCACTGATTATACGTGAGAACGTCCCGTGCCTGTGCGTCACGTGTAGTGAAGACTTTGTATTGGAGGCTGAGTAGATAAGTACATGTTAGAAGCAACAAAAGGAGAAGGATGATAACCATGCACGGTGAGTTAGAAACAACAAAAGGAGAAGGACAAAAGGAGAAGGATGATAACCATCACGATAATAATATTGTTCTATTATGAATTTTGTACTACCCACTACCATATCCCTTGCACTAAAATATAATAATAGTTTTCTGCATTGTTTTTTTTAAGATAGTTATATATTGTAATGCTCAAAACATATTTGTTTCAACTATTTGGTTATTCTGTAATAAGTTGCAATTTCATGTACAAAACAATATTTTGTCGCTTTTGAATTGCATGTTAGGGCATGTCCAAAACATATATGTTTGAATATTAGGATGATGGTGCAACGCCAAAACATACATGTAGTTGTTTAATCAATTTTAGTAAATTATTCAACTATTTTTTTTAATACCGGACCAGATCAAGATAATGGTCCGTCAATTTTAGAAATCAATTTTTTTTATTAGCTTAGTGAGAAAGTGTAGACCAAGTACCAAATACACGTGATATACAACTTGACTTCAAATTTTTTTTTTTGTAAAAAAACTTGACTTCAAATCTGTATTCGGCAATATAAAACTTATTTGTATTAAATAAGACGTATCTTTCTTTCTATCTTTGTGCCAAAGTATATATGATTCAAATATATCGTCACAACTATATCCCAACATACAGAAAAAATCAATATATTTATGGAAATGAATGTATATATTTAGAAGATATGATTCTTTAAAGAAAACTAGATTCTTTAAAGGACGGGTATATTTTTTGTTTTTTTTTTGAAAATTTTAATTTTTGTATTTGTGTTATTTTTGTAATCATATTTGTTTTTAGTATTAATTTAATTTAATATAATTTTTGGTAACTATATTAAATATGTCAAATTGCATAATTATATGTCATATGTATTTTAGAAATTATTTTAAAACTTTATTTCTAAAATTTGCAACATATTATATTTTCTTAGTAGTTACCTAACATAATTAGTCAAGAAAAAGATTCGTATCCAAAAATCAAAGTTTCATAATCTATTAGATTTGGCATATATACTCGAATGGTTCTTAAGTGATATCCGAAAACCAATATCAAATCCAACACGCACAGAAAACCGAACAAAAGTTTTGAAAAATATTTGAAAGATAATTTTTAATATATTTTTTTAAATATATATATATGTAAATGGGTTAATAAGGTCTTCACTAAACATTTAACAAATATTTTTAATCGAATAACCTATTTAAAACCCGTTAAACTAAAACCCGTAGAATATATTTTTATAAATAATACTTCCATAATAATATCAACTGATCATGTTTCTAATTTAATAGAATAGATAGATTAAATAATTTAATTTTCTTATACAAAAAACTATTTATATTTCTTGTTTATCTTAATTGATTCATGAATTTTTATTGTATTGGTCTAAATTTTAATCTGTTTTGAAAACTATATATAATTAAGTTATATATATTTGCTATAATTTTTACTCATGGGCTGTTGGTAGTTGTATATCATGATAATAACAAATATTTATAATTATATATTATAAAACTAACGCTGAAAAAAAATATTATTAAGCTAATAAATATGATTTATTTTTGTCTAAAACTAACACAAATTATTAAAAGTGGGTTTGTATTTGGGCTGTATAGGTAGGTATTGCTATTAATCATTTGTATGTGGAATAGTTGATCGTCAAAGGAATATTTCATGAAGTCTATATAATCACGTATAAGTTTCGTACTAATAAATAATATTATACCTCTCAATTTTTAATAGGATGAGGTAAATTACGGGTAGTTTTTTAAAAAACGAATATTACGGTTGCATAAAATTCGTTGTTAGTGGAAGTGGTTAATTTAGATGCAGTTATAAAATATGTTATTTGGACCAAACATTTATCAATTGGACATGTTGTTGTTTTAATAGTATTGATATATAAAACATTATATATTACGTTCGGTTTAATATGTGATTTATTTTGTAAATTATTTTAGGTTTAATTAAAAAATAAAAAACTTTGATTATATTACAGTAAGAGTTATCACAAGAAACACTTTTGCGAACTATGTGTGAATTTATTCTTTCAATTAAATGTGGCCAATCGGCTAAAAACCAAACCGAAATAGAAAATGTAATTTAGATTTGGTAATACTGATAAACAAAATATATGTTATTTAAAAAAAAATGGTATATGAATATGGTTCAGTATATAAATCAAACAAAATAAACCGATTAATTAAAATATAGTAATATGTCAATTACATAATATAATTGATAGTATATATATATGTTGTTTATTTTATTGATATGATCTTATATTTAGGATGCTAATTTGAATAATTTGTTATTTTAAGTAAAGACTTTCATTGATATTTATTTTATGTGCTAAAATTTAGTTATTTAATTATATTATGATATTATTAATCTTTTTTCATCCTATGAAATTATTAAAATTATAATTTATTTAATATTTATTTCGAATAGTTAGATAAAATAGAAAAAAATCATATTTATAAATAACAGTGCTGTTTAATAAATTCAAATTTTAATCTTATAAAACTAAATTAAAATGTTATAAAAGATAAATATAATTTAAGTTTTTGTATAAAAACAAATAAACCAAAAACCAATAATTATAACCTGAACCAAACCAAAATAGATATGGTATCTAATTTTTATAAACTAAAATATTAAAAAACTGAACTGAAACTATATCGAAACCCGTATTGAACAAGCCTGCCTTAGATTTTTTTTTACACCAATCTCACTTTTACGTGGATCTCAACCTAATATGTTTATATGAACCAACTTAATTCTTTAATAATTCTAATAATCATTTTAGTGATACGTGTTATAGTTAAAAGTTTATAATGAGTTTCTTTTAATATATAAGGATCGATAGATATATAAATATAATATATGGAGGTAAATATTCAATTTTCAAAGTATATGGGATTTTACGCAAAATTACATAAGAAAGGTCCTTTTCTATAAATAAAAAGAGAGTAACGGAAGATAAAAAAAAAGGGTTAACATAAGACAGACAAGAGAATCTGCGAGATCGCAAAAGAAATCGAGAAAACGCCTTTGTCCGAAAAGAAACCCTAGCGAGGGGAAGGAAGGAAGGAAGACGAGAAGCAAGAGAGGGGCAGGTTTCAATTGGATTTGAGATTATTCAATAAACACAGAGTAGAAGGGGTTTTTGAGTGATGGGGAAGAAGAAGAAGAGAGCCACGGAGAAGGTGTGGTGCTATTACTGCGACAGAGAGTTCGACGACGAGAAGATTCTCGTGCAGCACCAGAAAGCCAAACACTTCAAGTGCCATGTCTGCCACAAGAAGCTCTCCACAGCTAGCGGCATGGTCATTCATGTCCTCCAGGTTCATAAAGAGAATGTCACCAAGTATGTTCCTTCTCTAATGTGCATGTTTGCTGGGAACTTTGAAATAATTGAATCTTTATTGCGTTAGCTCTTTCCAGGGTTTGGTTAATTCCATACAAGTTTTGATTTTTTTGGGGAAGACAAGTTTAGGGAAAGATTAATTGAGTTCTTGTCATGGCTGGATTTTGTCTGAATTTTGTTTGATTTATTCTAATTCCGTGACATTGTTTTTAATTTTCTGAACAAGGGTGCCTAATTCGAAAGAAGGTAGAGATTCAACTGATATTGAGATATATGGAATGCAAGGAATCCCACCAGATGTCTTGGCTGCTCACTACGGAGAAGAAGGTAAAGAGTTGAGCTGAGATGTATTGTTTACATTGTCGCATATGTTGATACCTGACGTTGGTGTTTTCTGCAGAGGAAGAGTCTCCTGCCAAAGTTGCAAAAATTGATATTCCTTCCGTCCCTCTCGGTGCTGCAGTTCCTAGACCATACGGAATGGTATATCAACCCCAACAAGTGCCTGGTGCTGTGCCTGCGCGACCAATGTATGTAATCTATATTCCTTCTCTTTCCTGGTCTTGTAAGATAGTCAGATCTTGTCTTTAGTATCTGATACATGCTAAGTGATGTTTCCTTAGAACCGTTCTACTTTGGGTTCCGTATGTTAAATACTTTTGTGTGAACAGGTACTATCCTGGTCCTCCTATGCGTCCAGCTGGTCCTGGATGGCCTATGCCTCCTCCTCCCCGTCCACAACAATGGTATCCACCAGGTTCTGTTCCTCCACCTCCCCATTTAGGGTATCGACCACCACAACTCTTTCCTGTTCATGGTATGGGGATGAATATGCCATCATCAGCTCCTGCTCCTCCTGGGATTCAACCATCATCTCCTGCAATGCCGGTTTCTCAACCTCTGTTCCCTGTTGTGAATAACACCACTCCTTCTCAAGCTTCTCCGTTTTCTGCTCCCCTTCCCGTTGGTGGGGCTCAGCAGCCGCCTAACAACTCATTTCCAGGTTCTGTCTTTGTTCTTAGAATCAATTGCTTGCATTTGACTCAGCTCAGCTGTTTGTTTTTTTAAACCCTCTTTTAATGTTGTGTTGCAGTGGGTGGAAATAATTCTCATTCGTATGCTTCTGGTCCAAACACTAGTGGTCCTTCAATCGGTCCACCTCCTGTGATTGCAAATAAAGCTCCTAGCTCTCAGCCTAATGAGGTCTATCTTGTATGGGATGATGAAGCCATGTCTATGGTTAGTTTCCTTCCTATACATGTTCTACTAGTGTCATTAACGAATCATTTAATAATCTGACTCGATGTGTCTGTATTTGCAGGAGGAAAGAAGAATGTCCTTACCTAAGTACAAAGTCCATGATGAAACCAGCCAGGTAAGTTCTGATTTTAAAGTTAAAGGAGAGTTTGCTTTATTTTTATAAACTCCAGAGCCTGTTGTTTCTATGCTAAGAGGTACCTTTGTAGTTTCAGTTTATATTATGAGAGTAAGGACATAGGTTTGTGTAGCTTGTAAAGTACTTGCAATTGGTAGTAAAGAACATCGTGTTTTGTATCTGCTAGTTCTTCATTTTGTATCCTATTTGCTCTTTGTCTTGTATTAAATGAAATTGTGGTGATTGGTTCCACAAGATCACACTCAAACAGGTTTGGTTTCAAACCAGGTCAGCTTCTTTTATTTTCATTCAAGTTTGCAAAGTTTTGTAGCTTTGCACAATCACAGTCTCGAAGAATAAAAAGAAAAGAAAACTCTTTGTAGCCTTTTTTATAAAGCATCCAACCTTTCTTTACTCAGAACCGCGTTTACTGTTTTTGAAATGGTTGCAGATGAACTCGATAAATGAAGCCATAGACAGACGTATCTCAGAGAGTAGGCTCGCTGGACGGATGGCGTTTTAGAGTTTTTAGCACCAAAGATGAGTCGAAGAAACCATCCAAGAAAAGACGATGATGGTGGTGGTCGTTTGTGATAACCCTTTGACTCACATTTACAGAAGCTGAACTTGTGATCTGAATTTTGAGTTATTCCTATCTATCTGTTGTATTGTTACTTGTTAGGTACCATTGCATTATTTTAGAGATCTCAGAGATGTTATTTCTGCAAATGTTTAGTCTTTTCTTTTTAATTTTTATTGGAGACTTGGAGGAAAACTGTAGTCTCTTTTTCTTTATTCCGACTATCAGTTACTATTAAAAACATACAGATTCACCCATAAATGTTTTTTTTAACGACTGCAAAATTGTCATTGAATCAACCCAATGGAAAGTTTGGATACAAATAATTAAAAAGAGAAACATTTAGACACTCAATCTTAAAAAAAAAAAAAAAAAAAATTCTACGAGGGGATAACGCATGATGTAGCACATTGCGTCTCCAATCCTACTATATAAAAGAGACTAAATTCAAGGCTTTTGAGACTATCCACTTCAGCTAAAATATTCTCATCTAAAAAAAATTAGAAATAAATGTCATTTATAAGATAATTAACTAACATGCAACTTTTGATATTTTTAAAATTTTCAAATTTGTAACTACTAATTTACTAATAGAATCATATATCTATATTGAATTGTGTTCTATTTTTAATCGTTAGACTTCAAGGATAAATAAATTATTAATTTATAATATATATAGTTTATAACTTTATATTGTAGTTATAAATAAAGCGAAAATAATCGGGGAAGGTGAAGAAGCTCATCTAAAATTATGTAATTAAAATGGTAAAATGGTGAGTATGATGACGTGAATCTAAGAAAATTTGTTGTACAAATTATGGTGCTTTCTTCGTCCACTATAAAGATTTAAAATAAAATACATATTCACATAAATAAGTCAATATTTGTTGTTTTTTTGGTAAGATACTAAGATTATCAATTTTTGAAAGGTTACACTATTATTTTTAAACAATTTATTACAGCAAGGAAACAAAAACAATCAACAACAACTCAAAGTAAAAAAGGCCTTAAGGAAGTCTTATACAAGAAAGATAAAAAGAAGTAGAAAAGAGGAGAAAGAAGAACTTTCCAGGTAAGAGAGGAGACGGTCACGCATCATACGGTCGAGAGAGGCAAGGATGACTGATGAAGGTGAGGAGGCAGCAGTGAACACACGAGCATTACGCTCTTTCCACAGCAGGTAGATGGCTGACTGAAAATAGAGCTTGATGACTGGAGTAGCATGCGTATCTGCGTTGACGCGAGGTTGATTGATCCAGGCTGCAACAGAGTGTAGATCAGCCGGAGGAGAAATCCAAACTTCAGCAGCAAATCCAAACTTGTGCCAATATTTGTTGTTGATAGTGTTTATATTCTTTTCTAACATTAGTATCTATATTTTTTAGTAAACTGATCCAAACAGATTAATTTGTGGATCTAACCAAACGAGGATTATAGTATTTACTTTGGAAAAAGTAATAGGTTGAATGATAGATGGCGTGCGTGCTTTTTCATATGAAAATCTGCACATATATTAAAATCATAAGATTTGAATAATAGAGAAAATATAGTGTATATGACTGAAGTTGGTCCATTCTGAAACTAAAGATGGCTAAAATTCTTCTTTGTCAAAATGCATAGATGTGAATCTTATATGAATAGAGTTCTCCATTGCTTATAACAGTGTAATAAACTCCGTGTGTAAAGGAGAAAAAATGTTATATAAGTGAAAACAAAAATTATGATTTTTTTTTCTTGTGCCTATAGGTTCTTCGCAATTTGAAGAAGAAAGAACATATTGTGTGAAAATCTTTGGCTCTGTCAAATTTTATCCAGTTGTTTATAAAACTGTTGTTATCTGATTCATGTAATTTTTCAGTGTTGATTTAAAAGCCCAAAAAACCCATCTATACTGACTTTTTGATGTTTCTTTTCTGTGATTTGAATTTAAAAAGAGATAAAATTTTCGATAAGT
Organism: Brassica rapa; assembly: GCF_000309985.2. Lineage (NCBI taxonomy): Eukaryota > Viridiplantae > Streptophyta > Magnoliopsida > Brassicales > Brassicaceae > Brassica > Brassica rapa. The sequence goes on from NC_024803.2 coordinate 26,569,810, forward strand.
TATGTAAACTCAGAACAAGAATTTAGCTTTAGAAAGGATTTACATGTTTCAAACTTATAATATATACATATATAATGTTTAAAATTATGCATATAAAACCTGTGTAAAATGTGCCTGAATATGTTTCTCTTCTTTAATGTGTTAATCGTACTATATATAACATTATTTTAAAATTTCAAAAAGTTTATGTCATATACAAAAAAATCATCAATAAAATATATAATTCTTCATCTACAACAAGAAAAATTATAAACATATAAATTTAAATTAAGAAAAACTAATATTGGAAAAACAAAAAGTTAATGTAAAAGAAAAAACCGACAAATAATATTATAAATAAAATAAATTTATAAGACACAATCCGCGCGAAGCGCGGAAAAAATCTCTAGTCTCGTATAATAAAGACAATCACTGTGAAGTTTAGCGTTCCTCCAATTTGAATGAATATTACAATTCGTGAAACCTGCTAAAGGAGGATCCCATCTCTTGTTTTCTTTCTATCATTCCATTCACAGTTCCGTGCTCAGATGTCCAAATTTAAATCATTCCAAACTCTGGCTTCCTCACATGCTTTGTTGAACTTGAGTGCAAGCGATTCTTGTATCGACATATAAAAGTCAGGGCCGGGCCTTGATAGAAGCCCATCAAGCATTTGCTTGAGGGCTGATCAATATATAAATTAGTTTAGGGCCATTTTCTGAAATATTTAAATATCTGAGATGGTTAAAGCGGATGTTACATGAGTCGGACTGTTAGCAGCCCGGATTCGAAATTCGACTAATGCTCTTTTTTAGTACAATATTTTTAAACGAAAATTAAACTAACTTTACTTCAAAGAAAAAGAAAATATAGCAATAGCAAAATAAAAAGAAAATAGGATAATGATCAGCATTAACTATATAAATTCCTCTGGAAAAAATATCAGTTATCAAAACCTAATCAATTGTTTTCAGTTACTCCCTTAACTCTCAATTAACGAAGTCACAAAGTTTTTTGTTTCTCCTACAGACTACATCTACGAACCAGTGTCTATCGGTAAAGTTTTGTTTAATTATTAGACTTTTAAAAGTCCACTATAGACTCATCTCTCTTATATCTAGTCTTCTGATCATCAGTTTATTTTATGTTAATGATAAATTATTTTTACATTAAGTTACAGGGGCCAATTTTTTTTTCTTTGCTTCTAGTTTTGCAAATGTCAGGCACGGTCCTGTATAGAACCTTGTTCCGGTTCTTCCAAATGGTCCAAAGGATCATGGAATCGCTTTCCTCTGTAGTACTAGTATTGACTCTAACTTAAGATAGCCCGACAACCAGTTGACCAAACTATTATCAGTGAGCTGTAGATCTTGCTGGAAACCTGCAATTGTCCATGCCTCCTTCGCGACCGAATAATTAAAAAAACATGTTTAATTGATTATGCTCCCATCCTGCATAGCTTGCATTGTGTATCCAAATTCATTCCCCTTGTATTTAATCTTTCAGCCACAGTTAGCGCACTAGAGGCCGCTCTCTACCGCTCTCCACAAGAAACTTTTAATCTTTGGGAGTGTTGGGACATTCCAGATGGATCTCTTCAGCTCCAGTAAGCCTTGATTCATTGAGTTCATCATAGCGGCTTGAGATTCCTTATCCTTTGTACTCACTATACAACCGCTTTCACTGTAAAAGATCCATGAGATGTATAGGCCCATATATCTCTATCTGACACATTTCCAACTGAAAGTTGCATGATCCGAGTGACCTCATTTACTGGAAACAGAGACTTCAGCTTGTCTCCATCCCATTGTCCCTCATCCTGAATTAGAGATGATACTTTTAGGTTAACATCAATCACCGTTTCCTTATTAATTTCCCAACGAGGGATCTCATCCATAACCCATTTTTGACTCAACATGGAAGTTGTCGTTTCATCTCCAATGGACTTGATCAAACCCTTACTCAATAATTCCCGGCCAAATAGGATACATCCCCATGCATACAAGGATCTATAGCCTTTTCCACACTCCATGAACTCATTGTTAGAATATATAGTACATTTTCTTATAAATCTTCGCGGTCAAGCTGTTTGGTTCATTAAGAAGTCTCCATGCCTGCTTGGCTAAGAGTTTCTTGATTGAAATCCTCTATATCCTGAAAGCACAAACTGCCATTTTTTTTAGATACACATAGCTTCTCCTAAGATATCCAATGAATCTTTCTCTTCTCATCGCAATCATCCCACCAGAAGCTCACCATGACACTCATAATCTTATGACAATGATGTTTTGTTAGCATGAAACATGACATCACATATACAGAAAGGGCCATCGCAATTGACTGAAGGAGTATCTCTTTTCCACCAAGAAAAAGCTTTTTGGCAAACCAACCTTTGAGTCTTTTGCTCATTTTCTCACCTATATATGCAAGTAACTTCTTCTTTAATCCACTGAAACACTCCGGAAACCCAAGATATTTTCCATCACCGCCTTCATTGTATATATTCAAGAACTCAGCCACACTCTTTTCATCACCGGACCAATCCCACTCCAAAAGTAATGACAGACTTTTGGAAGTTGATTACCTGAACTGATGAATATCCATATAGCTTCAACCGTCTTAAGAAGTCCGTGCATTCTGCAAGTGACACTCGACAGAGGTTGAATCTATCATCTGCGAATAGCAAATGTTGAACGCTGGGTGTTAACTTCATTCATGCTATCACACCTTTTTGTTCCGCTTGATTCATAGTATGGACCAAAGTTTCATCACACGGGATAAATAAGAACAGTGACAGCGAATCCCCTTGTCTGATCCTACGCTTCAGTTTAAAATGTCCATAAGATTGTCCATTTGGAAGAACCGAAAAGGATATTGATCGAACACAACTCATGATCCATGAAGTTCACTGAGGATGAAAACCCAACTTGTTGAAAAGAGATTCTAAGATATCCCACTCCACTCTGTTATAAGCCTTGGACATATCAGTTTTGATTGCAATGTAATCCGACTTACACATAAGATTCGTCCTCAGGCCATGCACCATTTCATGTGCAATCAGTACATTATCTATAGAAAGGTATATAATATCAAATATAATATTATCAAATATTGTATAGTTATTATATAATATATTTACATATATTTGTATCTATCTAGATTAGGAAATATCACTAGTATATATTATATGTACGTAGTCCTAACTATTATTCTTATGAGAGTAAATACAATTCTTTCAATCTATCTCTCATCATATCATCAACAAGGTATCAGAGCCCGATCCATGCAATCCAACCCGATCTATATCGACTCCGTTCAAAGTTAGCCCTCGATCCTTGTCCAAGCATTCCGAGATTGACGCTCAAAGAGTCATCATCTCAAGGAGGCGTATTAGAGACAAAGTCTCTCACATAGGATGTTGGAAGTGCTCCTAAGTAATATATAAGATAGATGAACCATTCCACTGATACCATATTAAGTTAGATATACTTACAACCTAAAATCACTTGGTAATAAGTGGAATGGGTTATCTATCTTATATATTACTTTAAGATCCCTTCTAATATCCTATGCGAGAGATTTTGGAAGTAAGCATATGTACGTAAATGTTTGCATCATATTTAGCATTTAGCCTAAAGTAAAAAGTGATTAACAAGTCTAATATTCTTGACAAAATTATATCAACCTATATATACAACTACATTCTCAACTAGAGTGAACTTTGGTATCCAGATACTCATCTGAAATTCGAAATTGACTCAAATGCACCAAATGCAAAGTTGGAGATGCAAAATGAATTACACTCAAACAAAAGGGGCAATCAGTAATAATGAATTACTTTCTCACCACTCTCTCCAAACGAAATAAACAAACTCTTTGGTGAAGCAAAAAAAAAAAACTCTCTAAAACCCTCGATTCCGCGAGATCGCTTCTTCGCCATTGTTGAGAAAAAGATGAAAGCTTTCAGATCTCTACGAATACTTATTTCCACCTCACGAACAGCTACGACACCTCGCTGTAAACCCCATCTCACTCACACCTTCCTCCGCAGGTTCTACTCGGCGCAGCCGAACCTAGACGAACCCACCTCCGTCAACGGAGACGAACCCACCGGCGACTCCGTTTTCGATAGCAGTCAATACTCAATCCCTGGAACCGAAGATTCCTCGAAAAAGCAAAAGCAACCTAATTGGGATAAAGGGTACAGGGAAAGGGTACAGAGGGAGCTGTTTCCGGAAGAGAAAGGTAAATCGAAATCTACAGAAGAAGATAGCTCCGAAGAAGAAGATGAGAGTATTGATAGGTCAAGGATTCTAGCGAAGGCTCTCTTGGAGGCGGCGCTTGACTCAGCTGATGACGAACTCGGTGAAGGCGAGGTTCGAGAAGAAGATCAGAAGTCTCTTAATGTCGGCATCATCGGCCCCCCGAACGCCGGCAAATCTTCCCTCACTAATTTCATGGTTCGTTTATTGAAAAAAAGTTTCCATCTTTTTCAGATGTTTGAGAATCTTGCTTATGTGCAGGTTGGAACAAAGGTAGCAGCTGCTTCAAGGAAGACCAACACGACGACCCATGAAGTGTTAGGAGTGTTGACTAAAGGAGATACACAAGTTGTAAGTTTTTCTCTTTGTAAACTACACCTTTGTGATTGAAGGCATGGAGGTTAAGTTCAATCATTTGTAGATTTTAAAGATGTTGAAACAACTTTGCAGTGTTTCTTTGATACTCCGGGTTTGATGTTGAAGAAAAGCGGATATGGTTACAAAGACATCAAGGCTCGTGTGCAAAACGCTTGGACTTCTGTTGACCTTTTTGATGTCCTCATTGTTATGTTTGATGTCCACAGGCATCTCACTTGGTAACTCACTCCTTTCGTATATTTTCTTTACAAAGCTTTCTCGTAACTTAAAATAGTCTAGTTAAGTGCATCAAGTGGTGGACCGAGACTATCCTTAAGCTTTAGAACCGTAAACCACTGTGCTGTTTGTTTGTTAAATTTCTGTTTTCTGTGTGATTTGCATAGTCCGGATTCAAGAGTTGTACGCTTGATAACATACATGGGAGAGGAAGCAAATCCGAAACAAAAGCGTATTTTATGTATGAACAAAGTTGATTTGGTTGAGAAGAAGAAAGATCTCTTAAAGGTTGCTGAGGAGTTCCAAGATCTCCCGGCATATGAAAGGTACATAGATTCATTTAACAGGGATGTCTCTTGAATTGCAACTGAAGATATACTGTTTTAGGTACTTCATGATATCAGGGCTCAAGGGATCTGGAGTTAAGGATCTCAGCCAGTATTTAATGGATCAGGCAGTCAAGAAGCCGTGGGAGGAAGATCCATTCACCATGAGTGAAGAAGTCATGAAGAACATCTCTCTTGAAGTTGTTAGGGAGAGATTACTAGACCACGTTCATCAGGTAATGATAGTAATAATAGTCTAACCTCTACTTGCTTATCGGTTTCTAAATTACACGACTGCGAACAAACCATAGGAAGTACCATATGGCGTGGAGCACCGTCTAGTGGACTGGAGAGAGCAGCGAGACGGGTCTCTGAGGATCGAACAGCATCTCATCACTCCTAAACTTAGCCAGCGCAAGATTCTTGTGGGCAAGGGAGGTGCTAAAATCGGGTAAGAGCAAACAAGATCACAGGCTAGTTCAACTAATCTCATGACTGATCTTTTTGTGTTGGTATGGTAATTTTGCAGGAGGATAGGAATAGAGGCAAACGAAGAACTTAGGAGAATAATGAACCGCAAAGTTCATCTCATTCTCAAGGTGTTGCTCAAGTGAAAACCGTTCTCTGAAGACCTTTAGTTTTTTGAGTTTTGATTGGTTTACAGAATCGTTTGTACACGATTTTGATATCTGTCTGTATATTTGATGTTGTCAAAGATTAGACATTAGAAATATAATCTTATACAAACAGACAGTATCCCAGGAATGAAATGAAGCAGCAGAATTTTGAAAAAAAAAACAAGCAGTCTTACCGCCGTGTAAGAAGACTGCTTGTAGTTCCTTGAGTAAAAGTGTGAATGATGGTTGATTAGTTTCTCTGACTTTATCAACTTTTTAAACAATAACAGTTTTTTTCTTTCTATGAAATATGAGTGGTTTTATTGAGACAATGCATAAGATGCGAGTAATAATGTTATGGGTTATATATGTTGCGTTCGGTTTTGTGGACACGTGAACATTATATAATGGATAAAATGTGAGGAAAAAACATAGCTTAAGTGACATGTACAAAGTATGTGAACTAGGAACCATGGAATATGTATATTAGATAAAATATTGTAGAGAAGCAACTAAAAAAAACACTATAACAACATATTTGTATTAAGCACTACAAGATCATATCATTAAATAAGTCATCATCATGTGGGATACTCGTCGTTCTGGTGATGTAGGATTTAGCTTCCATTTGCTCAAGTTTTGGTTGAGGATTCAAATCTGCCGTCATAAAAACATATCCACGTGAATGTGCTACAACACTCCTCTTGGATTATGAGTCTTTAGTGGAACAAAAATCACAGTTACGTGAGAAGTTTGGATTTGGGTTTTGGCCTAAGCAGTTAATATGGCAGTCCGGCAACAAGCCATTAGTCGGAAAGCATTAATTTATATATGTCTTTTGGCGTTAAGGTATCTGAGTTTTGACCTAACCAGCTGCCTCCGGTTTGTCTGAGCGAGAGATTCCCTAAGATCATTCTATTCTTCAGAGCCTGTAATTCCTCAAGAGTTTTAATTGGCTCCTTGACAAGCTTATTCAAGGAATCAAGAGACGCCTGTAAAACATTATGAGCATAGATCATTCTATTTCTAGCAAACCCTAAAATATAGAATGAATGAGGTTCTTGTGTTTGAGTCGGTGACTAATCATGAAAGTGAACATCTCAAAGTGACCTGGAGCATCATTTGGATCTACAAGTCTTTAGGAGTCAGACATATAACAGCCAGACACAAGCTCAGTTATCATGGCATTCCTTCAAATGAAGAAAAACCGAAAAAGTATAAAAAGTATGTAAACCACTAATATGCTTCATCTCCTTAATCCTACAGCTAGTGGTTTTAGATCGCAGCCACCAAATCATTTAACACATTCCCAGTCTTATTCACTTTTAGAACCTCCAGAGTAACACACTCAAGATTTAAAACGTTCTCCATCTATCTCTCTCTCTCTCTCTCTCTTTTTAATCTAGCGTGCTCCTTACGGCGATAACTAACATAATCATTTATGATCTCATCATTACTTAGGTTCTTCGATTTAAAACATCAAACTGTATTTTTGACAAAAGAAAAGATCATACTCATTTATAACAAAAGTCCGAACCAATTCATTCAGTTATTTACAATACAGACGCCCTTTCAAAATATAACCCTAATGAAAGTAGTAGAAAATGTAAAAATTGACCAGAAACGAAGTATTTTTTTTTTAGGATAAACAATCAAAAGTAAAAACAAAAGAAAATACAATATCTTCTTTTTTTTTGGGTCAAATACAATATCTTCTTTATGCTCTTTTCAAAGACTTTCCTTGAGGTTAACACAGCAAATTCTCTATTAAAAAAAGGTGAAAAAAATTAGGCTGCAGAAGTTAGTCGCAGCTGTTGAGATTCACCAGTCATTGGATCGCTAGTGTTTTGGCTCTCCAATGGCATGTACTGAGACATAATCGCCATGATTTCTGAATCCATATAAGACTGCATTTTGGTGTTTTGGAAAAAAAAATTATCATCAGAGAGATTCATGGTGACTATGAATTTAAGAGTTTTTAATTCTCAATAAGAGAAGCAAAACGTGTAAAAACATACCCTGAGACGATACTTGTAGAACACGTAACCACCTACACAGATACCTCCAACTGCAGCTAGTATCACAAATGTAAAGAACCATCCAATTCCTGACCCGCTTTTCTCTGCGAAAAAAAACGAAAAACAAAATAAGAATATGATTAAGATCATGATTGTTTGTTTCTGACATTTACCAATACAAGTGTCTTGTTCTTTCATGTAGAGACGATTGCCGGAGCATTTGCATTCGAAGCTTCCCCATTTGTTGTTACACTTGCATCCATCACATTGACATGCTGATTTCTCCTTACATTCATCAATGTCTAGTAGATATATATGTATACAGAGCAAAAGATGAATCAGTTCAAGACAACAAGATGAGATAATATAACATTATAGTGTGGGGGAAAAGTTTTCACCTTCACATTTAAGACCATCTCCTTTGAAACCTGAAGGGCAACGACATCCAGATGTCTCCGTGTTCTGAGAATTCAACAATAGGAGAAAATGGTAAGAAACAATGTGAAACTTGGATGTAAAGTTTCAAACTGTATGGCATTATTACCGAACAAGCGGAGAAAGTTAGGCCCTTTTTGGTTTCAGACCAGCAGCCTCCTTGATTCAATGAACATCTTGCAGGTCCATAAGCTGTTAACAACAGTCAAGAAAAGATTACTTCTTTTTCAAATCAGAACACAAAATGTTTTTCTTTAAACAATATAGAAGTTGAAGAACATACGTTCACATGAAGTATAGCCATCTCCTTTATACTGCACACCATTCACAACAGGGCATTCACAGACTCTTCCCCTAAATGTGTCCTGATATAATCCAATTTAGGTGAAAATCCCATCAATATATATGAGAAAAATAATGAAATAATCAGGTAAAACTAACTTTTTAACGGTATATAATCAAGTACCTTGCAAGCTGTTACATTAGATTTCTTGTCTTGCCAACATCCTCCATTTGCTTCAAGACATTCATTTGTTTCTATATCTGTTTTCAAAAGTGTAAATAATATTTCTTTAGTATTATTCTGTTACCAGAAGATGGTCAGGTCAGTTTACAAGGGGAAGTGGTTTAACCTCCACTTAGACAGATCCCGGGTTCGGTTCTCTCCTTGAAACCTGAACATATAGCCTTTAATACCGAACTACTCTCGAGTTTACCTGAGCAATGAATCAGATTAACAACTTCAGAATTTGTAACATTATAACAACATATTGTTCTAAGCAAACATGTTACAATAAGAAGGAATGAAACAAACCGCGGTATTGAGCATTGTTGATGATCAATGTTGGCAAGATTGTGACATCCCCACGGTCTCCCTGTCCAACCTGAAGTGCTTGCTCACCTTTTAAAACCTCATTCTCCACATCAGCTGCAGGATCACCCATACATTTCTTGATCTTGTCAAGTGGCAAACCTGAGAATAAGAGAGTCTTATAAGAAGACCCGGAATGTGAAGAAAAGAAAAATGAAAACGATAGTGATGTCACTTACCTAGAGATTCCACAACACTCTCTGCACATTCTTTAGTATACTTCTTCTCCTTCATGGAACACCTGATGTGAAAATCAGTCACATAGTCCCACCAAACCCAAGACTTGTTAATCTCCTTCCCTACTCTATGAACACATAGCTGTCTCAAGTTCTCAAAAACAATGTCTTTCCCATCGTATCCATCTCCAAAGTCTTGTTCAGGGTCAGGAGCACAATACCTCCCTTGGTTTATACACTGAGACTTACACTGATTGCTTGAAACATAATCTTTAGGACAAAACCATGTAATGTAATGAGGTGTGAACAAAGAGTATCCTCCTTTCTCGAGAATCTGTGCGTGCCCTTTAAAGTTTTTTACAAAATTCATCTGCTCATCGCACCGCGCACCACACTCATCGTTAGTGTTAGTCCATAGCTCATACTCAACTCTCTCATCCGGATGAGGCAGTGACTCGCTCCAGTCTATCTTGAGGACTACTTCCTCTCCTTTCTTGAGAGCTTGCTTGAGGGTGTTTGCGAAAGAAAGGTCGATTAAAGCAGATGGAATGGTGAGTTTCTCTATGAAGTCATCAGCTTCTTTGGATTCTTCAGGTGAATCCATTGTTATCAATGACTCGTCTACGTTATCTGCTATTAGAACTGCTGCTGCACCGGATTTTTGACCGTTCCATACCTTTAGTGCAAAGTAGCACTCTAATGCAAAACAAAACAAACCACAAAAAAAAAACAAATCAAAACCGAATCTTTACCATCCTTAATTCTTGAATCTACAACTAGATTGAGATTAAGGCGAGTTTCATATGTTTTTTTAATGTAGGGTCTCATATAGGCATGCGGTTCGGTTCGAGCGATTAGTTCGGTTTGGTTTCGACAATTCAGTTTTTGGTTAGTTCGGTTAGACAAAATTCGCCAAAGTAAACCTAACGAATATCTGTCGGTATTCAGTTAGTTTAGTTGATGAAAATTTTACCTAATTTAACCGGAGTGTTTGTTTTGGTTTAATCTCGTTTATAAATTTGGTTATTCTAGTTCAAAATTTAGTTAATTTGGTTTAAAATTTTGATTACAATTAGTGTAGTTGTGTTTTTAAATGAAAAAAGAAAGTTTAGCCGAACCGAACCTATAACTGAAAATTTTTAATATGGCAAATTGAATCGAATTCATAACCAAACTTGAACTAAAAACGGAAAATTTTCGTTTGGTTGGGGTCAAAATGCCAGAAATTTGGAATTTGGACCGTTCTCTAATTTGCTGAGCGGTTAGGATCAAAAACTAGATAACAAGTCTTATGGGAATGAAACAGTTACCTCCACGATCGATGATTAAGATGGTAGGACGAGGGAACTTGGGTTTGAAAGTCTTGTCAAAGGAATCGCACCCAAAAGCTCCTTGACCGGCGTAGACGACGGAGCCGATCATGTAACCACCGTAGTTAGGTACGCCGAAGTTAGCAATGGCTGCGTCGTGTTTCGACCGCATTGCCAAAGGGCTTAAGATCGTGACGCTGCTCTTCTCAACGATGAATCTCCCGAAAACGCCGTTCACCACCATGGTCAACGCTAGAAACAGAGCCAAGGTGGCTCCTTTATTGATCAAAGACATTTGTTTCTGATTAGACCAAAAAAAAAAACAGAGTTTCCAAATTATTTTGTTTTGTTTCCCTTAGAAAGTGAAACTGAGTCGGGAATTAATGACTTTTCGAAAATGGGTGTCTCGGTTTTTTCGATTTTTTTGAAGATTTTCCAGAGAAAACAAAATGTTAAAGAGAATTAGGTGATGCTAACTGTTTATTTTCTGTGTGTTTCCATGGGAAATTAGAGAAAAGCTTAGCTTTGATGGGAAAGGGAAAAGAATTGAGTTTGCAGGAAAGTGGATGTCTCTGTTTTCTGGAGGAAGAAAGAGATCTTAACGTAAAGTAAACGAGAGAGAAGATGACTTGACAGAGTCAGCAGAACTAACCATGTCTCTGCAACTACTGTTTCAACCAACTTCTCTCTTTCATTCTTTTTGGTAAACTTCTCTCTTTCATTCTTTCTTTTATTTTATATAATTTTCTAAATTATTGACGAGAAAAACAAAATTTGACGTTAACTTAGAACGTAAGGCAAACGTGAGATCCTATCATCTTTTCAAAGCTCTAATCTTTAAGCTTAATCAAAGTGGAGAACGTTACAAAATTTAATCTAGTGGAGAAAGTTACAAAAATTAATCTAGTGGAGAAAGTTACAAAAATATGGTAGCTCAAGTCTACAAGTTTTCAATCTTTATCTACAGCAATAACTTTTCAGTACTCAATGATTTACAAAAATCAAGACCATTGCATACTTCATTGACTTTTGAGATATATTGAAGTGCCATATGGGTTAAGTTAGAGAATCATCCGAATCACCGATGTGACAATTACTAGGAGACATGAATTATTGCATAATCGACATTAACTTGTTTAATGAAATATCCAACCTAATTGTTAGCTTTACCATTATTTCAAAATTATTTAAGGCAGACCTTGAATATGATGTGTGTTTGTTTATATCATCATGATGTGTTTGTATTTTTAATGAATTCGGAGAAATGACAACAAACATGTATTTTTATTTAGCAAGAAAAAGTCTCTGAAATATATTAAGGCCATTTACAAAAAAAAAAAGTCTCTGATATAAAAAAAATGGGTAGGATTAGAGAGACTAGTTACAAGAATATTTTTATATGTGGTAGGAGAGAAAATGTCAATCCATGATTTAAAATTGTCCCATTTGCGTGAATCTCATGCCAGTTTCTTTCATATGCAGTAAACAAGAAAATTGTTTCTTTTTCAACAACAAATATTAGTTGCCACAAGCACATAATAATATAGAAGAGAAATTAGTAAAAAGAAGTAGAAATAAACTTAAACAATAATGTTCAAAATGACACTTTCTTTCTTCACCACATTCATATGAATAGATCAACCTGCATTGCCAATAAATGTTCAGGTTTTGCTACAAGTACCAATAAGAATTCACAACAAAAACCGTATATTGTAAACAAAAAAAGAACACATATTCAAAAAGGCCAATCAACACTAATGTTACCAAACCATACCAAAAGAGGGAACTGGACCAAGGCTAAAAACAGCAGGAGGTACTGATGTTTGCCCGAATCATAAGTCCTTACTTGAGCAAACAAAACATGTTTTATCGTCTTCAAGGGAAGTTAAAACGGGGACCCGGCCTGCTTATGTCCGACCTGTTTATTGTGTATGTTCCTTTGTGTTGTTCACCAAGAATATCCCAGTACACAAACACGTCAATGGCATCAACACATAATAAGAGTATATCCCCACATAGTCTTGGAAAAATCGCAAGACATCGACCCGCAAAAAATAGCCTCCATATGATATCCCACAATGTAGCACAGGAACCTTTCCTCTACCAAGTGAAGTGATAGAAGGGAGCATCACTTACACAATGATTTGGGCCTGTAAATATCATTAATAGGCCATTAAGAAAATATTCTGATATGGGCCATACAACTGGACAGGATACAGCTATTCTTGTAACCAAACAAAATACGAGCAATTTTTCCTCAATTAGGTTTAGACGATATAACCCAATCCGACACCCGAATCTCATAGTCCCTTCTCCGTCAAAGCCCTAATTTCTCATCCCCTCGAACTTTGATTACAATGGCGAAATCAATGAGATGCAAGAGGGTGAAGAGACTGAGAGCTATTAGAAGAGAAATAGTGGAGAAGGAAGCATTCACTCTAACGAGAGACGACGCCAAATCCGCCGCCATCGAAGCCGCACTCGCCGCCCCCAAATTACCTGTTCGTCAGCCACCACCTTCTCCGTTCATGGAAGTTGCGACCTCCACCCCCGAGTCTACCTCTGCCTCCGGGACTATCGCCAATGATATGGGTATGTTCGATTTCTTCTGTAGCAGCATCAAGTTTCTCAATACACTTGAATTCGTATAGGTTGATGGAACCGCTGTTTGGTTATGTCTGAAAGTGTTGGTAAGATAGCTATGTCCTGTTTTGGATATTATCGTTGTTGTTTGCAGATATGGAAATGGATGATGAGAAGCGTAATAAGTCTCTTAAACCCATCGGGAGGAAGTTGAAGAAGAAGTTTAAGATGGGCATGAAGAATCGTCGCAGCAAGGGTTTCCTTCGAGGCAAGCGTGTCTAAGTTCCCAAGTTTTGTTTTGTTTTGTTTTCACTTCTAGTTCTGTTTCACCTCTCATAACTATTATGTTCCCTGAATATTTCTTAATTGTCTTAGAAAATGTCTTGTTTTGCACTTTTATTTTTAGCCACTTTAAAGTATTATAGACCTAAAAAGAAATGTTTTGAAACTAAATATGTCTGATTATGCCTCCCATGTTTAATTTTCTTGCACCAAAAACTATCATCGCTACTATTTTTACTTGACTAGATAGTTAACATTTTAGGATTCAATCAACTTTGTAAACCTTTAGACATCTTGATTTTGAGCCAAATGTAAATCAGAATCACGAATCTTAGATAACTTTTTAACATAACAATAATTCTCAGTATAAATCAAGATTCACATATTTTAGTTGTTCAGACAACGTATCACAAAATTTAAATTGAAACAAAACAAGAAATTATTTGTCAAGAAAGATTCTTTTAAAAACCCAGCACCGTTTGATTTTTTTTTTTTTTTGAAAAAGAATCAGTAACGTTTAGAGTTAGATTTGCTGCAAACTCTCCTGATCTCTCCAGTACGATCTTCACCAGTGATGACACCAACATTGACCAGCTTAGCCATCGACACAGCAAACTGATGTCTGAACATCTGAGGCGGCTGCTCCGCGAAAGCCTTTACAAGCGGAGCGGTCCTCGGGTCCTTCACAAGCTCCGCATCAGTCGTCAAAACTCCCATATTATTCTGAAGATTAATGTAATACTGATTATCGAATACCACAGGAGTCGTGGCGTCTAGGTAAACCGTCTCTGAGGCCCAACGACACTTGCGGCGCAAGAAATCTGCGTATTTGGGGTCAATAGACGGATCAGTTCCATGGGTCGCGTTGAAATTGTAAAGCCTCGACTGGATGGTTCCACAGTAAGCTTTTCCGATGGTGTGGGCTCCGGAAAGGACGACAAGGTCGAGAATGTTGAGTCCGTACGACTGAAACGTCTCGAGGAGGCCGGTGATGTCACGGCGGCCTGAAGGGACTTTCTCGACGTCTCTAGCGTAAGAGTTGGTGGAGTCGCGACGTCCGTAGGCGTTGGGCCAGTAAGGACCACCTAGTTGGTAGGTTGCGCTGCGGCTAGCTGCGGTTAGGATGTCGGCACATGAGACTAGACCGGGGCAGGATTTCTCGATCTCGGACTTGATATCCTCGATCAGCTCGAAGCCTCTTAGGGTTTTGCTTGCTGGAGATCTTCTCTCTGATTCTTTGTGGTCTAGAAGAATCGATGCATCACATCCCTGAACGTTATCCATACACAAGAGATATTTCTCTCATTAGTTACTACTTTTGTTCATCTCTTCTTCAAAATGAAATGAAATTTGTCATTAAAGGATTAATCTATTACTTATCAAGTTTTATTGGTTTTGGCATTGCATTCCGCATATTTTATTTTTATTTTATCCGATCCTTAGTGTTACCGATACAAACTCTAATAGTCATTCGAAGAAACTATCAATTCAGGTCGATTTTCAGAACTATGTAAACTGTATATTATATGAACGAAAACATTAGTTAGCTAGCTATAGCATGAGAGTATAAGGTTAATATATATACTATGCAGTTGAAAGATTAATGTTAAAAGAATATTTAAGAAAGAAGGTATAATTGCAATACCGTGACGCCGCAATCGTGGAAGAGAAGGCGGAGGAGGGCTGGACCAAGGGAAGGATCAGTCTTTGTCCATTCCCTGACTTTTGTATCAACGATTTTCTCAAAATTTGGACAAATCTTATCATAATAACTCAACGATAACAGATTGTCCAAAGGAAACCATGACTTTGTGTCCTCTTCCTCGTCGCCTCCGTATCCTCCCTCTCCCGGTAAGTCTTTGCCAGCCGATACTGGCCAGGCCACGAGAATCACGAGGATGAAGACTGAGACCACGGCCGACTTCATTATCTTGCCTTTTTATATCTTTCTCAGTTTATTGAGTTTGAATTTGTTTGATATGGCCAAGAGATGTCTGCGAGTAGTTTATATATTGGGGGTTGAAAATGAATGTGATGGTTTTACGTGGGAAGCACACCTTTAGTATTTTAATAATTCAAATGAGTTGCTTGCATGTCGTGTATACTTTTGATTTTTTGATAGAAGAGAAATCAATAAACTGATAATTTGATGTGAAACAAGCCTTTTACTTATTTGGATTAGATTGTTATTTTTATTTTTTCGTCAACTTGGATTGGGCTTAATTTATGTGGTTCATTGGTCGGTTATCACTTATATTGCTATAATTGATTTCCCTATTATATTGTTACTAGGTGATTTTCCCGTGCTCATGCACGGGTATAAATATTTCTAAAGTAAATATATTATAATAATTTATTACTATTTACATTTAATATTAAAATAATTTATAATTTATATACATCATTTAAATTAATAATATTACATTACTTTAATTTTTCTATATGTTATATCTAATCGATTTTGTTGTTTTTTAGTCGATTTTGTTATTTTTTGGATAAATTAGATTGCATATATGAATTCAACTATAGTATTTTTTATTCTATATATTAAAATTTTGATTAATTTTTTATTTACATTTAGGTGGTTGTTATCTTACATGTGTACGTAAATATATTTTATGAAGATTATGTATAACTTAAGATATATTATGCTTAGAATGAAATAAAAAAATAAACTAAAGTGTATGATTCCAAATTACATAAATTAATATAACCAAACGATAATATTCTGAAGTCTCATTTATATATATAAATTTTAAAAAAGAACTAAATTGTAACAGTTGGTTAATGTTTTGTTTTCATTTTTAATATTTTTTGAGTTGTCCTATGATTTATATTTATAAAATAAATTACTATTCTTATAAAATTATATAATCTTATCGTAGTTAAAATTATGATTTTAGATATAAGTTGGATTAGTCGAATCATTCATGTTATGAGTATATTGAGTTACATATATTCTTTCAAATTAAAAATGAAGTATAATTATTTTTTTATTATAATTAAGTCAAATGTGCATGTATTTTCATAACATTTATCAAATTATATGTTGATGTTTTTTAAAAAAATATTAGAAAATAAAGGATGATCAATATGAAGTTACATGCGTAGTAGCTGATACATTTTTGAAAGCTCATGTACACATATCAATATTTACAATAATTAAAATAGTTTAAAATTTCTAAATAACTTTATGCCTTTGATTTATTGAATGGAAACTAAAATTTATTTGAATAATCTTAAAAATGAGAATTCAGATTTGCTTTGGTATTTTGATTATGGTTCTACTAAGTTCCACAAAAACAAAATAAAATAAAATTTAAAAGCATATTTAATATTAAAAAATAACTTTAATAATGATAAAATATAATAGATCTACCTCATTAAACTATTTTGTAACTATTTGATCAAACGATGTTTATTTTAGAATTTTCCTTTTATTTTTTTTTAATATCTCTTAAAAATAAGTACTAATATTATATAAGTAAAATATAATTTTATCGATATTTTTTGTTGTAATTGAAAGATATTATAGTCAACTAAATTTATGAAACTCTTAAAAATAAGCAGTAAAAAAATTGTGATTGTATTTAAAATAATATTATATAAGTAAAATATAATTTGTCGATATTTTTTTGCTGTAATTGAAAGATATTATAGTCAACTAAATTTATGAAAAATAAATAAAACATTTCAATATTACTAATTATAAAATATTTTTAGATAATTAAACATATATTAGTTTATGTTACTTAATTATTTTATGTAATCATCTAAGAAAATATATAGGTATATAAAAATATTTTTATTAATTTGAACTTTTTTGTATTGTTTAAATTATGTTTTAGAAGAAATAATATTTTTATTTCTAATATCAAGATTATATGTGTAAATTGTTTTTAATGAAATCATGTTATATAGAAATTTATAATTTTCATCTAAGAAAATATAGATATAAAGAAAGTATTTTATTAGTTCAAAATAAAATTTTATGTTATTTAAAAATATTTTTTAAATGTAATATTACTATTTTGTGAACTTTCCTTTTTTATGAATTCATATTATATATACATATATTTTCGTTTTTCAATTCTTCTTTTTTTTTTAACTTTATAAAAAAAATTATTTTTATTATATGTGTATATTTTTAGAATTTTTTTAAAAAAGACACTAAATAAAATAATAAATAATAGTATTTTAAATGTAAGTTAATTCATTAAGGGTATTAGTGTAATCAACCGTCGTGAGAGTTAACGTGAGAGCGACACATAGGAAACTGACTTCTCAAATAATATTTTTATGTTATTTAAAAATATTTTTTAATGTAATATTACTATTTTGTGAACTTTCTTTTTTTATGAAATCATATTATATATACATATATTTTCGTTTTTAAATTCTTCTTTTTTTTTTAACTTTATAAAAAAAAAGTTATTTTTTATTATATGTGTATATTTTTAGAAATTTTTTAAAAAGGGAACTAAATAAAATAATAAATAATAGTATTTTAAATGTAAGTTAATTCATTAAGGGTATTAGTGTAATCAACCATCGTGAGAGTTAACGTGAGAGCGACACATAGGAAACTGACTTCTCAAATAATATTATAGAGATGGTCATGTTTGGCCGATTTTGTGTATTCGCCTAGAAACACTGAAATTTTGAAGTTAATATAGACTTTCTAGATTGTTAAAAAATAAAATTTTATTAAAACTATTAATAAATTGTTTTCTTTTAACGCTGGGTAATTATGTTATTACAACTATGATAAATATTACAGACGATTCTACGACCGACAATTCTACATGTCGTATAAGGATTCACGCCTGACTGCATCACCTGAGCCGCCTTATGGGATCCATGCTTGACGATACTCCTTGTGACATGCTGCAGATCTCTTGTAAACTCTTTCTCTTTTAATTCGCATAATTCCGCCTTAATAAATTGTTTGTAAATTATAAAATTTTAGAACCGATTATGTTATGACGATATCAGTTTGTAGATAAAATAAAACGTGAATATTTTGAAAGAACAAGGTCTGTAAGTCACATATCGCCTAGATATAAACCCGTTATGATACAGTAGCGGTATCTTATTGAATAATCTGGCGAAGCAAAAGGTGAAATCGCAAAATTACTAATTTCATTTTACAACCATGCATGAGTTTTCCTCATTTACGTGGACCAATTTAGTAAGAGGCTTACTAAAGGGTCACATCTATGCATCCATACCGAAACTATATTAGTAAACCACAACCAATATCATGATAACATCTAAAGTTAATATCAGTTTTCTCCATTAATTCCATCTAGGCATGAGTATTTGAATATCCAATCGGGTTCAGATCAAAGATTTTAGATTCGTAGGTATTTCTGTATAGGGAGCTAGTATCTATTCAAATAATTTTGGATACCAGATCGGATTCTAATATTTTGAATTTGAGTTCCGTTATTACTGATATAACAAAAATCACCGAAAATATTTTGTCAACCGAGGAATCAGAATTAGGCTTTGATCATTTTCATTTTGATCATTTTCATCTTCACAATGATAATTAACTATCACTGATCAATTATTTCAAAGACAAATCTCATCAGAGATTTCTTACCACTAGTATAATCCATATTTAATCCACTTTTTCACATTTAGAGCTTTTATTTTCATCATCATCATCACATTGCAATCTTATCTCCTTCGGCTCAAACCTTGAAACGACCTCACCTTAATCTTAATTCCAGACCTATCAAATAACGTCGCAAGGTCAATCATCTCTTTTATCCTATACCTTTACATATCTCGCCTCAAATCAACTTCCAAATCATTGTATGCTTTCCTCTCTTTCAAAACACTAATTTCACTCCACCATAACAACGATAACCATTGGTTAACACATTTCCTATGCATCCTCTCTTGAAATCCTTCGATTATTTTTATGTTTCTCTTTGTCCCTTTACGCTTTCATGAAGATTGTTTAGTATTCAAAGGTAGGAAGATCCTAAGGATATAATGAATCGATAATGACGAAGGAGATTTAAGCATTAGGCAAATATATGATCATGTAACTTCAGGTATATATACGGGTACGGTTCAGGTATCTAATTTTTTTTAAACTCAATTTTGATTGAATATTTTTTATTTCAATTCAATTTTGCTTTTTTTTTTAATAGAGTAGGTTCGGATTTTGGATCCAGTAAAATGTCCGTGCTAAAAATTTATTTACGGATATAAATTTGTTAGGTTTCAGCCCTTCCCCTAAAAATAATAAAAATAGGTATAGTTTAGAAAATATGAATATAATAAAATTTAGTGATTAATATATAAATTAAAAAAAAAAATTAAAGCATGAATTGATTTATGTTTTTACGAATAACTATAGTACTCTAACTACATCCTCAAAATGATGTGTTGAAATGTATACAAGGATGTCTACACAACTATTTATTGTACATATAGTTGGTTTAAGTTTCCATTATTAAAACAAAAATATTTGTTTGGACCTAAATTTGAAATTTGATTTTAAATACAAAATTGTACCCTATTATACTACTATCTGTGTTTCCTAACAACATAATAATTAATATTGTATCCAAAAATCATTTATTATAAATTAATTATGCAAACAATATCACACTACTATCTATTTCCTGAAAACATAATAATTAATCTTGTATCCAAACAATATTTATTATAAATTAATTATGCAAATAATATCATACTACTATATATCTATGTTTCCTAACAAAATAATAATTAATCTTGTATCCAAACAATATAAAAATATTAAGTATCATTTTTTCAATAACCTTTTATCTATTTCCTTTCAAATTATTTGATAATTTCTGATAAACCAAGATAATTATAACATATCTTTGTAGGTTTGCATACTACAAGATAAAATTTAATTTCAAATCAATTAAATTAAAACTTATTTTATTTATTTTTCTTTAAATTACAGTTATTTAAGTTTAAATATATTTTCTTATTAAATTAAATAATGTATATAAATAAAATGCAATAAATCGACATCAAATAAATTTTATGGTAAACATTTATCAAAATATTTTATTCAGGTAATCAAATAAATTAAATATATTTTAATTAAAATTAATAACGAAAAGAGTTGAAATAACTAAAAAAAAAATTAAAAAACATCCTATAAAATTTCATACTTAACAAAATAGTATAATTTTTTATATAAATATTCAAATACACTAAAATATAAATTAAAAAAAAATTATTTTGTAAATTGTATTTTGTTAAAAGATATTCTCGGGTTTTAAAAGTCAATTAATTTTTTTTATATGATTAGAAAAAATATATAATTTGTGTATGCGGATCCGACAAAACCGAAACAAAAACTCAAAAAGGATTATACAAACATTTATTTTTTGTTCCCGTTGAAAAAAAAACTGTTTGATGATGAGCTTCAATACAGAAGTGGATGATTAGCAAAATCCGTTGGACTAAATCTTTACTTATAATCATATATATTTTTGGGGAGAATTTCATGTTTACCATTTTCATGGTATTGTTATTCACTTTTACCACCACTAAAATGACATTTTCAAAAATACATTCTTCATTAAGTGGCAAAATGCTCTTATACACTTGTGCTCTATATATAATAAATAAAAAATAATAATAATAATTTTTTTATATTTTTGAATGATACTTTTTCAAATTCAAATTTTTTATAATTTTCTTTTTTTTTCTTTTTCTTTCAAAATATATGATTTTCAAAATTTATTTTTTAAAATAAAAAATAATGTTTGAAACTATTTTTAAATTATTTTTTATATTTGTTTCAGTATTTATTTATATATTTATTAGAATCTTAAATTTCACATTCCAAGAATTTTACCTCATCCTTCAACTCTAAACCCTAAGTCTATATTAGTTAACCCTAGAGATATAACTGTTTTTTACCTTTCATAAAAAGAGAGGGTAAAAATGATTAGGGTAAACATGAAAAGTGGTACTATGAACAGTGGCGGAGTCAGAGAAAATGTTGACGGGAGTCATGATATAACTTTGCTTAAAGTACATAAACTATTGAATAATAAAAATATCACTGTACATTGAATTTCAAAGATGTACTCTACGCTCACTCATATTTTGAAAGCTTTTTATGATTGTTTCGTTTGCCACTGTATCAAGAATATGCTTTTCAATGAAACAAACTAGACAATCACTTAAAAATTCATCACCAATACTGTTACGCGAAGCCGTCTTCACAATGTTCATAGCGGAGAAGCACCTTTCAACACTTGCAGTTGCAACAGGAAGAATCAAACATAGCTTCAAAAGACGATAAACCAAAGGATGAGAAAGATGTTTCCTTGTCTCCACCAATACACGAGCAAGATCACCAATACTCTCTAGATTAGAAAATCTTTCATCTTTTTTCACATTATCAAGGTAGATGTCAAACTGTTGCTCAAGAGATCTTCGCTCCACACAACTAAAATCATCTGGATAAAGCTCAGCTAGTCTCACCAACAGTGACTTGTCAAACTGAACAAAAGAATCTATCGGACTTAAGGATGCCATACAGATTAGTAGTTCAGAATTCACCTCATCAAATCGATCATTGAACTCTTGAAGCTGCAAATCTAGAACAGTGTAAAAACACTCCACCTTATAATGATGCAAGTTTGTGATGCCAGTTTTACTCCTTGGTTTTCTTGAGTCAACAAAGTTTTCCTCCATACTAGGCACTTCAATATTATTCTTCTCACTAAAAGAATAAACTTCAGCCACAAAATCATCCCATCCTTCATCTCTAAGCTTCTGTAATTGTCGCTTAGTAGATTCAACCAATGAAACTGCATTCAAGATCTCTTGATCTCTTTTCTGTAGAGCCTTTGACAAATTATTAGTGAGTCCCAAAACAACAAGCATCAAGTGTAGATGAAAGACAAAACCAAATGTCTGAAAATATTTGAGGAGACCATATGCTTGTTGTCTTTTGGTGCCATCTGCGCCTTCTATCTGAATATGTTCAAGAACTTCAATAATACATGGAAACATCACAACAAGCCGTAATAAAGTCTTGTAATGTGAACCCCAACGAGTATATCCAGGTCTTTTAAGAGAAAGGTCTTGATTCAGCCCAGTTCCAGTCTTCATTTTACCCTTACTAATCTCTTCTTCCATTCTCTTGCGATTACTTTCAGTGAGCATAACTTTTCTTTTACAAGAAGCCCCAACCACATTCAACAGAACATGAACCATATCGAAAAATTCTCCAACTTCAAAATGCTTCTTTGCAACAGCCACAACAACCAGCTGAAGTTGATGAGCAAAACAGTGAACATAATATGCAGATCCACTTTCTCTCAAAATCAAAGATCTTAAACCATTGAATTCTCCTTTCATATTGCTGGCCCCATCATAACCTTGTCCTCTCACCTTTTTCAAACTCAATCCATGTTTCGAAAACAAATCATCAATAGCATCCTTCAGAGTTGAAGAAGATGTCTCTTTCACATGACTAAGACCAACAAATCTTTCTTTTACGAGCCCAAATTTATCAACGAAATGAAAAACCACAGCTATTTGCTCTTTATCTGAAATATCAGCCGATTCATCTACCAGCAAGCCAAATACATCATTGTTGATTTCTTGTATGACAGACTTAGTTACTTCTTCCGCAAAGCAATGAGCAATGTCTTTCTGGATAGGAGGAGAAGTCATCTGATTATTTTTAGGAGCATTGTTCATCACAACTTTTCTAACAGCCTCATTCTGACTAGCCGTATACTTCAGAAGCTCTAAGAAATTACCTTTGTTTGTTGACTCTTCTTTCTCATCATGACCAAGAAAAGACAGTCCTTGGTGTAACAAGTGTCTAGAAACATCAATTGAAGCACTCAAACGGATCCGATAATCATTCTTCACAACATTGGTTTGCTTATGTAAAGCATGCTTGATAGACTGACCTTGTCTCATCAAGTCTTCACATTTATTTCTAGCATCGTTGTGAAAACTAGTATGATCTCCCACATACTTACTGAAACTATCAGCCTTATTCCAACTAGAAAACCCCGTTGATACAAAAGTATCACTTCCGCCTTGTTTTCCAGCTTGAACTCTGAACAAGTAACAAAACAAACAAAAAGCCTTCTCTTGATCCAGACTATACTCTAACCAATCAGGGTACTGCTCAAACCAACGTGGATTAAAGCGTCGTAATACACCTCCTATTGATTTTTGTTGAAAAGTATGACCAATAGGTTGACAAGGTCCTCTAGTCAAATACTTGCGCCTTACTTCATCTCTTTGATTATAAGGATAGTCTAGAATGTTTTTCCGCTTAGCTGGATCCCACGGCAAATCATCCAAGTTGATATCAGATGGTGGAGCTTTTCTTTTGTTCAAATTCAAATATCGTTCCATTTTGTCTGATGGTACCTGCATAAATAAAAACAAAATATAATATCAAACCAAGTATATAATATAACAGACAATGTTCAATTCTCTATGTCTAATAGTTACGAAATTTGTATGTTGAGCAATCCTTCTGTTTTTTTGTGCAAATGGTATCCTTTATGTAGACATTTGGTATTTTATCATTTGAGACTATGAAACATAACAATTATAGGGTAAAATAATCTAAAAATCAAAGGAACAAGCCATAAATAAAAACTAGTTTTAAGATCTTTTGATTTTTATAAAAATATAATACAATATTCATACTTGGTAGAAGAAGAAAGCTTAAATAAATTATTTAACAAAATACAATACTATTTATTACCTTCGCTACTGGCTACTGCTGTTGTAATGGACGAGTTTCAGAAAGACCAGAAAGGAGAAGAAGAAAACAAAACGTCCAAATGACTAAATTAATATAATAATTAGGCTTAAGCCATTGAAATAATATTAATGGTTGGGTTTATTTTATCTGGTGGGCTTATTTTGTTGTAATTCTTTATCTAAAATATAATGGGCTGCAAATTAATTAACGTAGTTATTAGATTATGGTCCATACAAAATTTGGACTAGGGTCAAAGTAATTTGGACAAGGGTCAGAAAAATGTTAACGGGGTCAATAAATATTTTGGACCAGGGTCATTTTAAAATTTTTAATAAAAGCCATAATGTTTTCATAATTTCACGTGGGTCATTTGACCACCGTGACAATGAATTGCCTCCGCCACTGACTATGAATGTGGTATTTGTGGCAATTTCCCCTATTTTTGTTGGGTAAAATTTTCTAAACAAATCCAAATTATTTCATCAAAATGTATAAAAAAAGCTATAGAATATTATATAGATAATTGAATAAAATTTGCATATATTTTCATCAATTAAAATCTTAATTTTTTAGGCTATAATTAAAATAATAGAGTATAAAAATATTTACATGAAGAATAATTAATATGATATATATAAATACAAAATATATTCATAATTTTATATGTTAGCAACATCAATTATTTTTATATTCACTAATCTATATAATCTAATAAAACATTATTTAATTTATTTAAGTAACATAATAATTCAATAAGAACCATTAGATACAATCATTAGACATTGAAAATAACCATATTTTACAATAAATATAATAAAAACATAATTATGAAAATGTTCAAAATATATATCATGTGAAGATAAATGCTTAACACTAATTATTAGGGGTGAACACACACTAATTATTAGGGGTGAACACATTGGTTATTTTATATGTTCAGTTTGGTTGATTCAGCTTGTGTTTTGTTTTGGTTTAATTAATTGAGCTAGTGTTAGTTTAATTCTTTCATGTCTTAAAACATTAACATAAGGCTATTAAGTCATCATGTTGGTCAAAGAAAGGAAATTGCCATAAATACCACATCCATAGTATTATTTTTCATATTTGCACTAACTATTTTTACTTTCACTTTTAATAAAAGGTAAAAGACATTTATACTACTAGGGTTAACTAATCTAGACTTATAATTTATAGTTGAGAGGTGGAGTAGGGTTTTCAGAATATGAAATTTATGATTCTAATAAATATATAAATAAATACTTAAAAAAGTAGTTTCAAACATATTTTTGATTTTCGAAACGAAATTTTAGAAAAACAAATTCGAATAAAAAATCAATTTTTTTTTAAAAAGTTTGAATTTGAAAAAGTTTACTCCAAAAACATAAGAACTTTATTTGTTACATATATATAGAAAACAAGTGTATAAGAGTCTTTTGTTAGTTAATAAAGAAAATATTTTTGAAAATGTCCCTTTAGTGGTGGTAAAGATGAATAATGGTACCATGAAAGTGGTAAACATGAAATTCTCAAAAAAATTATGTATACTAAATTCAAGGGAAATTACCACAAATATCACCTTCATAGTACCATTTTTCATGTTTATATTAACATCTTTTACCCTCACTTTTAATTAAGGGTAAAAAATATTTATAGTCCTAAGGTTAACTAATATAGACTTAGGGTTTAGAGTTGATGGGTGGGGTAGGGTCTTTGAAATGTGAAATTTAGGATTCTAATAAATAAATAAAAATATATATATATCTATATAAATACTTAAAAATATAACTTTTAAAAAATAGTTTCAAACATAATTTTTGATTTTTAAAAAGAAATTTTGGAAAAAAAAAGAAAATTTTGAAGAAAAAAAATCAATTTTTTTTATTATAAAAAGTTCAAATTTGAACAAAGATATATAGAGAACAAAGATATTCGAATCAAAATTTATTTTATTTATTTAATTAATAATTTGTTATATATATATAGAACAAAGACATAATGGTCTTTTGCCACTTAGTGAAGAAGATATATTTCATAATGGTACCATGAAAATGATAATGAAATTTCTCATAAATTCAATACGTAATTGAAACAAAAACTTTTAAAAGTGGTAGTGAGAACTTTTGTTTTTAATGAAATTTAGTTTAGGTTTTA
Source organism: Brassica rapa (assembly GCF_000309985.2). Lineage (NCBI taxonomy): Eukaryota > Viridiplantae > Streptophyta > Magnoliopsida > Brassicales > Brassicaceae > Brassica > Brassica rapa. The sequence continues at coordinate 26,596,170 of NC_024803.2, forward strand.
GGCATTCACCGTTTCAATATAAGAGTTCTGGCTTTTCCTTTTTTACTCATTATTTTGATTTGGTTAGAAAAAAATCTGATATTGAATAAAAATGGAAATATCTGGGTGTCTCAGGATTATAGTATTTTGATATTAGTTGTATGTTTAATTAAGATAATTACATAAACTATTTGTTTTTCGGTTTAGATTGAAACCGAATTGAATCGAACTGTTCTTTTTTTTTTTCTCATTTCATTTCATGAGAGCCCAATGGGCAATACAGATAGATCAGTACAAAGCCCAACTAGAGAATTTTAATAAAATACAGTCCATATAGAAAAGCGATTTGTGATGCATGTCCATCCATGTGTAGCCTTCACCAGCTCTCTGAAACATGCGTTCTTCAGTCATGAAGCAGCAATCTTGGCTGTCTCAAACTTCGTCGGCAGGCACTGCCGGGATGACTCTGAAGTCGTCTCTCCATCTTTGTCTTCTCAGCTTAGAGGATTTGTACCAATCGATGCTCTTTCCACAAAGGATCGAACTAACTAGTTGAACTCATCAAACCACCGGAAACAATCTGATTCTGAAAAAGTTCTTGTTCAACTGGAAAATGATTTTTGTCGGACCGCCATGAACGCCGACTCTACTAATCATACCCCAAACTGACAGATACTTTCAATCCTCCATACCTCTTCCAATCAGAGAAATTTTACTTCAATTTAGTATATATTAGAAGTAAAGATTGATGCTCCTAGGAAGGTCTCTGGACAAACCAATGACCTGAGAGTTCGAACACCAGTAAGCCGTAATTGAGCACATGTGGAAGAGCTTGATACAGCTTCGATTTCAAATCGAAAACTTTATTGTTCATAACAAACCTGAGTAAAAAATATAAAAACTTTAATATTTGCCCAGATTTGAATGAGAAAGCACAACAAAACTCGCCAACGTAAAGAAGAGATCGCCAAGTAAAGAAGAAATCCTACAGGCAGAAACGAACTCGTATTTACAAGACAAAACAGAATCGAACCCTCCCTTGTGAAAGATATGGGTTTGGTAACAAGGAAGGTTCGAGAGAAAAATTCTTTCTCGAATCGAACTGTTCAGATTGGATAAATCTTTAACCGAATGATTTGATAATAGACTTAGGTTTTATTTGGGTTGGTTTGAACTTGATTGGTTCAATTTGACTCGGTTCAATTCAGTTGTTTTTCCTACTAATTATAAACAACAAATTTAAACTGACTATAATATAAATTAATTTATTAGCAAAAAAAATTACACCGAATAATTATAATAATTTTAAATAAGCTATATAAAATAATATACAATTAAAATAATTTTAACCCTAAACAATATATAATTAATTTATAAAAAAAATTTGATCAATTTAAAATAAAATCTGCGCTGTCATGTAGTCATCTAGTTTGGATTAAAACACGTACTCGTAACATAAAACATTCATGTCCAACTCCGGTGGTAATTCTAGTAGTATTATTTTTGAATTGTTTTTATTTACATTCATTTTCCTCATTTTCTCCTTTTTGAAGTAGTATAACATTTTGTATTTGTTGACGAAAAAAATAATATTTTGTATTTAATTTTTATTCCTTCTAAGTTCTTTTTTTAAACAGTTCGAATAATGGCGTGGAAGAAATCAAGAAAGTGCATGGTTCCCACTCGCCAACGGCTAAATCCCCAAACGGCTCATTTTGACTATCGCATTTAGGAGCCTTCTTCAACTAATAATTTTTAATTACTACTATTAATTAAATGCGTTTACCCAGAAAAGCGATATCTGTGCACAATTACCATTTAATTTAATATCCGAAACTACAGCTTTTTATAACTAGTATATAACCAATTTGACGCTTAGCCACGAAAGCTTTTCTTTCTCGAGAACCTCAAACATCTCTCATCTTCTGTTATTACACCTCATTTCGTTATTTCCTTTATTTTACAGACACGTTCCAACGTTCAAGGGACAAAACAGAGCGATTTTAGGACACATTTTATTTTAGCGGTGGAGGGAAAAAAAAAAGAAAAAGAAGAAAAGTCTCTTACTACTAAAACAGATAAGCACATTACTGTTTAATTGGTTTTGTTTTCTTCTTCATCGTTCTGTTCCTCGTATCTTCTCCACCGCTTGTTTTGTTCTGTTTTTATTTTCTCTTGTGCGAGAAAATTCAGTGTCTTCACTAACCCAAAACGATCTTCTCCTCCTTTTTTTACTTCCTCTTGTAGAGACACACAGAAACAGAGAGCTGTTCTTTAAAACCTTCGATCGGTTGATAAAACTCGAATGAGTGTTTGATTCGTAAAACATATGGAGATATCGTCTTCGTCCCAACGGTTCGGTTGTATCCTTAGAGATCGTAATCAAAACGCTTTCGTTTGCAAGAAGAATCTAAAAGCTCCGGTGAAAGACCGCCATCATCATCGTCATCATCACGAGCTCTTTAAATCTCACGTCTCCGACGAGAATTCTGAGAACTTGGTCGATTCTTGGATCGAGGCTCTTAATAAAAAAAACGATAGCAACAATGGTATTGTTCGGTTAACGGGTAAACCAACCGTTAGAAAATCGCGTGTTAGTGCATCTCTTCCTATAGAAGAATCTGTTTCGAGGAAGGAGAAATGTGATGAATCGAAGAGAAACAACGGAGCTTCTTCGCTGGTACAGATATGGGAGGCGAGGCTAAACCCATCCAGCGGCGGAAACTCGCCGAGCCATAACCAATCCACGGTGGCTAGTAGTATCCGGGGAGATTCAGGAGACAGCGTTCAAGATTCGTGTTTCTCAGAATCTCCGTCTGATGAATCGGAAGCTGAGAATGGTCATGTGGAGATGGAATCTCGGTCACAGGGTTCAGTTTCTGATTCCGGTAGAGTCGCTGACTTAATTAGGAGGCTTAGCAATGAAAAGAAGCTAATCGCCCGCGGGGGTGGACTCTCGACTATCAAAACGCCGAGACCTTACATTTCGTCGGAGAAAAGCAGTTTTCCGATAATTGGTTGCTCCCCGAGACTCCGAGGACGGCAAGCGTTCACCGATCTGCTTATGCGAATGGAACGGGATCGCCACCGCGAATTGGATTCGCTTCATCAACGCAACGCAGTTTCTAAGTTTACTCAACGTGGCCGCCTCCAGGTAAAATATGTTTTCACTATTTAATTTAATAATCCCCCACCCCACCAATACTTTCTTTTGTTACACTGTCATCTCAAATCCTCCTTCTTTTGTTTTTCCTTTTCTTAATTCAGTCAATGCTAAGGCTGAGGAACCTCAAACGCTGTCTAGCAATTCATGATCAATACCGGTCTAACGAAAAAACGACTAGATTGAACCGGATCGAACCAGGCTCTGCTGTTCTACGTTTAAGGTTATTATTGAGAGTCTATGTTTCTGTTTTTTTTCTTTCAAGTTCTTGAGTTTAGTTCTCAGCGTTTACTTTTTTGTGATCCTTAACCTTTTGAATCGCAACGCAGGGAGAAATTTCGTGCTAACGCAGTCAACGCTGATACGAGTAAAGAGACAGAAGTAGCTACAGAGAGGACAGGGTTGAAGAAAGGCGGTATTAATCAAGAAGCTTCTTTCGCTACAGCAGGCACAACGTTATGTAAGGAAGAAGAAACTGTAAATGGAACAGTTGAAGCAGACGTGGATTGCCTTGAGCTGCAAGAAACAAGAGGTGCAAAGACTTGGAATGACAACAAGTTCGAAGATAAAGAGGAAATAACAAGTCAGATTGAGATAAAAATGGAAAATTGTGTGCAAGAAGCTCCAGAGACGCAAGGTGTGGGACATGAGAGTAACGAGATGGACCAGTGCCTTGAGAAACAAGAAACATCATACATGAATGGATGGGAAGATCAAGAAGAGTATGAAGAGGAGCAGTATTATTACAGAGAAGCGAACAATGACTGGCTCAGCGAAATATCACGGCCGAGAAGTTATTGGGAGGAACTGAGGAAGTCACGGTACCTGGAAGTAATGAACACTCGGTCTGAGAAAGAAGACATACGTAGACTTCTTGAGCGGTAATTAACATCATCAAATCAATCAATTCAACTTTGTTTATGTATATTAACTAGTCTTAGAGAATGTGTTTTCTTGGTATCTTACAGAAGAACGGTAACAGACTTTCTCGAGAGCGGGTTAAGAGAGGAGATCGATAGGCTCATGATGTCCCGTGTGCAGACACACTCGAATAAATCTTGTCAAAAATGGGAACAAGAGGAAGAACAGAACAATGAAGCTGACGAAAAAGAAGAGCCATTAACAGAAGGCGAAGAGCAAGACGATAGAGATGATGACTCTAGCCGAGCTTCTTCTCATATTTTTGCATCGTCTCCTGCCGGATCATGGAGTTCGCAAGACACTGAAGTAACGTCTTCCACTCCTGTCTTGTCTGTTCATAATTCTCCTTCACCCGTAAGTATTTTTGATTTCTCGTTGTTCGCAACCGCACTAGTAGTACAAACCTTTGAACCGCTTAAAAAACATTTTCAGGAAATGGAGCTTATAAGTGACATGAGAGCACAGATCCAACAGCTTCACCAAGAAATGTCGTTACTGCGAGACTCTGTCAAGACATGTTTGGATGCTAACGCGAGCTTGCAACAGTCATTCCACGGAGAAAACCCAATGAAACGCAAATGCTGCGTCTGCGACGAAACGCAGGTCGAAGCGGTTTTGTATATGTGCGGACATATGTGCACGTGCTTGAAATGTGCCAATGAACTACACTGGAGTGGAGGGAAATGCCCGATTTGTCGAGCTCAGATTATGGACGTTGTTCGTGTCTTTTTCGATACAAGAAACTGAAATAAAAAGGGTTCTTAAACGAGTCCACTAACCCTTTAGGCCCTCTGTTTTACTCATCGCGTTTATTTGGCGTTTTGGGTCTGAGTATCGTAATGTTCTCTTTAATATTAGGTTTTTTGTTACCAACATTATAACGAAAGGTTTTGTTTAGTTTTATAAAGTCAAGTTTTTGGTGTCCTAAGCCAAATATAATAATTAGCACAAATTAACCAAATAACTTTAAATAGAAACTGGATATAAAAGTTAAGAAACAACTAGGCGGACATTTCTGGTTTCGGGTAGTTCGGATAGGGGATAGAAGATCCATTTACTATTTGACATATTTTCGATTCGGTTTGGATAGTTTTGGATTCGGTTCGGTTCGGATAGTAAATGTAGGAACCGAAAAATACCAAAAAAAGTCGGTT